>NC_137813.1:71910271-72510271 GCF_963921795.1 Nannobrachium achirus
TTATATTTTAATTTTATTTTGATTTAATTGTCCATACCGTTAAAGGACCAGGTCACCTCTGGGACAACCAGATCTTATTTTATTGTTGTGTGGGACACGATCAACACAATCCTGAGTAATTTCTTGTGTTCAATCTGTGTTTTTAGATATTTTAGCATTTCAGCATGCTACAACTGGTCATATGATGCTTTGTAGCATGATATTGCATCATCTCATGCATCATATGACCAGTTGTAGCATACTGAAATACTAAAATATCTAAAAACACAGATTGAACACAAAAAATATTGTGTTGATCGTGTCCCACACAACAATAAAATAAGATCTGGTTGTCCCAAAGGTGACCTGGTCCTTTAAGTTCATGTAATAACACTGCTTGTCTACATTGTATTTGCATTACCATTTTACGTCAGTAAAATGAAAGAGAGCATTGCCTGGGAACTTGACACTTTTACTATTATTGTTTTGGGTTGGAAGCGAGCCCACACTGTTTCGAAGGAACAGTATTTCTAGTTGGACTAGTTTCTCCATGACAAGGTAGTTAAACAACCAAAACATTCCTCTGCCAAAGTGTCCGATTGCTTTAACATGAAGAAAACATACTGACAAATTATATGTTATTATACTTATATGTTTTTATTTGATATCAAATAATATGTAAAACAGTGTGACATGTGATGGAGTCACAGATTTACAGGAATACACAGAGTCTGTAACAGGTTATGTAACCAAATGTATAGATGATGTGACTGTAACAAAGGTGATAAAAGTACGTGCCAGCCAAAAACCATGGCTGACCAGGAAGACACGCCTACTATTGAGGGCCAGGGATGCTGCCTTTCGATCTGGCGATCCAGTTGCCTATAGGAAGGCAAGAAACGACCTGGACAGAGGCATTAAAGAGGCAAAAGGACTCTATGGGAAAAGTCTCGCAAGTCAATTTAATGACAACAAGGACACTCACCGGCTGTGGCAGGGGTTCCGCACAGTAACAGGCTATAAGCCCGCTCCACAGGCAGTCCCCACAGACCCATCCCTTCCTGATAACCTTAATGCCTTTTACACCCGGTTTGAGGCCACAAATGACAGAGAGGCGCAGAGACTTCCATCCTCATCCACAGACCAGGTACCCCAGTTGTCCACTACTGAGGTCAAGAGGGTTTTTTCCAGCATTAACCCTCGAAAGGCTACTGGACCAGACAATCTACCAGGCCGGGTGCTGAAAGACTGTGCAGAGCAGCTAAAAGATGTTTTCACAGACATTTTCAACATCTCTCTCAGACAAGCCAGAGTACCTGCCTGTTGGAAGAGCGCCACCATCATACCTGTGCCCAAAAAAACCCAGCCCAGCCTGTATGAACGATTACCGCCCTGTGGCCCTTACCCCAGTTGTCATGAAATGTTTCGAGAGGCTTGTCATGGAACGTATAAAAGCAGGCCTCAGCGCTGACCTTGATCCATACCAGTTTGCTTATAGACCTAACCGGTCCACAGAGGATGCTATTTCCACCATGCTCCACACCACTCTGTCGCATCTGGATAATAAAAACACCTATGCCAGGATCCTATTCATAGACTTTAGCTCTGCCTTCAATACCATCATACCACAGCAGCTGGTGGAGAAGCTGAAGGCGCTGGATGTGGATACTGGCACCTGTAATTGGATCCTGGACTTCTTGACTCAGAGGAGTCAAACAGTCAAGATCGGCAACAACACCTCGAAACCTGTTGGAGTGAACACAGGATCTCCTCAGGGCTGCGTCCTGAGCCCCTTGCTGTTCACTTTATTAACCCATGACTGCACGGCCAGGTTCAAAAGCAACACAATAATAAAGTTTGCTGATGACACCACAGTGGTCGGCCTCATCACTGATGAGGATGAAACGGCCTACAGAAAGGAGGTGGAGCAGTTGGCAGTTTGGTGCAAAGCACACAATCTTGCCCTTAACACCGAGAAGACGAAGGAGATGATTGTCGACTTCAGAACGCGGATCAGGCCACCACACCATCCGATGACCATCGACGGCTCAGCTGTGGAGAGGGTAACAAGTACAACGTTCTTGGGAGTACTGCTGACAGACAACTTGGCCCCAAGCAGCAACATCACTGCCATCACAAAGAAGGCCCAACAGCGTCTCTACCCCCTCCGTCAGCTGAAGAAAGTTGACCTTCCCATCCCAGCCCTGACTATGTTTTACAGGGGTACCATCGAGAGCCTTCTCACCTACTGTTTCACCTCCTGGTACGGGAACAGCACAGTGGAGGAGAAAAAACAGCTACACAGAACTGTAAGAACAGCTGAACGGATAATTGGTACCTCACTGCCATTCCTGGCAGACATGTACCAGCAGCGATGTTTGAGAAGAGCCACTGGCATCATAGGGGACACCACACACCCCTTTCACGGCCTGATCTCCCTTCTGCCGTCTGGTAGGAGATACGGGAGTATAGGTGGCCGTCTGGTAGGAGATACAGGAGTATAGGTGCCAAGACGGAGAGGATGAAAAACTGTTTTCTCCCCCAGGCAGTTAGATTTTTGAATGTAAATCTCCCTGGGAGACAGTAAATGAACTGATGAACTGATGAACTTAATTGTGAGCCTAATTATGAACTTAAAGGGATGAATCTCTAATTCAGTTTTGATACTGTTTTTATGGGTGTGCTTTTTAATGAGTAGTTTTTAGGATTTATTTTTATCATTATTAGATTTGCTGCACTGTTTGTTTTTATTCTTTTATGAATTGCTGTCTTAAACTAGGAGAAACACAATTTCGTTTGCTCTTTCTAAATCTGCTTGCAGACAGAAAGGGATGAATGACAAATAAAGCAAACTTGAAAACGTATTGTTTTTAATTTACAGATCCAGATTATATCCCTTAAGTACAATACTCATCAACTATTCATCAACATGCATGACATCAGTAGATTACATCTTGTTTATTTTAATAACAGGCCCATTGAGTATGAGGACACCAATCAGGGCTCAGCTGCAGACCAGAGGACCAATCAAAGTGGAGTTACTGATCATGTGTACTGCCCACTACAGCATGGTCTGTCTTTAAACTAATCACATCGGTCAAGAACATTTCTGACATCTGGTTATTTTTTATATGAATTCATGGAATAAATTAAATTGAAATAACATTTATAAGCACCAAATTAATGCGTATTATTTACTTGTAGGCAACACAGATGTCTATGAAGTAATCAAGTCCCCTGACTAAGTGAATGGTAAAGTAGGTCTACATCCTTTTTAAACAGACTTAAAATATAATTTCAAAGAAAAAAACTGCTTAGTAATTTAATCCTCTGTAACAGATCAAAAGAATTAGAGCATCCATTCAAAATGTATATATCAACATGTTTTGTTGATATTTTTACATTAATTTTGAATTGATTAACGGGAAACAATGAATTCTTTAATTCAGTCAAGTGTCATTTCAGGGGGAAAAACTAGAAGTGGCAAAAATAATTGCCATTGGGATCTTAGTATAATCTTTCTTTTCAAATATGTGTATTACATTTTCAAATAGAAGTAGCACAGAGGCTCACATGTAGATTACAATGTACATTATTATGAGTGAAAAAAAAGGGACCAACCAGAAGGCTGACAAAGGGTGAATTCAACAAGACATTTAATGAGAAAAACAACGTAGGCCTATTACACGAGTAGTCAAAACATGAACTAAAATGTACAGTAAGCAGACTTATTGCAGAGGCCAGGTACAAATTGACGATATAAACTCAGCACAAAAAGAAAGGAAACATATTATTAATTATATCTCCCCTTTAATAATACCAGATTGTATTGTGTTTTATATCATTTATATCGTAGATTCGTTACCTTTACAACGAGGTACAGCTTGTAAGCATCGGTCATTCGAGGCATGAGCTACACAGCCAAGCGTGTGGGTAGCGCCGACCAGAATTTTGTAAAAATGGCTTGCAATACACTGTTCTTCTGGCATTTACTCTCGTTTTGGGCTTCCCTGACACTGAACATTAACAAAGTGTAAAAATGGCCAATATGTGTTGTTTTTGTCTTTCCTTATTACTGTTGTAGAGTGCAGTCATTCAATGCTCCAAATGCACCAAAAGAACAATATTGCTGGCCTGCCAGGCCATTTTGACCATTTTTGGAGGGGCGCTACCCACAGCACACGTTTGGCTGTGTAGCTCATGCCTCGAATGCCCGATGCTTACAAGCTGTACCTCGTTGTAAAGGTGACGAATCAACGATAACAATGGTATAAAACACAAAACAATTTGGTATTATTAGAGGGGAGATATAATTCATTATGAATATGTTTCCTTTCTTTTTGTGCTGAGTTTATTTAGGTGCTCTTTTAGAGCTCTTTTTCAAACCCGTGACACGCTCTCATGCATCAGAGCCTATGTGGTATATGCACCTGGACCGCTAGGTCAGCGGGCGCCACAGGATACAATAATAGATTTAACTTCTTTCCATTAATCATCACCATGATTGACTGGATTATGGGCGTTTTAAATCTTCTCTGCTGTAAACACATAAAGCAGAATAATGATGGAATTAATTATCTCTTGTGTTAATTTAGAGGCAAGGTGCCAATACTGAGCTTACTTCCTCTTCTGCACTGAATTCTGTTCTGTGGGTCAAGACAGTAACGTTTTTTAAAGAAGGAAAGAAAAGAAAAAAAAAGTCTGTTAATACTGCATCAAATGCAGTCAACAAACTACGCTATAAAAACTGGTAAACTGATGAAAGAAATCTGCATTTTTACAATTTCTATCTGTGATAATAATAATTGTCATAAGAATTAAGGGTAAACTGAGCGCTCGACACAAAACACACTCGGCCGGATTCTTTCCACAGGAGGAATAGGTTTCCGAGGTTTAGGAATAAGATAGAAAAAGCCAAAACATCTCAAAATATAAAGAAAGATTGAAAGTATAGAAAATCATATTATCATATTGAACATTTCTGGTGTGATATATAACAAAAATAAAACATTTGTAGCAGTGAAAACCTTTTTTTATATATTTTATTAGTAGTTCACAGAAGAAGAAAAAAAAAGCACAGGAAAGTAAAGTTCAATACAAGGTGGAAAGAGGATTTTAACCCAACAAAGCACTATGGCTTGCTTCTATCGGGGTCCTTTGTACTCAATTCATTGAAACATTAGATGACAATACTATGCAAAACACAGTCAGATATCAGAAACCAAACATATGTACAGCAAACAAATCAGAAATAATAATGACAATCATCAGAGAAATGGTTGAGCTGTTGTTCCATAGCTTTAAAGAAAACAAATGAAGTGAGTGAGTGTGCGTTCCCTTCCTCCCTCTAATGTCCTGAAATGTCTGGAGTCGGGAGGCTCCCACTCTCTTAATTCTCAACAAATCTCTATGATTCAGATTTTACTATAATGAGAAGACGTGAGTTTCAATGTCTTGTGTCAATTGTGTTTACCTCTGAGATGTTAGTCTGTATAAATACAATGATTTGAGAACCTAAGTGCAGCTGAATAGTTAACACTGCTCAGCAGCACTAGTTAATAGTTTGTGAATGTCATGACATTCTCTAGAATCAGTAACATGTGGATGATAACTGACAATGTGACGGTTTCCGGTTTTACCGGTTCGATCTGGTTAACTTGATGATACCGGTTCAGTTTATGAATACCGACTAAACCAAGTTGGGGGAAAAAAATATTAAAGTATCCAATTAAAATATATCTTACAAATGTAAACGTATGCTGTTGGCGTCACGTGTATTACATTCATTCGGTATTGTTTTTATTATGTTTGTGAATATACTGAGTGAGTCTAGGAGCGCATTCTGCTACTGTTGACAGCTCACTGCTCGGAGTTTAGTGCTAATGCGACCAGTTTTATAAAGTGCATTGGTTTGGGGCGCAGGTAAAGTAAGGTGACATATATGATTATGGCAATGCATGCACTTGGACATTTCTCCTTTCAATATAACGTTTCTTATTCTTTTGGTCTCGCTGCTAAACGCATGTCTTGCACTGATCTTAAAGGGAATGGCAGCTGATACTCTTTCTGATTGGTTTGATTAAAGTAACACCCAACACCCATGAATAATTCAGGTCCGTTTTACCGTGAGCTGCTTTGATGCAGTGTGCAGAATTCCGCACCCACAATAGCATAATGGCATTGGTCACACCTCCACAAGACCTGGCGTTAATTAAGACATCCATAATACAGTTATTTGAATCCTCCTTATCTTGACCAAGCATTTGCCACAAACCGCAGCTAAAGGGTTTTCCTGCCTGTATGAAGCCAGGGTGCCAGCCTGCTACACTACGTTTTGTGGATCAGTTTTATCATTTCGCTTCTCAGTCTGGCCATGATTCAGATGACTCGTATATCAGTTTTGACGGAGGCGACGTTGTTGCTGATTGGATGTTGTTCCAACAAATGAGAGTAGATTAGGGTAGCTACGTCATCAGCCAGCCAATACACACTGGTGTATTTGTCCCACCCCCACCACAGACCAATAAGAAGCCACGTTTGGATTCCACTCGCATTCTATGTCTCACCTCCCCTTGGAGAAAGGAAGCTGTCCAGACTGAGAAGCCAAGTGACAAAATAAATCCATGGAGCGTACCACAAACTGCACAAGTAAAGGAGTTTTAACCTGTATGCTTTTCCCCTATGTGAGTCCTCATGTGGGCTTTTAAATTACCACTCTGACCACAGCCTTTACCACAAACTGTACAAGTAAAGGGTTTTTCCCCTGTATGAGTTCTCATGTGTACTTTTAACTCACCATCTTGACCACAGCCTTTACCACAAACTGTACAAGTAAAGGGCTTTTCCCCTGTATGAGTCCTCATGTGTACTTTTAAATTACCACTGGTACCACAGCCTTTACCACAAACTGTACAAGTAAAGGGTTTTTCCCCTGTATGAGTCCTCATGTGTACTTTTAACTCACCACTATGACCACAGCCTTTACCACAAACTGTACAAGCAAAGGGTTTTTCCCCTGTATGAGTCCTCATGTGTACTTTTAAATTACCACTTCGACCACAGCCTTTACCACAAACTGTACAAGTAAAGGGCTTTTCCCCTGTATGAGTCCTCATGTGTGTTTTTAAATGAACACTTTGACCGTAGCCATTACCACAAACAGTACAAGTAAAGGGCTTTTCCCCTGTATGAACAACAGTGTGCCTCTTCAGATGTTGATTGCGATTAAACATTTTGCCACACACCGTACAACTAAAACTTTTCTTCCCTGTGTGGCTGTTCTTGGAGTGAGTTTGTTTTGACAATGGCAGATCCTGGGACAGCTTGTGGCTTAAAGACAATGTTTGTCCTTCCACATTGTGTGTCTTGTGTGAATCCAGTGTGTTTACAACCGACTGACCTTCCCTGGTCTCCTCCCACTCATCACTGTCTTCAGTGATGTCAGATTGAGAACAGTGTGGAGAGAGGAGCTGGTCACCACTAGTTGGTTGTGATGTTCCACAGTCCTCTACATCAGCTTGTGTTTTCATGTGTTCAGTTGAGGTGCTGGCTACAGCCTCTGTCTCTCTGTTTTCATCATCACCTTCACTTTTCACTGCTAGTAATGTCAACGTTGATCCATCAGCCTCCTCTTGTAGAAGCTCCTCCTGTTCCTCTTTAATCTGTGGAGGTTGTGGTTCCTCCAGACTGGGACTCCTCTCCTGATGTTCAGGGAAAAGCTCCTCTTTACACACAGGGAGGGAAACGAAGTCTAGGGGAGAATAAAAAGATAAAATGAGAGAAAAAAAACATTCGTTATTTTATGCAGCGTTTCCTCTGTTTTAGAGCTTTGGTAGTTCCAAACCATGATCATGCATTAAAAAAGCCATTTCCTGCAAACATTCTCTCTAAGAGAGACAGCAAGAGAAGAGCAGAGCAGCGCAGAGAAGAGCAGAGAAGAGAAGAGAAGAGAAGAGAAGAGAAGAGAAGAGAAGAGAAGAGAAGAGAAGAGAAGAGAAGGCATGAAACGTACTGATGTCCAGGTGGTTTTCAGGTTCCTGTTTAACAGAAACACTCCAACTCATCTTCACCTTCAGGCTGGACTCTGCACACTGATCTGCAATGAAGGAATATAATAAGGACTTTATTAAGATATGGTATTTGATATGACATGAGTAAGGACTTGCATATTTATATTAAAAGGTGGGTTGGCCATCTCTCGCAGTTAGTAGAGAGCAACATTGTCTTATATTTATTTATAAAGGCCTTGTGTGTTAAGCTTCCGTTGTATGGTAAATGTAAATAGCACCTTTATCCAAGGCGCTTTACATAGATTGTGCATTGCTTTGCTTTCACCCATTCAAACACAAATGGGGGAGGAAACCATGCCACCAACTTGCTCATCGGGAGCAGATAGGGGTTCAGCATCGAGAGGCAGTTGTGTGTTACAGGTAGGGCTGACCTTCGATTGCATTTTTTTAAATCGAAGCTCGTTGGCCAAAATCGGTTACATAAGTGATGACCGTTAAGGAAATGTGTATAAAAATTACCCAATTTTAGAAGGGAAAACACACCAGTTTTTCCTCATAATAAAGCTCCCTATTTTCATTACATCAAAAACAACAATACAGCGACGAAGAAGAAGAAGAATAGGCTATGATACAAATGTTTTCTATATTAAAGAAAAGTGTTTTTTTGCAGTACAGTACAGTAGGATTGACATAATCAAATCATGTCTGTAATGTAACACATCGCGACTGCAACAGCCAACAGCAGCAGCGCGATCACAAGCCCTATATAACAGATTAACTCCCAAGTCCCAATGTGTACTGTATGTACACACAAATGTAATAGTAGATTTTATAGTAAATAATTGCACTGCAGTATGTCTGATTTAGCGTTCCACTCATACAACTCAGACAACTATGCGGGCGCGACTAGTTTTGAGCTCGCAGATCAGATATAAACTTGTCTTCATCAACATCACGACAACATAACCCTAGCAAGTTGGTTTTAAGCTATTTTTTCCTTCCCTGTTGAAGAACAAGCTTGTGTGTCTGTGAGCGTGCTTGTGGAACTTGGAAGACAGCAACCGCATGCATGTTACACCGACACTGGCCCGGCACAGAAACGCGCGACTGCATCGCATAGTTGCATTGGGTGATGTTACTCAGACATTGGTGTCACACATTTCTCCGCCAAACCAATGTCGGTGCAACACCCATGCACGCGGTTATATGTGACAGCGCGCTGTCTTTTCTTTTCTTCATCGGCGACCATTCTGATGGCTTCATGCTTGCTCTTGTTGTTGTTGGCTTGTTATTAATGTTAACACGTGTATGAGAAGGGGGTGCCGCTATCACGCTAGAGTGGAGCGAGAAGCAAGCTAAGGCACGCTCCCCCCCCAAAGGACAAACGGCCGATTATTCGAATTTCTTTTTCAAATTCGAATACCGTGCCTTCGAACGAAGCTTCGAATATTTGTTTTTTTTTTGGGTCAGCCCTAGTTACAGGACAAGTATGCATTGACTATTTACAATACTAGAAGCTCGGCCGCCCGAAGTCGGCGCCCTGGCCAACTCGGGAACAATGTAAATAGGGAATGAATGCCCCGCCCTTTAATGCAAACCCCATTATACCTGTTTGTGTGTGTCCATTCATGCCCATATATGGAGATATCTGTCTGTCTACGTCTATTTTATGCCCATACTGTATATGGAGATCTCTGTAGGACCCGTTTTGACCATCTGTTTGCCTGTGTCCATTTATGCCCATATATGGAGTTATCTGTCTGTCTGCGTCCATTTTATGCCCATATATGGAGATCTCTGTAGGGCCTGTATTGACCATCTGTTTGCCTGTGTCAATTTATGCTCATATATGGAGATATCTGTATCTCTCTGTCTGCATCCATTTTATGCCCATATATGGAGATCTCTGTATCTGTTTGTCTGTGTCCCTTTATGCACATTATGGAGATCTCTGTATCTGTCTGTGCCCCCTGTTTTGACCATCTGTTTGCGTGTGTCCATTTATGCCCATATATGGAGATATCTGTCTGTCTACGTCCATGTTATGCACATACTGTATATGGAGATCTCTGTAGGACCCATTTTGACCATCTGTTTGCCTGTGTCCATTTATGCCCATATATGGAGGTCCCTGTAGGGCCTGTATTGACCATATGTTTGCCTGTGTCCATTTATGCTAACTAGGAAAAACAAATCTATAGACGTGTGTTTGTATAGTCTCCATTTGGCACATTCTTGTACAGTGATGAATAGGGGTGGAGCTGGGTGTCACCTGCTCCTCTTTTGTTGTCACGACTGAAGTGGAGCCAGAAACAGAAAACGTTTTAATGATGAGACATGGTTGTAGTAAAGAAATGACATGGAGAACCATATCAATGCATCAGTGAGGATGTTTTGAGGCAGTGCAAAGCAAAGGAGCATAATTGAACGTGACACAATGCAGCCCCACCCGATGGGTGAAACAATTCAACACAACAACGAAACGGCACAAACCACCATGTCCCGACAAAACTCTAACCCAGAAGTTTCTCACCTTATTGTTAGGTGATCAGATTGGTGGTCTGTGCAGGTTTATTTTAAAGATCAGTCTACGTTACTTTAAGTTCCTATTTGTTATCACAATGACAACTCAGTTTTCAAGGTTTTAAATACAAAATAAATTTTAATTTAATTTTTTACTGAAAAAGATATATTATATTATTAAAATCAATTATTTGGGCGCCCACTTGCAATACCCTCACAGCCCATCAGTGGGCCCTGGTCCACAGGTTGGGAATCGCTGCCCTAACCCAACATGTCCCAACATATCCCTAACCTAAACATGTACCAGCATAACCCTAACCCAAACATGTCCCAACATATCCCTAACCAAACATGGTTTACACTGGGCCTCCCTTGAGCCACACCTCCCCCGCTTCCTATATTATAGAGGTGTTTAAATGGACTACATGTTGAGTGAATCTATGGACATATAACCACAGTGGGGACAGTTGTA
Organism: Nannobrachium achirus; assembly: GCF_963921795.1. Lineage (NCBI taxonomy): Eukaryota > Metazoa > Chordata > Actinopteri > Myctophiformes > Myctophidae > Nannobrachium > Nannobrachium achirus. The sequence continues at coordinate 71,921,255 of NC_137813.1, forward strand.
GGCTCAATGAATGTTCACGCAGTATCAGAGCCAGCCCTTCACTGTCATCGTATGCAAAAGGCTGCCCGCAGCCCTGGCGTCACTATGAGCCTTTTGCGTACCATGACACAGAAGGAATGCGGACCTGAGGACCATGACAACTCAATACTGTTTGCGGACCATGTCGACTCAATACAGATCTTGGCATTGAAGACAAGGGAGGCGTGACAGAAGCAGCCCAAGGCCCTGGACCTTTCTCTCTCTCTCTCTCTCTCTCTCTCTCTCTCTCTCTCTCTCTCTCTCAAACGTGCCGTGCCACAAATGTAAGGGACATCGGATCTCCGTGCCATCAGAATGGTCCGAAAACTTGTTGGCGTATCTTAAACACCATAAAGTCCCGTGCAGTAACCAGTGCAATATTTACCTGCAATTTAGAGAGTGCATTATTTAGATACTAGAAGCTTGGCCCAGCGTCTAGTCGGCGACCTAGCCAACTCGGGAACGATGTAAATAGGGAATGAATGCCCCGCCCTTTAATGCAAACCCCATTATACCTGTTGTCATAGGACCCGTTTTGACCATCTCTTTGCCTGTGTCCATTTATGCCCATATATGGAGATATCTGATATCTGTCTGTCTGTCAGCGTCCATTTTATGTCCATATATGGAGATCACTGCAGATATAGTTCTGGGTCCATTTTATGCCCATATATGCCCATATATGGAGATATCTGTCTATTTGCGTCCATTTCACGCCCATATATGGAGATCTCTGAATCTGTCTGTCTGTGTCCCTTTATGCCCGTATATGGAGATCTTTGTGATTCTGCGTACATTTTATGCCCATATATGCCATTTGCGTCCATTTTATGCCCATTTATGGAGATCTCTGTATCCGTCTGTCTGTGTCCCTTTATGCCCGTATATGGAGATCTTTGTGATTCTGCGTCCATTTTATGCCCATATATGCTATATATGGAGATATTCAGAGATTTTTTGTTGACTCATGTGGCGTACGTGATGTCAGAGCCTTTTATGAGTGATGTCACAATGAGTCAGCGATTGCGCCGATTTCCTCCGGAACAGCCTGATGTCAACAATCAGCTCCGCATAAGGATATTCCGAACGTTTCGGGCCGGTTTCGGAAAACCGCGCGTCGGGTCGGGTCGAGGCCCGGCACTGCACTCCGTGCCGCGGCGGGGAACGCGCGTGCCGAATCTGAAGCCGGTGGGACGAACGGTTCTCGAGATACGCGGATTACAGACACACAGACAGACAGACAGACAGACAGACACACACGCAGAGACTTCTCGCATTTATAGATATATATATGGAGATATCTGTATCTCTCTGTCTGCATCCAGTGCCGGTTCCCCCTTTAATGCAAACCCCATTATACCTGTTGTCATAGGACCCGTTTTGACCATCTGTTTGCCTGTGTCCATTTATGCCCATTGACTCATGTGGTGTACGTGATGTCAGAGACTTTCATGAAGTGATGTCACATTGAGTCAGCGATTGCGCAGATTTTCCTCCGGAACAGCCTGATGTCAACAATCAGCCCCGCATAAGGAGATTCCGAACGTTTCGCGGTGCTTCGGGAAAACTGCGCGTCGGGTCAGGTCGAGGCCCGGCACTGCACTCCGCACCGCGGCGGGGAACGCGCGTGCCGAATCTGACGCCGGTGGGACGAACGGTTCTCGAGATACGCGGATTACAGACAGACACACACACACGCAGACAGAGATTTGTCGCATTTATAGATAGATAGCGGTACTAGCACCACTCACCAGCCCATTAGGCTCCATGCAAGCCATAATAGAAAACATTGGGCCTTACTTTCTTCACAGGTGTAGCTAATGATACTAATGAAGGCTCAGTTCCATTCTGATCAAACATTGTGCATCTTGTCTCGCTGGAAAAACTCTGCTACACCAGTGGACCTCAAGGTGTGGTTCAGGGACCCTGGTTCCTTGGGGGGGGGGTTCCAAATGGTCCCTTACGGGTGTTTAACTCTGGGAGTGTACAAATGGAACCAGATCAACCCGTAAGGGTCCATTTGGTTACATTTGTACACTCTCATATAATAATAATTGTCATAAGAATTAAGGGTAACCGGAAAGCTCAACCCAAAACATACTCCCATTTTTTCCACAGAAGGAATAGTTTTCAGAGGTTTAGGAAGAAGGTAAGGTTTAAGCATAGTTTTACTGAAGTTAGGTTTAAGAATAAGGTTTGGTTTAGACCTAGTTTTACTAAGGTTAAGTTTAGGAATAAGTTTAGACGTAGACATAGAGGTTGCTTTTAGGAATACCTGGTGCCGCACGTTGCAATATCGCCAGCATTTGACACGGGGCAAGCGTGTTTTTGGCTTGAATTCTTGTATTCATTAACACACTACAAACCTATCCTGTACAACATTACTACAGGATTAAACCATATTGAATAAAACAGTACATACCTATCCTGTACAACTTTACTACAGGTTGTAAAGTAAATAAAACAGTACATACCTATCCTGTACAACTTTACAACAGGTTGTAAAGTAAATAAAACACTACATACCTATCCTGTACAACTTCACTACAGGTTGCATTGTTGCATCCAACAGTCCACGTCCCTTGTCCATCTCTCGCTGTTCCTCTGACAACGTTGAATATGTTTGGGAGGCCATCTCTCTAGACTCTGTAGACCTCTCCCTGTGGTGCTCTGTGGAAATCACCAGTTGAAAGAACTTTTGGTTACCATGCAGCAACCATATATTATACCATTACGTAATCAAATCAAACTACGGTATAGACGTTTAGTATGTTTTGTTCAGTTGAAAGGATCAGTCAATACTTGTTCTAAGAGATAAATTAATTGTCCCCATCCTGATGTAAGCTATTTTCGCTGCTATAGGTCAAGAGTTTGGGCCACAATGGAGCACTCACACCTCTGTCACACCGCCAATCCAACTGATATGACCATACATATCTGTCAGTCCTTGTCCCTTTCATGCCCATATCTGGACAGCCCATATGGGCATGACTTCTTTTGTTGATGAATCAGTCTCGCCCGATATGTTTTGATTTTCATTTTGAGAAGTGTACAGCTAAGCATGAACACAATGATGTATGTATGGGACTACTACAAACAAAACTCATGTCATGAGTTACAACTTACGACGAGCGACTATCCTTCGATTAACTAACCATCGATTTCACTGTGCAAAGTGGTTTCGTTCGGTAGTTTCAGCTTTTTTTTATTTTATTCAAGAGGTTGTTGGAAATATATGTCTGACATTGATACTTTTAACCTGTCTGGTTGTAGTGGGACAAACGTGCCCACTATTGAGCCCTATGAACATTATGAGAGAGAGAGTAGGGATATAGGCTACCACAGCAAAAGCCTGATCTATACATATAAATATATGAAATATAAAGTGCTTACTCGATGACCACTGATTCTAAAATTCTCTTCAGGCCCGCAGAAGTACCCTTAAATGGTAAATGGTGCATTTATATAGCGACTTTATCCAAAGCGCTTTACATAGATTTACATTCACCCATTCAAGGCACCAACCTGCTCATCGGGAGCAAACAGGGGTTCTTGCTCAAGGACTCTTCAACACCAACTCTGAGGGAGTCCGGGATCAAACTGGGAATCCTTCGGGAACCCTCTGTGTTCTAATGACGGTTTCTCTACCCCTGAGCCACTGCCGCCCTTATCTTCCATATCTTTCAATAAAGAGTGGCCATTTCAGAATGCTGTACACCTGCCCAACCAAAGGCAGAATCTCGATATTTCTATTGTTTCGAGGTCCCAGTAGCAGGGCTCCAAACTAACCCACAGGTGGTCATTCAAATGGGTCCCAGAAAAGTTTTATGAGTCCTCAATATAAAGTTTACGCGCGCAAAATGGCGTCGGACGTCGGTGGAATCAAAACATTGACGTTTCTTTCACCTGTTTAAGACTTTCTACTTCTACATGGATTTTATTTGTGTTAACGTAGGGTAAAGTACGATGCTTTCACCCATGAACAATGGTGGTGTCTGTGGACATTTTTTTTTCTTTTACCGCGACGCGGTAAATTATTTTAACATGGACTCCAATGGAGGCGCATCCCCGGGACCCCAGGACCATGACATGAATGAGTCCCTGGGCGACTTGAATGAGTTTTTGATGCGGGATGCGCACGTAATGACATCACTGTTTAATATGTATTATTATTATTTAACTATTATTATTATCATTATTGTTATTAATATGCTGGTGAAATTGGCTTGGCAATCCTTTCTTTTTTTATACTGTCATCAGTATCATGTGTGGCTTCTAAAAATCGGATTGCTAGCCTGGTAAAGAACTATGCACGACTGTTGGAGGAATTACGGTAAAACTGGGTTTGTACTTTGTCCGTATGAAGGTGTTGCACGTTGAACCTCGCTAATCTACAAGCCTACAACTCGTCGCATCCTCGGGGCTTGGAGGGCTTTTAGATCATAATGGCTCACGCACAACACAGCCGTACGGAATAAGTATAACCACGGTCTCTTTGCATGGCATGCAGTCTGCTTCACGGCTCGCATCGTTGTTTTTGTTCAGATTAACTGTAATGAGATGGAGTTATTTATTTGAGCGAGCGGACCTGTTGTCGAGAGTTAAATAAAAGAAAGAGAAAATAAGCCGCCACAGCTCGGGAACGCACCAGCTTGCATGGCTGGCTGTGCCTCAGCCTTGTAGATCGGCTCTTTTGGAGCCGTTTTAACTTGTAACCTAGATTGACAGTCTGTTCTCCACCTCTTTCTGCGGTGTAAATTAACCTCTTCAAATAGCGCAGCATGTTAAGTTCCACCTGAAAAGGATGATAACGCTGCCTGTGGTAACTTTTTAACTCTGTTTACATCATATTTAGTTTCCGTGTGTTTCATGCTGCCCGTAGCTGCGCACCGTTTATGTAGCGACAGTGATATGCGCACGTTCAGTGCAAAAAATCATCTACGTCCCGATTGCGTCCCAGAGGAGATTAATTTGCGTCCCAAATACATATTTTTAGGTCCCCGGGACGTCGGGAGTCCCTTAGTCTCAACCCTGCCCAGTAGTCTGGTTAGGGTAAGGGTAGGGGTTAGGTTTAAGCTTAATGTTATGGTTTAGGCTTTGGGTTAGCATTCACCTGCATGAGCAGGTTAGCATTCACTCGCGTCGGCAGGTTAGCCTCTGTCTACTGCATGGGACCTCGAAACAACCCCAACCGATAGGGTTGCGTAGTTCCTCTATCATTCAGTGTTATATGAGATACTTAAACGGTTTCCTGTGAAAATAAGCTTAGTCTTTTCTAGGATCTCCTTTTAGTAGACCGTGTACCAGTGAACTGTACCGTCATGAAACTGTACCTTTTCCTATGCAAACTTCTAATAAAGTCTTCAATCAATCAATCAGTTGAAACATATGGAGGAAATATGCCGAAAATGGCCACCATTCAGATTAAAATGCATTTTTATTGAACACTACTGAAGAAACGGTTACTTTACCCACCCGAAGAGAATTGCAACAACTATGGCCATGGAATAAGCACTTTATATTTGAAATTAAGCTTCTGAGACAGGTATGTTTAAGTGTAACAGACACTGCAGTGTGTAGTGTGGTGTTGTGTGTGTGTAATAGACTAGCTCCTGAGTGAGGAGTTCCGAAAGGAGCTAGTAATAGACATACCTGCAGTGTGTAGTGTGGTGTTGTGTGTGTAACAGACATACCTGCAGTGTGTAGTGTGGTGTTGTGTGTGTAACAGACATACCTGCAGTGTGTAGTGTGGTGTTGTGTGTGTAATAGACATACCTGCAGTGTGTAGTGTGGTGTTGTGTGTGTAACAGACATACCTGCAGTGTGTAGTTGGGTGTTGTGTAGTGTCTCCATCTCTCTCTGGAAGAGGTTGCACATGACCTCTGCGGCCGCACGGAGGCGCTCCAACACAAACACTCTGACATCGAGCTTCACGCGACAAACATCAACACTTTGTTGCTTTTCCATAACACACAATATCTCCTCTCCCACCGACGTCATGTGTTCATTTATCTTCAGCCGTACAGACTCCATTTGAAGCGTTTTAACTCCTTTTAATATGAGAAGCTTTTCACCACGCGCTGTGTCCCAACCACCATGAAACTAAACACCAACACTCAAGCGGACTTGATCCACGTGAGACACCGCCACCGAGCTAAGTGGAGCGTTGCAGTCCGTCCGAGTTATGTCCTGATAGGGACAGAATATTAAGCTACATCTTCGTCCCCCCGACTTTCCGCGTCCAAGTGAACACAGCGGAGCTCCTTGCCCCCCGGCAACCACCTTTATGCTTAGGTTTGTTGGTCGCGTCCCAAAACCACCATGAAACACCAACGGTTCCTTTGTTGTGGAAACGCCACGCCAGAAACATTCTACTTCCGGAAGATCCGGCTTCCGGAACAACGTGTTTAGAGCATGCGCAATAATGGATCCAGGCACTGTCGCTTTAATGCCTTTCGCCCCCTGGTGGAGGAGATGTGTAACTGTCACTGAATGACTGACTGACTGACTGATTCACTAGTGCAGGGATTCCCAAACTTTTTTGGCTCAGGGCACCCCTATAAATATTCTTTTCATCCGAGGCACCCCTACATTATATTCATAATTTTCACTCCCAGCACCTTATGTTTATAGCATATTTTAGTGATCATGTTGCGAGATAATAGCCATTTTGGTTAAGACTTAGAACTGACTGAAAATTGTTCTGTAGGCCTACTTCAAGTTTAAAATTATACTAATATTGTAATTAAGTAATAATTGGAGTAAATTCCAAATATCATCAAATGATCTCGCGGCACCCCTGGACTGCTGTCGCGGCACCCCAGGGTGCCCCGTCACCCACTTTGAAAACCCCTGCACTAGTGAGTCAGTAGGATACAACCAGGGACGTTGAAGTTTCAATATTGAGCTGGGTGCTCGTTTTTGACCCCGCCCCTTTTTAAGTAGGTATTTGTACTTTACTTGAGTATTTCCAATTTCCAATACTTTTACTTCTACTCCAGTACATCTCGGATCCAAATATTGTACTTTTACTCCACTGCATTTATTTGAAAACTTAGTTACTAGTTACTTTTCGGATATAAGTTATAATATTTTAAAACACACATTAACCACTTTAGCCATTATACCTAGGTTGTTTGAAAATAGCCGATCTACAAGCTCCAAACGCATCATATCACGATGCCTTGTGAGCTTGTAGATCTGCTATTTTCCAAAAAATTGTACTTTTACTTTTGGTACTTTAAGTACATTTTGATGCCAATACTTTCGTACTTTTACTCAAGTTCATTTTGAATTGAAGTACATCTACATTGCAGTATTGATACTTTTACTTAATAAGTAAAGAATGTGAGTCCACTGGTCTTTGTCATCTCCAGGCAAACGTCACAATGCAGTGTCAGCCTGGCTTCATCAAAGTCGTCTCCATAGAATTGCACCATGCGTTTGCGGGCGCTGTTTCCGACAACACAATCCTCCACATGTGTGTTGACTGTTGACCATTTCCACACATGAGAAAAACTTTAGCATGATTCTCAAAGCAAAAAAACGTGCTAAAAGTGTCTAGCTGCATACGCAGGCCACGGGCTGAGTGCAATGTAGTTGGAAGCAATGGACTGCAGCGATGCCGTTTTAGTGGTCCAGAGTGTGGGGCACAGGGGTCGCAGAGACGGTGCGTCTTCGTCTTGATAGGCTACAGTATAACAGAGCTATACAGCCAGGATGTGGGGCGGTCTTTGACGCTGTAAGGGACAAAGCCAACGTGTGATATCGGCCGAGTGCCAGGAATGCAGTTTGGCCAGTTTGGGAAAACTTGTGAAAACGACTGAGTGCTAGGAATTGTCGGCGAGAAATCAATGGGCTCTCATAACTGTACGCTCAAGCTCCCAGGCGCCCCCTATGATTCCGCCCTTGGATACAACAGCAGTGAAAAGACAGAAATGAGTGTGGGAAGAATCATTTGGCATAACTACTACATTGGGGAGAACAAGGGGTAAAAAGAAAAAGAAAGAACTGCATAACAACCGTCATGTTTTATTCTTTTGACACATTTTCTTTCACATCAGGATGTAATGATCATTAGACTCAGAGCAGAGTTTGATGTGGAATTATGTGCAGGATGTAATTTGCCCACAGATGTGAGGGGACTTCATTTAATTGACGACATTGTAAAAAAAAAAAAAAAAAAAACTAAAAAGCCAGGGCTCATTTCCATTGCATTCCTTTGTATTCAGTTCATCGAGACATTCAATGACAAAAGACAATAGGCTATAGCCTACAATAATATGCAAAACAACATATGTATGAGTAGCAATAACATAACATAACAGTTATCATGGCCCAAACTTCCCGAAGTGAATCAAACAAGTTATATGTGTATGTGTATTACTCCAAAGGGATATCCCTATGGAATGAGAGCAGATACTAGACTTTTGAGGCTTCAGGCTGGGGTTGCGATTCTCTCCACCACACTCACCCCCCTTTGACCTCCTCCTATGGGGAAGCCCGGATCCGGGTCACGGCACCAATGTAACGGAGGTGATCCGGACCTCCCCACCCGGCTTCGAACCCGGGTCTCCTGTGTGAAAGTCCAATATCTTAACCATTACTCCAAAGGTATATCCCTATGGAATGAGAGCAGATACTAGACTTTTGAGGCTTCAGGCTGGGGCTGCGACTCTCTCCGCCACATATGTATTTCGACGACGTGATCGTAATGCAAATAACATTTTTGTATGGAAGATTTTTTCCGGGAAGTTATTAAAAATTCAGCATAAATGCTATTCTTTCATTTTTTTCGGTGGGGAATGTGCGATACCGGCCGAATGGTGCGTCCGGCCTCCTTGAATGGCACACCATTGCGTTCGGAATTCCGAGGACATCTTAGCCGTCACTTCCTCAACGTCGCAGCGCCCTTGTTCACATTTTTTCACTTTTTCACAAACATCTTATTTTTTAATATATTAATATTGAATATATTCATCAATATTATCATTCAAATTCACTGCACAGCTGGGTGCACCTTACTCCCCTGAGTACAAGGACATTTTTAGGCCCATATTTAGATTTTCTTATGATTATTTTAGTTTCAGTTTTTCAACCAACAAATTCCCCAGCACATTTGCTGTATATTTCTTTGAGAACTTCCCCATTGCCTTTCTCTGGTTCCCTTAGTCCTACGTAAACCAGGAAGGTGCCATTGCGTCCGTCTCACCGAGACCGATCCGAAGACACCACTCTCGAACCGGGTTGTCTTAACGTTGAATTATTGATATTAATATTTGTATTTTGCGCGCACGCACGCACGCACGCGCACACACACACACACACACACACACACACACACACACACACACACACACACACACACACACACACACACACACACACACACACACACACACACACACAAATGAAAAACAAACCCCCTCTGTTCCTATGAAAGAGTAAAATACAAATTGGAAAGGCATCTGAATGCTGAATCCAGCAATGCAAGATACAAGGCACAGTTACGTTCTCAACTCAAGATATGGCCGGTTGTTTGTCCACAAAAGCAGCAGATCTACAATTTTATTAATTTTATTTTTTGTTATGGTACAGTTCATGGTGCCATTGGAACAGCCTCGGTTATCTGAACACAGAACACCAAGTTATATGACCAATGGTCACACAGTTCTTGAGATATGACAACAAATCATAAGCTCTTGCAGACTAGAATTTACCAAGGAAAAGTGGCTATTGGCTGTTAATGCTGGCAGCCCAAGATTTTTGCTGATGTCAATGAAAAATAATCTGATCAGCTCAAATGTATTTCTTATTCGTTTTTGAAAGTACTAGGTGTCATTGGATTGGGTATGAAGACTAGCTACCCCCCAGATGTTTGTTATTGCACAAAGACTTCCCAGAACCACCCAATGGGTATAACGGGTATTGCATATAACAGCAGGACATGCATTCCTTATTTGCATCGCTCCCAATTTGCATCGTTCCCAGGCTAGTTCATTTCTAATCACCTGTGTGATGCAGCAATCTCCCTAATTGGACTAGTTTCTCCATGACAAGGTAGTTAAACAACCAAAACATTCCTCTGCCAAAGTGTCCGATTGCTTTAACATGAAGAAAACATACTGACAAATAACTTATATGTTTTTATTTGATATCAAATAATATGTAAAAAGTATTGTTTTTAATTTACAGATCCAGATCCAGATCACGTAAGTACAATACTCTGTCTATTCATCAACATGCATGACAGCAGTAGATTACATCTTGATTACGCCATTTCTGATAAATGTTTATTTTATTTTAATAACAGGCCCATTGAGTATGAGGACCCCAATCAGGGCTCAGCTGCAGACCAGAGGACCAATCAAAGTGGAGTTACTGATCATGTGTACTGCCCACCAGCATGGTCAGTCTTTAAACCAATCACATCGGTCAAGAACATTTCTGACATCTGGTTATTTTTAATATGAATTAATGGAATTAATTAAATTGAAATAACATTTATAAGCACCAAATTAATGCTTGTTTACCTTTAGGCAACACAGATGTCTATGAAGTAATCAAGTCCCCTGACTAAGTGAATGGTAAAGTACATCCTTTTTAAACAGACTTAAAATTTAATTTCAAAGAAAAAACTGCTTAATAATTTAATCCTCTGTAACAGATCAATAGAATTACAGCATCCATTCAAAATGTATATATCAACATGTTTTGTTGATATTTTTTACATTCATTTTGAATTGATTAACGGAAACAATGAATTCTTTAATTCAGTCAAGTTTTAAATTGCCATTTATTTCGAGAAGCAAATTGTTTAAATCGGAACCAGAGAGAGGTGTCATTTCAGGGGGAAAAACTAGAAGTGGCAAAAATAACTGCCATTAGGATCTTAGTATAATCTTTCTTTTCAAATATGTGTATTACATTTTCAAATAGAAGTAGCACAGAGGCTCACATGTAGATTACAATGTACATTATTATGAGTAAAAAAAAAAAAAAAAAAACATCCCCTATCCCGTATCCCCCCTCCCCCCTAGCCTGGCGGGGCCTGACGTCATACTGCGTTCACTCACTCATTCCTTCCAGCTGAGAATGGCAATGGCTATCTCCTGAAACCCCCACATGATCCTGTTTACACCTATAGGAGGGAGATTTTTTAAATAGTTCAAAAAGCTGAGCTAGCTGATCTACAGCTATATAAACGATTTGTCATTTGTCATTTTTATATAATCTTCACATGAACAAATTTATGTAGTGTAAAATTGGAGGAAAAAAATCGTAACACTGATTAGTTGCATCGGAGTCCACAATCAATTACATTTTGAGACTAAGGGCCCCATTTTCGTCCATGCCAAATCCTAAATCCCTAAACGTCTTTGCAATGATAGCAATGATATCAAACACAATACCATTTGGCAAAATTAAAGGGGAGAGATAATGGACCGAATGTTGGCTAATTTTGGGTTGGCGCTACCCACACGTTTGGCTGTGTAGCTCATGCCTCGAATGCCCGATCCTTACAAGCTGTACCTCGTTGTAAAGGTGACAAATCAATGATAACAATGATATCAAACACAATACCATTTGGCATAATTAAAGGGGGAATATAATGGACCAAATTTTGGCAAATTCTGGTCGGCGCCACCCACACGTTTGGCTGTGTAGCTCATGCCTCGAATGCCCAATGCTTACAAGCTGTACCTCGTTGTAAAGGTGACGAATCAAGGATAACAATGATATAAAACACAATACAATTTGGTATTATTAGAGGGGAGATATAATTAATTATGAATATGTTTCCTTTCGTTTTTTGCTGAGTTTATTTAGGTGCTCTTTTAGAGCTCTTTTTCAAACCTGTGACACGCTCTCATGCATCAGAGCCTATGTGGTATATGCACCTGGACCGCTAGGTCAGCGGGCGCCCCAGGATACAATAATAGATTTAACTTCTTTCCATTAATCATCACCATGATTGACTGGATTATGGGCGTTTTAAATCTTCTCTGCTGTAAACACATAAAGCAGAATAATGATGGAATTAATTATCTCTTGTGTTAATTTAGAGGCAAGGTGCCAATACAGAGCTTACTTCCTCTTCTGCTCTGAATTCTGTTCTGTGGGTCAGGACAGTAACGTTTTTTTAAAGGAAAGAAAAGAAAAAAAATCTGTTAATACTGCATCAAATGCAGTCAACAAACTACGCTATAAAAACTGGTAAGCTGATAAAAGAAATCTGCATTTTCACAATTTCTATCTGTGATAATAATAATTGTCATGAGAATTAAGGGTAAACTGAACGCTCGACCCAAAACAAACTGGGCCGGATTCTTTCCACAGGAGGAATAGGTTTTCAGAGGTTTAGGAATTAGATAGAAAAAGCCAAAACATCTCAAAATATAAAGAAAGATTGAAAGTATAGAAAATGATATTATCATATTGAACATTTCTGTTGTGATGTATAACAAAAATAAAACATCTGTAGCAGTGAAAAACTTTTTTTGTATATTTTATTAGTAGTTATTAGCAGAAGAAGGAAAAAAAAACACAGGAAAGTAAAGTTCAATACAAGGTGGAAAGAGGATTTTAACACAACAAAGCACTATGGCTCGCTTCCATTGGGGTCCTTTGTACTCAATTCATTGAAACATTAGATGACAATACTATGCAAAACACAGTCAGATATCAGAAACCAAACATAATGTACAGCAAACAAATCAGAAATAATAATGACAATCATCAGAGAAATGGTTGAGGTGTTGTTCCATAGCTTAAAAGAAAACTCTCTTAATTCTCAACAAATCTCTATGATTCAGATTTTACTATAATGAGAAGACGTGAGTTTCAATGTCTTGTGTCAATTGTGTTTACCTCTGAGATGTTAGTCTGTATAAATACAATGATTTGAGAACCTAAGTGCAGCTGAATAGTTAACACTGCTCGGCAGCACTAATTAATAGTTTGTGAATGTCATGACAGTCTCTAGAATCAGTAACATGAGGATGATAATAACCCACTTACACATGGTTTTATTCAACTGTCTGCAATCAAAGCTACAGCTTATAAAGCAAGCATTGGGATTGCAACCATATATGATTATGGCGATGCATTCACGTGGACAATATGACGTTTCTTATTCTTTTGGTCTCGCCGCTTAACGCATGTCTTGCACTGATCTTAAAGGGAATGGCAGCTGATACTCTCTCCGATTGGTTTGATTAAAGTAACACCCATGACTAATTCAGGTCCGTTTTACCGTGAGCTGCTTTGATGCAGTGTGCAGAATTCCGCACGCACAATAGCAGAATGGCATTGGTCACACCTCCACAAGACCTGGCGTTAATTAAGACATCCATAATATAGTTATTTGAATCCTCCTTATCTTGACCAAGCATTTGCCACAAACCGCAGCTAAAGGGTTTTCCTGCCTGTATGAAGCCAGGGTGCCAGCCTGCTACACTACGTTTCGTGGATCAGTTTTATCATTTCGCTTCTCAGTCTGGCCATGATTCAGTTGACTCGTATATCAGTTTTGACAGAGGCGACGTTGTTGCTGATTGGATGTTGTTCCAACAAATCAGCCAGCCAATACACACTGGTGTATTTGTCCCACCCCACCACAGACCAATAAGAAGCCACGTTTGGATTCCACTCGCATTCTATGTCTCACCTCCCCTTGGAGAAAGGAAGCTGTCAAGACTGAGAAGCCAAGTGACAAAATAAATCCATGGAGCGTACCACAAACTGCACAAGTAAAGGTGTTTTAACCTGTATGCTTTTCCCCTATGTGAGTCCTCATGTGTACTTTTAAATGACCACTCTGACCACATCCTTTACCACAAACTGTACAAGTAAACGGTTTTTCCCCTGTATGAGTACTCATGTGTGCTTTTAACTCACCACTCTGACCACATCCTTTACCACAAACTGTACAAGTAAACGGTTTTTCCCCTGTATGAGTCCTCATGTGTGATTTTAAATGACCACTCTGACCACAGCCTTTACCACAAACTGTACAAGTAAAGGGCTTTTCCCCTGTATGAGTCCTCATACATGACGTGACGTGAGGGGACGCTGGCGTGAATTTCGCCGCTCCTCAACCCAGCTAAAACCTGTGTTTTGGTGTCTTTTCAACGATCCTTTTCACCGCAAATGCCACTCTACATCTGGATCATTTGCACAGTTTAACGATCGGACATTTTCGGTACTCACCGGTCCATTGTGGAGTTGTTTTTCGGTAGCCACCGATCAGCTGTCCAGTGGCTAACTGACACGCTAATCCTGCTTGGAGTCGGCAACAAGTGATCCTGCGTTCCAAACAATCGGTGGATCTCCAGCTGTGATACGCTCCGCTGACCTTTTCTGCATTGATGCTTGGGAATTTCGGACTATCAGGATGTTTTCCCTTCCATCGATAGTGAAAGCCGGCGGGAGCTGCCTCTCATCGTGGAAGACGAGGATAGTAAAATACTCCTCCGCGGAGCTACACAAACTTGCCTGCTATTCCACTCCTGACTCCCATGCAGTGATTAAATCCCTGGGACTCGTACGTCGCCCCCACTACATACATAGGGGCGCGCGGCGTAAGTTTATTTATTCAGATTCACCCATTCCATCTGTAGTGTCTGTCGGCTCTTCCGTGCCTGCGCGACGTCATCACAACAGACTCCACGTGTGCAGGGGCAATCTCCGCCCACTCGTCTGTGTTGACGGCGTCACTCCTCCCATTCAACCTGCCTCTGCAATAAACAATGCTGCGACATTCATGCTGTTGAATGCTCAATCCATGAACAATAAGCCTGGACTGATATATGAGGCCATTACAGACAGAAATATTCATATTCTCTGTCTTACAGAAACATGGCAGAAAGAGCAGGACTTTGTTGCACTCAATAAAGCCACACCCCCAGGCTATGTATATTTACATAAGCCTCGTTCAGTGCGGGGTGGTGGTGGGCTGGCTATTATACACCGAGAAGACATTCGAATTAAAGAGGTCAGCATGCCTGCTGTCACTTCATTTGAGTGTGTTGGATTCACACTTACTGGGTTTTCCCAGATCCAGTTTGTCCTCGTCTACCGCCCACCTAAGACAAAACAGGCTGTGTTTCTGTCTGAGCTTTCGGAGTTGCTCACACCTGTCTGCGCTTTGTCCACATCCACACTTCTGCTCGGGGACATGAACATACATGTGGATGACAGCACCAACACATTTGCAACAGAGTTTCTGTCGCTTTTGGAGTGCTTCAATTTCACCCAGCATGTACATGGCTCCACACATGACAGAGGCCACACATTGGACTTGGTCTGTTCCATCGGCACACCCCCCTCCAACCTGGAGGTCCTGGAACTGGGCTTCTCTGACCATCGTGCCATTGTGTTCACAATACCTGCCTCTGTAGCCAAACAGCACCCCGGACGCACTATAACCTTCCGTAACATCAAGTGAGTGAGTGCACCAGACCTATCTGCCCAGATAGCCAATCGTATGGCTGCGTCTCCTCCCAACACCATGGTGGATGGCCTGGTAACCCACTTCAACGCTGCCATATCTCTCAGCCTTGACTCCCTCGCCCCCCTCATAACCCAGACTGTCTCCTTCAACCGTCCGGCCCCTTGGTACACTCCTGAACTGCGTACCTTGAAGTCCACTGGTCGGCGGCTGGAAAGGCTCTACAAGCGATCTGGCCTCACTGTCCATCGGTTGGCCTACAAAGACCATGTAGATGCCTACAAGGGTGCCCTTTCTCGGACTAAGACCCAATATTATTCCAACCTTATTGGTTCCCAGCAGGACAACCCCAGAAGGCTGTTCTCCACCATTAGTCGCCTGCTACGCCCCCTCAGTACCTCAAGCTCTTCAAGTGCCCCTGACCTTTGCTCAAGGTTCTTGGACTTCTTCCAAGCCAAAGTGGACTCCATCCACCAACATCTCCTGGCACCTGACTCCCCCACTTCACACACATCTCAGCTTCAGGACACAGCTCCCATCACTGCCTGCCCTCCAACGTGCCGTTTTCCCTCTTTCACTGCTGTTGATGCATCTATGGTCACTGAATTGGTCATCAAGGCCAACTCCACCACCTGTTCTTTGGACCCCATGCCCACAGCACTGGTGAAGACGTGCCTACCCACCCTCTGCCCCTTCATCACGGATATCATCAACTCTTCACTGCAAGCGGGCACAGTACCCTGCAGCCTCAAAATCGCCTCAATAACCCCGATTCTCAAAAAGCCTGGGTTGGACCCTGAGGAGCTGAGCAACTACCGGCCGATCTCCAATCTTCCTTTCCTTAGTAAGATCTTGGAAAGAGTAGTTGCCGCCCAGATTCAACAACACATGGCCAACCATGGGCTCTATGAATCACTCCAGTCTGCATACAGAACTCACCACAGCACGGAGACTGCCCTGTTGAAGATCACAAATGACCTTCTCAGGGCTGCTGATGACGGCCTAGTCAGCATTGTGGTTCTTCTGGACCTCTCTGCCGCGTTCGATACCGTCTCCCATACCATCCTCCTCGATCGCCTCTCCACCTATCTCGGCCTCACGGACATAGCCCTATCCTGGTTCCGTTCATATCTCACCAACAGACAACAGTTTGTCACCATCAACTCTTCCAGATCACACCCAGCCCCAGTTCACCACGGCGTGCCGCAAGGTTCCGTACTTGGTCCACTACTATTCACCATATACATGCTCCCCCTGGGTCAGATTATCCGCCACCATGGACTAAACTTTCACTGCTACGCTGACGATACACAACTGTATCTGAGCACCACACCTTCCACTCAGCTCCCTCCTCAGACCCTTGTCAATTGCCTCACTGAAATAAAATCCTGGATGACCACTAACCTTCTCAAATTGAACAGTTCAAAAACAGAGCTCATGGTTGTAGCTCCCAAGGCGCTGCTCCAGAAGACTGGAGATTTTCTGCTTCAGATTGATGGCAGCTCCATATCACCATCTCCGGAAGTTCGCAACCTGGGCGTCATTCTGGACTCCACCCTCTCCTACCAGTCACACATCAAGTCCATAACCAAATCGGCCTTTTACCACCTCAAGAACATCTCCAGGCTCCGTCCATTACTCTCTGATTCCGTGGCAGAGACCCTCATTCATGCCTTTGTGACATCTCGTTTGGACTACTGCAACGGAGTCCTGTTCGGGGTCCCAAACAAGTACCTGGATAGGCTCCAGTATGTCCAAAATTCAGCTGCCAGAGTTCTCACCCGCACCAAGCCCTGGCAGCACATCACCCCCACCCGTAAACAACTGCACTGGCTTCCTGTTAAATATCGCATCAACTACAAACTCCTCCTTCTCACCTACAAGTGTCAAAACGCCCTGGCTCCACAATATCTCTCAGACCTCCTCCATGATAAACCTACTCTGTCACGGACTCTGCGGTCTGCAGACTTGGACCTCCTCTCTGTTCCCAATGCAAAGAAGCGAACCTTAGGCGACAGAGCCTTCAGTGTGGCAGCCCCCACCCTGTGGAACACTCTACCATTGGAGATTCGCCATGCTCCAACACTGGACTCTTTTAAGGCTGCATTGAAAAGACACCTATTCACTCAGGCTTATGGCACTTAGTTTTGTTTTGTTGTTTGTATAGAGTTTTGTAAAGCGCCTTGGGTTTATGAAAGGCGCTATATAAATGCAAGTTATTATTATTATTATTATTATCATGTGTGTTTTTAACTCACCACTCTGACCACAGCCTTTACCACAAACTGTACAAGTAAACGGTTTTTCCCCTGTATGAGTCCTCATGTGTGTTTTTAGATTAATACTGTGACCGTAGCCTTTACCACAAACTCTACAAGTAAAGGGTTTTTCCCCTGTATGAGTTCTCATGTGTACTTTTAACTTACCACTTTGACCACAGCCTTTACCACATATTGTGCAAGTAAAAGGCTTTTCCCCTGTGTGAGTCCTCATGTGTACTTTTACACTACCACTTTCACTAAAGGCTTTACCACAAACTGTACAAGTAAAGGGCTTTTCCCCTGTATGAGTCCTCATGTGTGTTTTTAAATGAACACTTTGACCGTATCCTTTACCACAAACAGTACAAGTAAAGGGCTTTTCCCCTGTATGAACAACAGTGTGTCTCTTCAGATGTACATTGCCATTAAACATTTTGCCACACACCGTACAACTAAAACTTTTCTTCCCTGTGTGGCTGTTCTTGGAGTGAGTTTGTTTTGACAATGGCAGATCCTGGGACAGCTTGTGGCTTAAAGACAATGTTTGTCCTTCCACATTGTGTGTCTTGTGTGAATCCAGTGTGTTTACAACCGACTGACCTTCCCTGGTCTCCTCCCACTCATCACTGTCTTCAGTGATGTCAGATTGAGAACAGTGTGGAGAGAGGAGCTGGTCACCACTAGTTGGTTGTGATGTTCCACAGTCCTCTACATCAGCTTGTGTTTTCATGTGTTCAGTTGAGGTGCTGGCTACAGCCTCTGTCTCTCTGTTTTCATCATCACCTTCACTTTTCACTGCTGTCAACGTTGATCCATCAGCCTCTTGTAGAAGCTCCTCCTGTTCCTCTTTAATCTGTGGAGGTTGTGGTTCCTCCAGACTGGGACTCCTCTCCTGATGTTCAGGGAAAAGCTCCTCTTTACACACATGGAGGGAAACAAAGTCTAGGGGAGAATAAAAAGATGCAATGAGAGAAAAAACATTAAAGGTTTGTACTTTATTATTTTATGCAGTGTGTCCTCTGTTTTATAGCTTTGGTAGTTCCAAATCATGAGTCTATTCTCATGCATTAAAAAAAGCCATTTCCTGCAAACATTCTCTCTAAGAGAGACAGCAAGAGAAGAGAAGAGAAGAGAAGAGAAGAGAAGAGAAGAGAAGAGAAGAGAAGAGAAGAGAAGGCATGAAACGTACTGATGTCCAGGTGGTTTTCAGGTTCCTGTTTAACAGAAACACTCCAACTCATCTTCACCTTCAGGCTGGACTCTGCACACTGGTCTGCAATGAAGGAATATAATAAGGACTTTATTAAGATATGGAATTTGATATGACATGAGTAAGGACTTGCATATTTATATGAAAAAGGGGGTCGGCCATCTCTCGCAGTTTGTAGAGAGCAACATTGTCTTTTATTTATTTATAAAGGCCTTGTGTGTTAAGCTTCCATTGTATGGTAAATGTATATAGCGCCTTTATCCAAGGCGCTTTACATAGATTGTGCATTGCATTGCTTTCACCCATTCACACACAGATGGGGGAGGAAACCATGCCACCAACTTGATCATCGGGATTAGATAGGGGTTCAGCATCGAGAGGCAGTTGTGCGTTACAGGACAAGTATGCATTGACTATTTAGAATATAGCGGTACTTGCACCACTCATCAGCCCATTAGGCTCCATGCAAGCCATAATAGAAACCATTGGGCCTCTTCCTTACTTTCTTCACAGGTGTAGCTAATGATACTAATGAAGGCTCAGTTCCATTCTGATCAAACATTGTGCATCTTGTCTCGCTGGAAACACTGTGCTACACCAGTGGATAGAGATGTTCCGATCAGGTTTTTTGGGGCCGATACCGATCAGCTGGAATCAATATCTGCCGATACCGATATTACCGATCGATCACAGCGAGTAATCAATATCTGACAATCTCGATATTACCGATCGATCACAGCGTGAAATCCATAAATTATTCTATTGTGTCACTGTAGGAGCATTTATATATTTAATGATTCCTCTTACACAACATTGACATTGTATATATTAATTAAATTCAACTTTATATTCTAAGGTCATGATTCGATTCTCGATACGATATATTATCATATCGTATAAGATAGTGGCACTATTGTCTACCCTTCATTATTTTCAAGGTTATTTGGTTATAATGGTTAATAGCAACAATAATAGGCCAAATAGACCCCATTTTCTGTACACTATATTACACATTTGGGGTCCTTGCTCTTGGCATGAAAATGTTTGAGAACCATTGTTCTTAAACAATATCAGACAACGTTTCTGTTTGACTGACCTTCCCCAGTTTATTTTTTATTTTTATAGACCTGTTTGCTGGCAAAAACAGGATCTGGCAACCCTTTTTTATAGACCTGTTTGCTTGTTTTTTTCGAAATTTTTATCCCACGATTTTTGTAACCCATTTTTTCACCCGGTGCCAATTGCCTAAGCTGTAATCCTGGGCTCTGCTCTCCCTCTGCCAACCTGGGGAGGGCCCCGAACTGAGCTCATGCTTCCTTCAGTGCATGAGGAGTGAGCAGGCCGCTTCTTATCACCTGACAGGGGGAGCTTCCCCGGTTGGACGTAGCGCGTGGAAGGAACACGTTATTCCAACCAGTTCCATTCCCCTCCATCAGGCGCCCCGGCTGGCCAGGGGGAGGCATTATAGACACCAGGATTACTGCATGTTTTTGTGAGGGTATCTACCCTAGGAGACACGGGGAGAACATGCAAACTCCACACAGAAAGGCCCTTTTGCCAACCCCACCTAGGGTGTGGGCACTGATGACGCGGAGGAGAGAACACGCCCCCAGCACCCACAGCGTCCCCCGGCAGGAATCGAACCCAGGACCTTCTAGCTGTGAGGCGACAGCACTACTGACTGCGCCACCGTGCCCCCCCTGTTTTCTTGTTTCTGTCGCAGAAACTGAATGGCAACACTTCATCCACCTTACATCTAGCTTCTAACTGTTAGCTCCTGTGGAAATGACCGTTTAAGGGAACTACAAACTTTATCCTTAGATCGACAACAACTGTTGTCCATATCTACTCCAATGACTTTGGAATTATGTTTTTAGGAACTAAGTTTACAGCAACGTTACAGCAGTTATCTCTCACGTCGCAGAGAGAGAGAGAGAGGTCATTCTCTACGAGCCTCGTTAACCTAAGAGAGAGAGAGAGAGAGAGAGAGAGAGAGAGAGAGAGAGAGAGAGAGAGGCAAAACGCACATCTATGTAAATCAGGGTCATTCTCTACGAGCCTCGTTAACCTAACAACACAGCTGGCTGGCAACAGTGATCACTTCTCTGGATTCTAATCCAAGCAAGCAAAACGTGGATTTTACTTTGAGATGACTACAAAGGTAGAAGTAGGCTACTTATATCCTGATCTATGATGAATATGTTTAAAACAAAAAACAGTCTTTTGAGTCTCTCTCTGTCTCTCCTCTGGTGCAGCGTGCATGTGTGTGTAGAAGGGGAGGGCGGACAGAGAGAAGTGAACATGGAGCGGCTCCATGTCCATGCACACACACTCAAGGTGTGGTTCAGGGACCCTGGTTCCTTGGGGTGATTCCAAATGGTGGGGTGTTGGGAGTGTACAAATGGAACCAGATCAACCCGAAAGGGTCCATTTGGTTCCATTTGTACACTCTCATAATAATAATAATTGTCATAAGAATTAAGGGTAACCGGAAAGCTCAACCCAAAACACACTCATTTTTTTCCACGGATGGAATAGTTTTCAGAGGTTTAGGAATAAGGTTATAGTGCGGTATGCTATGTCCAAAATATAGCTCCTTTAGGATTTTTGTGCCAAAATAGATTTTTTTGCATATTTTGGTTCTATAGGGTCCAAACTATCAGAAAATGATGGGGGTCAAATTTTCAGACCCCTCCCTCATTTCCTGGGGGCGGGTCATTTCAGTTTGGGCCCTATTCGGCTATCTATTCCCAATTTCCCATATTTATTTATTTTTTGCCAATACTGATCTGTTTCCTGTTTTGGCTTCTATAGGGTCCAAACTATCAGAAAATGATGGGGGTCAAATGTTCAGACCCCCCCCCCCCCCCTTCATCACTTCAGTTTTTACCCTATTCGGCTGTGTATTCCCAATTTCCCATAGTTTTTTCTTTTTTTTTTTTTCTTTTAATATTGATTTGTTTACTGTTTTGGCTTCAATAGGGACCAAAGTATCAGAAAATGACAGGGTTCACATTTGCATACCCCTCCCCCATTTCCCTAGGTGGAGGTCACTTCAGCTTTGGTTCTATTCGGCTCTGTATTCCCTATTTTCTTCTTCTTTTCTGTTTTGGCCAAAACAGAAACTGTCAGAAAATGAGGGGGTTCAGATTTTGCATGCAATTGAAGATGCCAGGGCAGAGCCGGAGGACGATTATTCTGTCAAAGTTCTTATAGTTGATGCCATGGGTGTGCTTCAGAACATGAAAAAGACACCAAGCAAGCTGAAGCTGTCAGATCTTCAGGATGCATTCAACCAACACATCATAACGATGTTCCACTGGCTATGTTGAGGGTCGATTTGTCTTTGATAGGTAATATTAGGTATATGGATCAGTCATTAAATGATACGAAGTCTTCATCCAGAGATGAAGCTCACCATGTCCATCAAGGAACTCCTGACTGTGTGATCAACCAAGGAGAAGTTGACATGTGTTAGGCCAGGGACCGCTTGAGTATTTAAAAAACTATTTTAGCAAAAAAATCCTATGGGAAATTGGGAAAACATAGCCTAATAGGGCTAAAAATGAAGTGACCCCAGGAAATGAGGGAGGGGTCTGAAAATTTGACCCCCGTCAATTTTGGCTAAAGATTCCTACGGGAATACATAGCATCAGGGCTCCAGGGTGCGAGCTATTAGGTCGCATATGCGAGTTAATTTCATAAAGTGCGAGTTAAAATTCAACCAGGTCGCACGAGCGCGACTTGAAGGAGGATGAAAAAATCCCCGAACGAGGATCTCTTCTCTCTCTCTCGCTCCCTAGCTCTCTCTCCCTGCTCCAGTCCTTGCCCCTCCCCTCCCCTCCCTTCTCTCTCCGTCTCTCACTCACACACACACACACACACACACACACACACACACACACACACACACACACACACACACACACACACACACACACACACACACACACACACACACACACACACACAGACAGGGTGAGGAGAGATGGGAGAGATGCACACACGGACACACTCAAGCTAGCGTCGCAAGGGCTCCTCACTTCTCACGTGGAGTCACACAGACAGACTCTCTTGCTCACTATGGATAGATCTCAGTCATTCTCACATACCTTTCTTTGTATAACCCTGCTTTTTCTGTTGACATCTCGAACTGGATAATTGTGGGCTCGCCTGTAAGGCGAGCACACTTTAGATATTGTCATTATTTATTTATCTATCAGGCAGGCAGGCAATCAGTAGACAGGAACTTCGGTTCCTTTCTACTCCTACATACTTAGTGAGAAAATGAAAATAAAAACATCAATGTGTTCAGTTTACAGTGGCGAAGTGTGCTATTATTTTCTATAGCAATCGGCCAAATGGTGGCGCTGTAGGAAGCCTTCGAAAGTGCGAACTTTGAACAGGTATAGCTCATGCTGTGTTTGAGGTCCAGCCATGAAACCTGTATACACGTATGCGTCTCCTCATGCCGAACAACTTTTACGCTCTGACTTTTGACCTCTGACCTTTAGATCCCCCAGAATTTGGAATTATATGAAAAACAGTAAAATCTATCTCCTCCTGGGATTTTTGCGATACGCGCATGAAACTTTTTTCACATGAACTTTGGACCAATACGGTCAAACTGTCTGGTCGGATTTCTTTTAAAGTGAAATATAATTGTTTAATAATTCAATCAATATTGCAGTTTTATGCAAATTATTCTTCTGCCTCTAAATCATACATGCAAAGTAACATGTTCATGGCATTTGGCAAAGATGTAGAGTGTTAGTCCAAATATCACTAAAACCAATCTTACCCCAATTGGCCAAAGGGGGGCGCTATATCATTTTGAGCAGTTTGTGAAACGCTTAAACCCGTTAGGATTTTTTTTTTGCAATTTGCATGAAACATTCTACACACAATCTAAGGACCTTTATCTAAGATGCCTATGAAGTGCACACACACACACACACACACAAAAAAATAATGAATAAGCTGCAAGCAGCGATAAAGTGGCCAAAGCCAAAAACACCTCAAATCATGAACACAGCCTGCAATGTGCGTGAAATCTTGCAAACACATTCCTAATAGGTCAAGGAACAGATACCACCCTTCTTACATTGGCCTGTTATAGCGCCACCAGCGGGTCAACTTTTGCACAACACATTTTTGGAACAAAATGGACCAATCTTTGACGTCAGTAACGTCAAAGAGAGCACTGCCTGCGATCTTGACATTTTGTACTTTTATAGCCATTGTTTTCTGGCTTGAAGCGAGCCCACAATTGTTTCGAAGGAACAATATTTTTCTAGTTTATATGGGGCTGTGGGTTTTTTGCTATTAGATTAGCTTGCTTTGATTAGCAATCGCTCGTGATTGTTTTAAACCGTAGGTTACATTAAACCTACTGTTACTGTGCGCATTGGGGTTGAAAACAGCTGTGGCTCATTAAATTCCTCAGTGCCCAAAATGCGCATTTTCACTTCAAAGACAATTAGCTGAAATTAACGGCACCTGTAAACTTCTGTCTTCGTAGCGTAGCTTGTGTGTGTGTGTGTGTGTGTGTGTGTGTGTGTGTGTGTGTGTGTGTGTGTGTGTGTGTGTGTGTGTGTGTGTGTGTGTGTGACTGTGTGCGTGTGTTGGCGTTTGTGCATGCCCAAGTGAAAGTTTTCTGTTGATACTGTATCAAGATAGCTACTTCCCAGTATCTCCTCTTGAAACTGACTTCTACTTCACTCCAAAACCATAAGGACATTTTTATTTTTCTATCCTGAATGGCAGCAGGCCTATTATGGCATATACTGTAGTCTAAGTAGTGCAATCATGCAGCTGAAAGTCAAAGTTCTAGGTATTATATTGCCTTTGTTAGCCTAGATAATTTTTTTTTTTTTTTTTTTTTTTTTTTACTTATGAGCATCATCAACATTATATTGAATATCGAAGGCTTTCCTAATATCACAGCCTTAATGCTGACCTATTTTGTCAGCTACTGCTGCTCATGCAGAGAAACCTGAAGTTCAGATTAAATTAACACAACTATCATCAGCATGATAAGGCTTTTGATTGATTGATTGATTGATTATTTTATAAGACAAATATGGAGAACAGTACAAGTATAGCCAATAGGCTACAATAGAAATGTAGTACAGTGCAAGTACTGTTAAACACCCTGCCTAAAAGGAACAACCCAAATAAGTCCTTTTACTGTCTTTTTTACGTTGGAAGGTATTAAGGCTATATATTAATACCACGCTATAAAAAGAAAAAGGTGGTGCTACCTAATTTCAGGTGGTGCTACCTAATGAAAAGGTAGGTGGCACCAGTGCTACCTGTGAAAAAGTTAGTCTGGAGCCCTGCATAGCATACCACACTATTAGGTTTAAGCATAGTTTTACTGAAGTTACTTTTGAGAGTGGGTTAGGGTTAGGGTTAGGGTTAAGGTTTGGTTTAGACCTAGTTTTACTAAGGTTAAGTTTAGGAATAAGTTTAGACATAGACATAGAGGTTGCTTTTAGGAATACCTGGTGCCGCACGTTGCAATATCGCCAGCATTTGACACGGGGCAAGCGTGTTTTGGGCTTGAATTCTTGTATTCATTAACACACTACAAACCTATCCTGTACAACATTACTACAGGATTAAACCACATTAAAGGTGGAGTGACATGGCCAAAACAGCTAATTAAGGCTATCAAATTAGCCATTTTTTTAATGACGTCATGTACCCCCATGTTAAATGACCCAATCAAATTAATTTATTGTAGTTACTGTACTGAAAGTAGTACTTTTTGTACAGTAACTGAAATAAATTAATTTGATTGGGCTAATATGGGGGGAGGGGCGGAGTCGATTATCCATATCATTATCTCTTGAAACTGCCCCAAAAAAAGCTGTCCGAGGTGTGTTTCCGACTTTCTAAACCAACTTTAAAACTATCAGTTCTAGGGGTAAAAATTATATAGCATTCGCAATAAAATCAATGGTTAGACCAAAAAAAAAGTACATGTCTTCTTCAAAAAAGGTGTCAAAAAAGGTGTACGAGGGTCAACACGCTTCTCCCCGTCTATGAGACGGTTTTGTCGGCCATACCCTGCTGTCTCTTTCCCTAACCTGACTGGAGCACCAGACCGACCAGAGCAAGCCATGTCCTGCTGTCTCACCGGAGCACAGCGGCCGGACTGAGGTTCGTGCTCCGTGGCTCATACACTCTGTGTGTGTGTGCTTTCGCGAGCGCGCGTGCGTGCGTGCGTGTGTGTATGTGTGTGTGTACAATAGCTCTGCAAATAGCCGTGTGGTGCAGCGTTAGCCGGGCTACACGCTAACAACAAGCTATCACGTTGTGTGCGGCACCGCACGGCGGACGAAGTCTACATTGCGCGGCACCACCCGACGGACGAAGTATACATTCACTACTAACTGATATGGCCCGTCTCCTTTTCAGACTGTTTGAAGAAACACCACGTGAACTACTGTATCATAAAGTTAAATTTCCGCCGCCGGTGTCGCCACTCCTTTAAATACAATTTTGTACAATTTTACAAGAGGTTGTAAAGTAAATAAAACAGTACATACCTATCCTGTATAACTTTACTACAGGTTGTAAAGTAAATAAAACAGTACATACCTATCCTGTACAACTTCACTACAGGTTGCATCGTTGCATCCAACAGTCCACGTCCCTTGTCCATCTCTCGCTGTTCCTCTGACAACGTTGAATATGTTTGGGAGGCCATCTCTCTAGACTCTGTAGACCTCTCCCTGTGGTGCTCTGTGGAAATCACCAGTAGAAAGAACTTTTGGTTACCATGCAGCAACCGTATATTATACCATGACGTAATCAAATCAAACTATAGACGTTTAGTATGTTTTGTTCAGTTAAAAGGATCAGTCATTACTTGTTCTAAGAGATAAATTAATTGTCCCCATCCTGATGTAAGCTATTTTCGCTGCTATAGGTCAAGAGTTTGGGCCACAATGGAGCACTCACACCTCTGTCGCACCGCCAATCCAACTGATATGACCATACATATCTGTCAGTCCTTGTCCCTTTCATGCCCATATCTGGACAGCCCATATGGGCATGACTTCTTTTGTTGATGAATCAGTCTCGCCCGATATGTTTTGATTTTCATTTTGAGAAGTGTGCAGCTAAGCATGAACACAATGATGTATGTATGGGACTACTAGAAACAAAACTCATGTCATGAGTTACAACTTACGACTGAGCGACTATCCTTCCATTAATTAACCATCGATTTCACTGTGCAAAGTGGTTTCGTTCGGTAGTTTCAGCTTTTTTTATTTTTTTTTTTATTCAAGAGGTTGTTGGAAATATATGTCTGAAATTGATACTTTTAACCTGTCTGGTTGTAGTGGGACAAACGTGCCCACTATTGAGCCCTTTGAACATTATGAGAGAGAGAGTAGGGATATAGGCTACCACAGCAAAAGCCTGATCTATAAATATAAATATATGAAATATAAAGTGCTTACTCGATGACCACTGATTCTACAATTCTCTTCAGGCCCGCAGAAGTACCCTTAAATGGTAAATGGTGCATTTATATAGCGACTTTATCCAAAGCGCTTTACATAGATTTACATTCACCCATTCAAGGCACCAACCTGCTCATCGGGAGCAACTAGGGGTTCTTGCTCAAGGACTCTTCAACACCAACTCTGAGGGAGTCCGGGATCAAACTGGGAATCCTTCGGGAACCCTCTGTGTTCTAATGACAGTTTCTCTACCCCTGAGCCACTGCCGCCCTTACCTTCCGTATCTTTCAATAAAGAGTGGCCATTTCAGAGTGCCGTACACCTGCCCAACCAAAGGCAGAATCTTGTTATTTCTATTGTTTCGAGGTCCCAGTAGTCTGGTTAGGGTAAGGGTAGGGGTTAGGTTTAAGCTTAATGTTAGGGTTTAGGCTTTGGGTTAGCATTCACCTGCATGAGCAGGTTAGCATTCACTCGCGTCGGCAGGTTAGCCTCTGTCTACTGGGACCTCGAAACAACCCCAACCGATAGGGTTGCGTAGTTTGTCTGTCATTCAGTGTTATATGAGATACTTAAATGGTTTCCTGTGGAAATAAGCTCAGTCTTTTCTAGGATCTCCTTTTAGTAGACCTTGTACCAGTGAACTGTACCGTCATGAAACTGTACCTTTTCCTATGCAAACTTCTAATAAAATCTTCGATCAATCAATCAGTTGAAACATATGGAGGAAATACGCAGAAAATGGCCACCATTCAGATTAAAATGCATTTTTATTGAACACTTACTGAAGATACGGTTACTTGTACCCACCCGAAGAGAATTGCAACATCTATGGACATGGAATAAGCACTTTATATTTGAAATTAAGCTTCTGAGACATGTACGTTTAAGTGTAACAGACACTGCAGTGTGTAGTGTGGTGTTGTGTGTGTAACAGACATACCTGCAGTGTGTAGTTGGGTGTTGTGTAGTGTCTCCATCTCTCTCTGGAAGAGGTTGCACATGACCTCTGCGGCCGCACGGAGGCGCTCCAACACAAACACTCTGACATCGAGCTTCACGCGACAAACATCAACAATTTGTTGCTTTTCCAAAACACACAATATCTCCTCTCCCACCGACGTCATGTGTTCATTTATCTTCAGCCGTACAGACTCCATTTGAAGCGTTTTAACTCCTTTTAATATGAGAAGCTTTTCACCACGCGCTGTGTCCCAACCACCATGAAACTAAACACCAACACTCAAGCAGACTTGATCCACGTGAGACACCGCAGCCGAGCTAAAGCGAGCGAGTCGAGTTATGTCCTGTCCCCCCGACTTTCAGCACCTCCGCGCGGTCCAAGTGAACACAGCGGAGCTCCTTGCCCCCCGGCAACCACCTTTATGCTTAGGTTCGTTGGCAAACGCCAGTTCGCGTCCCAAAACCACCATGAAACACCAACGGTTCCTTTGTTGTGGAAACGCCACGCCAGGAACATTCTACTCCAAGGAAGTTATTTAAGAAGGAAGGGAAACACGTGACCACATGGGCATGCGTATGGAGCTCAGCATGGGTGCCAAACTGCAGCCGGAAGTTCGGCAGAATGCACAAGGCAGCCTGGGACGGCTGGGAGCAGCTCATGAATAAATACTATTTCTGAACAATTGAGACCTTTATAACATACTCAGCTCAGGAAAATAAAAGAAGGCATGTCACACATTTTTTTGTGCTGTGTGGATTTTCGATGTGTGCACTGTGTCATTTTATAGCAGTAGGCCTATCTAAAGAGCAAAAAGTATGTTTCTAAACGAGCCAAGTATCGCGAGACTATCCACCGTTTCCTGTCTGGGAACCAAATCTCGCGATACTTCGGGGACAGAAACGATTATTATTTACAGTTATTATTATTATTTCATTATGTACTGTGCACATCGAAAAGCAAGTGATTGTAAAAATACCTTTGGTATGTCTTCTTTTATATTCCTGAACAGATTAGATGACAAAGGTCTCAGTAGTTAATAAATAGTTTTTGTTCCAGGTTTGTTCATGAGCTGATCAAGCCGGCTCCATTCACTGACGCGACCATGGTTTTCCCAACGGCCCTGAGCGCAATGGTGGGGGCGCGGGAGTGTGGGAAGCCTATTGCCCATCGGCCCCCACCTTTGCGCTCAGGGTCACTGGGAAAACTGCGGTCGCTTCACTGACATGTATTTTATCGTACTTCCGGTGCGAGTTCTGGCACCCATGCTGAGCTCCATACGAATGCCCATGTGGTCACGTGTTTCCCTTCCTTCTTAAATAAACTTCCTTGTTCTACTCAAGGAAGCTAGACAAGGAACAGTCATATGGGCGTGGTCAGTGACCATGGAACATTTTGGGTGGCCAAAGCGGAAGTCCGGTGGCGGAAGTTCTATGACGCGTATTTGGAATGACAGCCCGGGCTTCGGGGCGGAAACAGTTTGTAAACAACATTATTTCTGAACGATTGCGACCTTTGTTATATAATCGCTCCAGGAATATAAAAGAACATATACCACAAATTGTTTAGCAAGTGGTTGTTTTTAGACTTGCAAACTATTTAATTGTATTGAGGTATCGAAAGAGCACAGCTGTCATCGCGGCCGTCTGGCTCCGTCGTGGAAAATAAGTCAACAAAGAGGTAGGTATTGAAGGTTAGTAATTTATGCGGGGATCGGTAGAATCTATTGCTTTTTGTGTTCTTTACTATATTTGAGTAGTGGATACCTTCAAAGATTACAATTGTTTATTGTACTACTACTATATGCTATGCTATTATATTGTTACTTCTATTTCATTTGATTTTACAATTGTTTGTAATTGTTACTATTTATTATGCAATGCAAACCTTTAGCCCATTCAAGAGCCAGACTATCATAGATGTATTGATGTATTTAATAATGTGGCATATTTGTTTACGTATCCACGTATTAAAGCAAATATGGTTACAAGTTAATGATCTGGGTTGGACGTGATCATTATGTGGAGCTGTGAATATCCTCGACGTTTCTTAAGTAGGCTGCCATGGCATTGGAAACCTCATTGTTCCTATATCCCTTTAGTCATAATCTGGTGATGTTAACCTGGTGATAAATACTATGCATAAACCTAACCCTACCTATCCTCAGTAAAACTATGCCTAAACCTAACCCAATGACCTAATGAGATGTAGGACTAATGAGATTTCTGACTTATGGGCAGTCCCCGGCCAGAAAACGATCGAAGGTAAGGTACACCACTCTGAATTTACTGTAGACTACAGTTTGGATTTTGACCACCAAGCTGTGTGTGTGTGTGTGTGTGTGTGTGTGTGTGTGTGTGTGTGTGTGTGTGTGTCTGTGTCTGTCTGTCTGTCTGTCTGTCTGTCTGTCTGTCTGTCTGTCTGTCTGACTGACTGACTGACTGACTGACTGTGTGCGCTTGCGCGCGCGTGTGTGACTGTGTCCTTTTTTACGATTGTTTTAATAAGGTATTGTAAGTTGGTAATTTCTATATAAAGTTGATATAGGGCGTTAAAGACACGATTAAAACCAAGATTTGAGGTGCCTGTAAACCATAACCAACTCAACGTTATTGTCAGATCACAGGTTTTCAGGTAAAAAATTACATTGGTGAAATCTGTTTTTGTGCAAGCTCGAACAGTTGTTTTAATATTTCCAGAAAGAAAAAGCAATATGTATTTACATATGAACAGATAACCGATGCATGTACACATGTGGTTAGACATAAAGTGTATTCAAGGCCCAGTTCACCTCTGGGACAACCAGATGTTATTTTATTGTTGTTTGGGACACATTTGAAAATCATCCTTAAACCTTAAATTCAATTAATTATTAAACCTTGTTTTGTTTGATGGCATCTGGCCTTTATGCCCTAAAAAAAACACAAAAGGCCAATTGGCCTTTCCCCTCAAAGACAAAATTCTAGGCCTGATTTGCACCACTGCAGTCAGTTTAAGGGGAGCATTTTGATTTTTTACTTTACGGAGGTCGCTCTAAGAGCAGACTTGCTGTCATATTGCCGTATTTCCGTAGCCTGGCTTGTTTGCTGCTTTAAAAGTGCATGAAGTTTTAAAGTGGCCAGTCTCTTTATAATCTTTCGTGCCACTTTATGGCATGGTGGAAGCCAGGTGGTGGTGGAGTCCATCCCCCTCATGATAAGTGCCACCGGATTCTCCTCTGTGAGGAGTGCCTGGTCATCCATCAGGTGGTGGAGCTTGATGTGGAGTTGATGGATCTCTCTGGAGGGGTGGACCAGTTTCCCCTTGCTCTTTATTGTGGTGAGTACTGCCTCTGACTCCACGGGGTGGAGGCTGTGGTACCCATGCTCGAAAAGAGCACTGTTTGAGAGGCAGTACTCACCACAATCTTCACAGGCATTCTTTCTGAGCTCAGTGAACACTGCCCATCCTGACATGTAGTATAGTACCTGCCCTTGTATCAAGGGCAGGGGTTGTTGCTCGCCTGAAGGACCTGGCAAATCAGGAATCTCCACTGGCTGCTCCTCCCTTTGGTCTATAGTGTCAATGTACTTGACCAGTGTACTGTCAATGCAGGGGGCCTTGCCTTCATACTGCGATAGGGCAATAAGCTTTAACCTGGAACGGCAGGTTTTGGCACTGGGGTGCATTACATTGTCTGCTCTCATTTGGGAATGGAGATTCTCGTTGGAATCAGTGGAGATACGCCCAGTGTGGAACTGTAAGAGTGATGTTTCTTCTCCTGTCAGCTGGGCCATCCACCTTCTGTTTCCTGGCAGGAAGGAAGGGGGAACCGATGGCAGGTGCTGCTCCAGTGCCTCCGGGAATAGAGCAGCACCTGCTATTAACAGCATGGTCGTTGTGGCCATTCTGACACCTGTCTGGGATGGCTTCCATGCTGTGAATACCATTGATTAATTTACTATACGGTTCATAACTGCTTCCATTAATTTGTCTTTATTATTATTATTATTAAATGAATTTGTCTCAGGTACTTACGCTGTTCTGTCCCCCTTCTTTTGGAGCGAAACACTGTAGAGGTCCATGTGCGCATGAACTCCTGCAGCCTTTCCAGCTTCCAATTTGCCCCAGCAGTGGTGTTGGGAGGATATAGTGCTGCATAAATCAAACATGTTTTATTAGTGTCAGAAGCAGCAAGCACTGACTGGATTCTGTGGCACAAAACAGAACTTGGTGACACCCCAATTCTAGTTTGTAATTTGTGTGTGTGTGTGTGTGTGTGTGTGTGTGTGTGTGTGTGTGTGTGTGTGTGTGTGTGTGTGTGTGTGTGTGTGTGTGTGTGCGCGTCTCTCTCTCTCGCAGGTAAGTATCTTAAGTTGGTCATTTCAATGTGTCTCTCTCTCTCTCTCTCTCTCTCTCTCTCAGGTAAGTATCTTAAGTTGGTCATTTCAATGTGTGTGTGTCTGTCTGTCTCTGTCTCTCTCTCTCTCTCTCTCTCTCAGGTAAATATCTTAAATTGGTCATTTCAATGTGTGTGTGTGTGTGTGTGTGTGTGTGTCTCTCTCTCTCTCTCAGGTAAGTATCTTAAGTTGGTCATTTCAATGTGTGTGTGTCTCTCTCTCTCTCTCTCTCTCTCTCTCTCTCTCTCTCTCTCTCTCTCTCTCTCTCTCAGGTAAGTATCTTAAGTTGGTCATTTCTGTGTGTGTGTGTGTGTGTGTGTGTGTGTGTGTGTGTGTGTGTGTGTGTGTGTGTGTGTGTGTGTGTGTGTGTGTGTGTGTGTGTGTGTGTGTGTGTGTGTCTCTCTCTCTCCAGTGGTGGACACTGGACCGACAGGTAAGGAATGTTTCAACAAAATAGGAAAGGTGACTATATAAAGTTTGTCATTTCAATATAAAGTTGTGTGTGTGCGTTTTACTGACCGTAAAGGTTACATCTCGCCGTCATCAGGTCGAACCAGTCATTGACCATGTCGATGAACCAGGCAGTCGTTAAGGCTTCCTTTGGAAGGAGCTGACAGGTCACCAGCAGCCTGATGGCACTCGCTGTGCTATGAGAGAACACCTTGCATGCAGGTAGGACCTTGAAGCAGAGAACATAACTATAATTATGGAAAAAAAAGATCCAAGGCACTTTTCCGTTATGCGTGATTATGACAGTCGGTGTTTACAATATACCAAACAGTTTGTTGTTACTTGTGCAACACCTACTTTCATTTTGTCAAAGCTGTTTGCTGTTGATATGGTTCTTGCATTCAGACCAGGCACTAGCTTTTCTGTGGTGTCAGACTGAACAGCTATCACCTTTTCCACGGCACACATGGACACCTGGAAAACATGAATAATTTCAAGCAGAAGTATGTTGATTTTGTGAAATGACACATTTTAAAGTATAGCTCGCTTTGGAGGATCATTGATGTATGATGGAATCATCATAATGTATAGGGTCAATGTAGTATTTGGTAATTGATCTGAGTAGCATCCCATCTGTAAATGTACTCACTGTATCACCAGGCAAGCTATTCTCCCTCACAATGTCATCTGGTAAGATAAAATCATGGTTACACATAGCTGTCTTCATTGCCTTCAACAGGTGTGGGGTGTCGGGACAAAAGAACAGGTAGGCTCCCTCGAAATACGGATGGGCAATGTAGGTGCGGTCCATCGATTGACCGACCCGAAGGCCCGCCTCCCGCCACATGGCCTGGTTGGATGAGTCCATGTCAGAACACTAGAAGTTGGATATAGAAGGTAAGAACATTGACATAATTTTAATAGCAAAGCTGAGAAGGAAGCTTTTACAACGCCACAAACTGTTTTGTTCATATACAGTGTGATGGTAAATGAAAGGCTAAAGCCTGATCGTACCACAGCGACAACTTGTATGCCCTGCTCTCCACATGCCACAATGATGGATAGCATGTAGGCCCAGAGATCCTTTCCTGACACCGATGGCCCTGTGAAGTCATATGCAACCACTTGCTTAAAGTCCTTTGTTAAGGAGCTCAGGATGGTTGTCAGGACCTTTGTTGCCAGGGTGTCAAGTCGGGTGGGCAAGGTCACTGTACCCAAGATCATTTTGGTCCCTGCGTCGTACTGGATCTCCTTTTTTATGGCCATTTCATCGATCTATTAAAGAAAATGTGTGTGTATATATATATATATTGCATTAATTAAAAGATACAATTTGCATATCTGTAACAATGGTTTATATGGGAATTAAAAACATTCTTGTCAATAAGCTACATGAGTGTAAGCTCAACCGTGTCAACATCCAAATCTGCAGACTCTTTGTCTGTTCTGTAAGTGTGTCTTTTGGTAAATTAATACAATACTTTATATTCTAGACTGTGTATCTATTTCTTATTAATCATTCTGATTTGATCATACTAATGTAACTATACAAACTAACTACACATTTCTATTTTAAGGCACCTTTAAGACAGCAAGGCGAGCACTGGCAGGAAGTTGCTGAAGTTTCAGCGCCATCAACTCCAGTATCTCGTGCTGTATTCCTGGCTGGAATGTGATGGCCTCCAGGCGCCTGCTGATTGTCCGGTAGGATGGCATGGGGTAATGCATCTCTAAAGTGTGTAAAGATATTTTAGTGAGGTTTGTACTATGTCTCTCTTTGTTAGTAAGATGTAAATATGTTATAACAATTCTAGGGCTCATACCTGTTCTTAAATATTCATAGCCGCTGATCCCTGTGGCAACTCTGACCTTCAAGCAGTTGGCTATGGTTTCAGGTGACCATTTTCTGACTCTGCCTGCAGACTCGCCTGGTTGAAATCTACAGTATAATAAGAGGGAATTGAGAGAGACATGAACAGGCAAGTACTGGCAGAAACTGTGACCCTTATATCACACCCTACTAATAATTCAGCAGGGCTTGGTCCTGCATGTGTTGTAACTCAGTTTGTTAACAGTATTGGTATGGTTGTATGATATTGAAATTGCAATCATATGTTAATCTCTTCTCCCAATCTATCTCCAAGACAAATAAAGATAAACCTTTAACCTTGAATCTTATCCTATTTTTTTAACCCCTGAGATCTCAACCAGATCCATCCATGATCTTTTTAAGTCACACAGTACACAAAACGTAGGTTGCTTGGCCTGTACAGATTGTGATTTTCAACTAGAGTGCACTACCAACCACACCCTGATCATGATGTAAAAGTCATATTACATCATTTTTGGTGTGTGACCAGAAGTGCAACATAGTGTAGTTTCAATGTGTAGGAGTGCAATGCAACACACACGTTTTCAAATTACTTTACAAATTAAAGTGGATTCTCACAGTATGCTCTCTTTTGTCTTCAGCCTTGTTGACAAGCACTTCTTTGCTACCTTGGCTCAGAAATGAGTTGAGTAAACCTGCTTCTTTTACTACCTTGCCTTGTAGCACTGTAAGTAATGATGTAGTTATTATCTCACCTGCTTTCTAGGCTCTGAATCTGGTCGGTATTGAAAACATGGCCAAGCATCTTATTCTGAAAGAGGATTAGTGCACATTAACAGAGAAGCCTTTATTCATTAATGATATGATATAATATAATATAACATAATACCTTGATGTCAAGCTGAAGTTCGAGTTCAGCGATCCGTCTGTCTGTCTGTCTCCTGTACAGGTCCTGTTCAATTTCAGGTTCTGGTTCTTCGCCCTGTTCTGCAATCGGGAGAGTGGACAGTGATCATGGCAGTGATGGTGTCTGTTACATCTAAGTTTCAAAGACCACAAAGG
Organism: Nannobrachium achirus; assembly: GCF_963921795.1. Classification (NCBI taxonomy): domain Eukaryota; kingdom Metazoa; phylum Chordata; class Actinopteri; order Myctophiformes; family Myctophidae; genus Nannobrachium; species Nannobrachium achirus. The sequence goes on from NC_137813.1 coordinate 71,957,355, forward strand.
TGGTATTGCATGTGTAGTACTAGTCCTTGGACAGAAAGTGACTGAAGAATTTCTAATTTGTGGCAACATCTTCATAGTCTTTACGCATCTATCCATGAGTGTATCCCATGCTGTCTTTACCTGTTGATTGTCTTTCTGGTTTCTTGGTGTAAGGGTGTTCCCGGTGTGGCTCCCAAAGGCTCATTTGATCATTGACTGCTGTAAAGAGAAGACCGACATTTAAAACTGGGTGTTTGAAAAGTGACCACATCATCATAATACATACTGTAGTATTTTTTTTTGTGGGTGTTTGAAAAGTATCATTAATGTGTGCTTTTAGTTTCTTTGATTACACTTAATTAAAAAGGTTATGTTCCAGATGAGATCATCCCATGTGTTATTACCAGTTGATTGCCTGCTATGACTGTGATCCATTTAATTTCCCAGAAGGGTTGTATTACTATTAACTTACTATTAACCATACTGGAGCTCTCTGTCACACTGGGGGCCTCTGTCACACGCAAGCTCTGTGTCACACTGGAGCCTGTGCTCTGTGCCACACTGCAGCTCTGTGTCACACTGGAGCCTGTGCTCTGTGCCACACTGCAGCTCTGTGTCACACTGGAGCCTGTGCTCTGTGCCACACTGCAGCTCTGTGTCACACTGGAGCCTGTGCTCTGTGCCACACTGCAGCTCTGTGTCACACTGGAGCCTGTGCTCTGTGCCACACTGCAGCTCTGTGTCACACTGGAGCCTGTGCTCTGTGCCACACTGCAGCTCTGTGTCACACTGGAGCCTGTGCTCTGTGCCACACTGCAGCTCTGTGCAACACTGTAACTCTGTGTCACACTGGAGCTGGAGCTCTGTGCAACACTGGGAGTCTCTGTCATGCAGACCCTGCTCATTTGATCAGGGACTGCGTTGCGTAGGAGTTTCCCATTGGGATGGATCTGGGCATTTGAAAAATGGTCCTAGTTTAGAAAAGAAGTAAGGAAAGGCGTTACACTTGTTTTTATATAACACTGAAATGGCATTGTATGTGTTTTCTACAGTGTCCTACCTCACAGAGCCTTGCCCACTTTGTAGGTGTCCAAAGTGTGAACCGATCTGACCCTGCTCTATTAATGAACTTTGCCCATTTCTTGCTCCTCACAGGGTCTTTGGGAAATCTAAAAAATTGCTTGTGTGGCCCAGGCTCTGTCTTGAATCTTCTTCTTGATTTGCAATCTGGTGCTGCACAGCTAACCATTTTGACTGTTGTGAAATGACCCATTAAATAAGACAAATATGGGCAGTAAGGAACATAACATTTTTTCAGAGAAGAGATACTTGTAATGATTTGATTATACTTCATAATTGTCATTGAACTACTTCATTTACTCAAGTACTGTACTTAGGTACAATGTGGAGGTACCTTTACTTATTTTCTCAATGCTTTATACTCGACTACATCTTAAAACAAATTTGAGCCAATCAGGAGAGAACCCTTGCTGGGATCGAACCAGCTGGACAACCCAAAGCTGCGCCAATCAGGATAAATTAATTTTGGTGTGCACTGCACAGCTTGGTGAATCCGATGTATGATAAAATGATAAGTAAAATTATATATTATATGAAACAATATATTATGAGATTATGTGCCCTGTATCATACTATTCTGAGCATGACATCCTCTGCTAATGAGCAATAGGTGTGGAAAGACGATATTGGTTTTGATTTAATGATAAACTAAACGTCTTAAAAAATGTTGATGTTAAAGTTTTGCAATATTAAAAGTTTTTTTTTTTCTCTTCAAGTAAAACTCACTAGCAGTATCCCAGTGTTTTCTAGGCCTGTTCAGAATTGTACACAAGCATTATTGCCATAAAGAAATATAGACTTCTTATAACCCACAGTAGGCTTTCAAAGTTGTCTAACGTTTTTGAAAAAAGCAGATATCCAAAATAGGACAAAAGTAGTGTTTATTGTAGTATAAAGGTTTTACTAGACACAAACTGCTTAGTCTATAAGCTACTATATGCCTTGTAACAAATAATACAGTGGTTTTAAATTAGTTAGGCCTAATATTAGCCATGTATAAATAAGTCATTGTACATTTTGCATGTTAAATGTAGAGGTAATATACAACGAGTGTAAAGTCCCTCACAATAGACATAGGCCTACAGTACTTGAGTAAATGGGGTTAGTTGGCAAGAAGAGACTCGAAAAGGAACACAAAGGGGCGCTGTTTCCCCTTTTCTTAATAACGCGTAGCCAGATTGAGTTGCCTCGACACTGCAGCTCAGCCCTTTAAATTAATTACCTAAGATATACATTTATATTTATAAATATTTCCATAACATTACTAGCAAGATAAGATACTACTTACTTTGTTGCTCGTTCAGCTCCAACTGATAAAATCATCAGGTGTTGACTGATTGATTCATTGGCAGACAGCTGTCAATCAGTCCTGTGAATCAGTCTATCAACACCTGTTGATTTTCTCTTCCCACTGAGACATGTAGCCTACCTTCTCTGCCCTTTGGATACATATATTACGTTATGTAGAGTGTACTTCAAAAAACAAGACATCAGACAACATTGTGTGATATGTTTTCTTTTATTTTCCTGAAGCGATTATTTTACAATGGTCCCAAACATTCAGAATTAGTGTTTGTTATTATGCTTGCGCACTCCCGGCCCATTGACTCCAACGTAATACGCCGTAGTTTCAGCCCCAGTTTGCCACCCATTGTGTGACGAATCTGCAGACGAATCGCAGGGTAGATAAATGACGTTGTTGACTGTTCCTTGTCTAGCTTCCTTGGTTCTACTCCCGGAAGATCTGGCTTCCGGATCAACGTGTTTAGCGCATGCGCAATAATGGATCCAGGCACTGTTGCTTTAATGCCTTACTGATTCACTAGTGAGTCAGTAGGATACAACAGCAGTGAAAAGAGAGAAATGAGTGTGGGGAAGAATCATTTGGCATAACTACTACATTGGGGAGAACAAGGGGTAAAAAGAAAAAGAAAGAACTGCATAACAACCGTCATGTTTTATTCTTTTGACACATTTTCTTTCACATCAGGATGTAATGATCATTAGACTCAGAGCAGAGTTTGATGTGGAATTATGTGCAAGATGTAATTTGCCCACAGATGTGAGGGGACTTCATTTAATTGACGACATTGTAAAAAAAAAGAAAAAACTAAAAAGCCAGGGCTCATTTCCATTGCATTCCTTTGTATTCAGTTCATCGAGACTTTCAATGACAAAAGACAATAGGCTATATAGCCTACAATAAAATGCAAAACAACATATGTATGAGAAGTAATAACATAACATAACATAACAGTTATCATGCCCCAAAGTGAATCAAACGAGTTATATATGTATTTCGACGACGCGATTGTAATGCAAATAACATTTTTGTATGGAAGATTTTTTCCGGGAAGTTATTAAAAATTCAGCATAAATGCTATTCTTTCATTTTTTTTCGGTGGGGAATGTGCGTTACTGGCCGAATGGTGCGTCCGGCTTCCTTGAATGGCGCACCATTGCGTTCGGAATTCCGAGGACGTCTTAGCCGTCACTTCCTCAACGTCGCAGTGCCCTTATTCCCTTTTTTTTTCACTTTTTCAAAAACATCTTATTTTTTAATATATTAATATATTGAATATATTCATCAATATTATCATTCAAATTCACTGCACAGCTGGGTGCACCTTACTCCCCTGAGTACAAGGAAACTATCCGTTAATTTTTAGGCCCATATTTAGATTTTTTTATGATTATTTTAGTTTCAGTTTTCCAACCAACACCCCAGCACATTTGCTGTATATTTCTTTGAGAACTTCCCCATTGCCTTTCTCTGGTTCCCTTAGTCCTACGTAAACCAGGAAGGTGCCATTGCGTCCGTCTCACCGAGACCGATCCAAAAACACCACTCTCGAACCGGGTTGTCTTAACGTTGAATTATTAGCTACAACAACTTTCAACATCCGTCAGATCTGATAGAGGAGAAAAATCCTCAACAGAAATTACAGAACCCACCGGGCTGCTACTGTGAATCCTCCATGTTGAATTCCACGGTGGGATTGCCTATGCCTGCCTAGTTGTAACTTTTGACCCCCCCCCAGACACACACACACACACACACACACACACACACACACACACACACACACACACACACACACACACACACACACACACACACACACACACACACACACACACACAAATGAAAAACAAACCCCCCTGTTCCTATGAAAGGCTAAAATGCAAATTGGAAAGGCATTTGAATGCTGAATCCAGCAATGCAAGATACAAGGCACAGTTACGTTCTCAACTTGAGATATGGCCGGTTGTTTGTCCACAAAAGCAGCAGATACAATTTTATTTTTATTTTTTGTTATGGTACAGTTCATGGTGCCATTGGAACGGCCTCGGTTATCTGAACACAGAACACCAAGTTATATGACCAATGGTCACACAGTTCTTGAGATATGACAACAAATCATAAGCTCTTGCAGACTAGAATTTACCAAGGAAAAGTGGCTATTGGCTGTTAATGCTGACAGCCCAAGATTTTTGCTGATGTCAATGAAAAATAATATGATCAGCTCAAATGTATTTCTTATTCGTTTTTGAAAGTACTAGGTGTCATTGGATTGGGTATGAAGACTAGCTACCCCCCAGATGTTTGTGATTGCACAAAGACTTCCCAGAACCACCCAATGGGTATAACGAGTATTGCATATAACAGCAGGACATGCATTCCTTATTTGCATCGCTCCCAATTTGCATCGTTCCCAGGCTAGTTCGTTTCTAATCACCTGTGTGATGCAGCAATCTCCCTAATTGGACTAGTTTCTCCATGACAAGGTAGTTAAACAACCAAAACATTCCTCTGCCAAAGTGTCCGATTGCTTTAACATGAAGAAAACATACTGACAAATAACTTATGTGTTTTTATTTGATATCAAATAATATGTAAAACGTATTGTTTTTAATTTACAGATCCAGATTATATCACGTCAGTACAATACATCAACTATTCATCAACATGCATGACATCAGTAGATTACATCTTGTTTACGCCATTTCTGATAAATGTTTATTTTATTTAACAGGCCCATTGAGTATGAGGACACCAATCAGGGCTCAGCTGCAGACCAGAGGACCAATCAAAGTGGAGTTACTGATCATGTGTACTGCCCACTACAGCATGGTCAGTCTTTAAACCAATCACATCGGTCAAGAACATTTCTGACATCTGGTTATTTTTAATATGATTTAATGGAATAAATTAAATTGAATGTGTGAATGGTAAAGTACATCCTTTTTAAACAGACTTAAAATATAATTTCAAAGAAAAAACTGCTTAGTAATTTAATCCTCTGTAACAGATCCATGATAGAATTACAGCATCCATTCAAAATGTATATATCAACATGTTTTGTTTATATGTTTACATTAATTTTGAATTGATTAACGGAAACAATGAATTCTTTAATTCAGTCAAGGTTTAAATTGCCATTTATTTCGAGAAGCAAATTGTTTAAATCGGAGCCAGAGAGAGGTGTCATTTCAGGGGGAAAAACTAGAAGTGGCAAAAATAACTGCCATTGGGATCTTAGTATAATCTTTCTTTTCAAATATGTGTATTACATTTTCAAATAGAAGTAGCACAGAGGCTCACATGTAGATTACAATGTACATTATTATGAGTAAAAAAAAAAAAAAAACCCATCCCCTATCCCGTATTCCCCCTCCCCCTAGTCTGGCGGGGCCTGACGTCATACTGCGTGCACTCACTCATTCCTTCCAGCTGAGAATGGCAATGGCTATCCCCTGAAACCCCCACATGATCCTGTTTACACCTATAGGAGGGAGATTTTTTAAATAGTTCAAAAAGCTGAGCTAGCTGATCTACAGCTATATAAACCATTTGTCATTTGTCATTTTTATATAATCTTCACATGAACAAATGTATGTAGTGTAAAATTGGAGAAAAAAATCGTAACACTGATTAGTTGCATCGGAGTCCACAATCAATTACATTTTGAGACTAAGGGCCCCATTTTCGTCCATGCCAAATCCTAAATCCCTAAACTTCTTTGCAATGATAGCAATGATATCAAACACAATACCATTTGGCAAAATTAAAGGGGAGAGATAATGGACCGAATGTTGGCTAATTTTGGGTTGGCGCTACCCACACGTTTGGCTGTGTAGCTCATGCCTCGAATGCCCGATCCTTACAAGCTGTACCTCATTGTAAAGGTGACAAATCAATGATAACAATGATATCAAACACAATACCATTTGGCATAATTAAAGGGGAAATATAATGGACCAAATGTTGGCAAATTCTGGTCGTCGCTACCCCCACGTTTGGCTGTGTAGCTCATGCCTCGAATGCCCGATGCTTACAAGCTGTACCTCGTTGTAAAGGTGACGAATCAACGATAACAATGATATAAAACACAATACAATTTGGTATTATTAACTCATTCCCCGCCTCCCCCGATAGTCCCGAGAAAATCCCAATGTCGTTCCCCGCCAGGCCCGATAGTCCCGAGAATTTGCTTTTATATAATGTAATGTTTAATTACATTCTTCCACAGCCCGTTACAAAGTCTGAGCCTTTTATCTTAAAGGGAACCTAAAATATCACACATCAAAGTAAGTGTGTTTGAAAAAAATACTGTAATAATGTATAAATTGCAATACAAATGTATAAATCTCCCCATAACCCACAGTGAACTGGCAAAAGACGCATTTGAGCTCAAAAGGCTGGCTGCCGGAAAAAAAAAGAGAAGAAAAAAAAGTGTGAGAACAGCTGTGTGTGTGTGTGTGTGTGTGTGTGTGTGTGTGTGTGTGTGTGTGTGTGTGTGTGCTTCCCTCCAGGACCACTATATCTCTGTTTCAGTGGTCCCTGTTGGACCCCCTGATGGTGTTCAGTCCCATAAAAAAACAGTGCTATCAGTGAGATCTGCCTCTCTCTCTCTCTCTCTCTCAAGACACAAAACACACAATTATCGCCAATTCGCCATATAAATGCTTCTAAAACGTACCTGATAATGATGATGGTTGATTTGAATCCACACCCTGGGTTATAATCCATATATCCAGGCTATAATATTAGTTTTGTAATGGTATTTAGTCCACAAACTTTAGTCCACAAACAAGCCATGATCGCCTTTGCAAAGGTGGGGGTCCCTGGTCGCCTTTCTAACGGAACCAATAAGGGGTCCGCGGGTCCAACGCTTCGCCGACCTCCCAGAGCAGTGCGGAGTTACATAACATTGTAAAATCAATCAATAAGCCGATCATTTGTTACATAAAGTTCACATGATCCAGTTGCAGGGACAAGTGGTCCCTGTCGATGGGGTCTCACAAAGGGGGTCCCCTGGTCTCCAGCCAACACTTAGGGAACCAGGTGGGCGTGGGGGTCCCTGGCCCACGCTCCACCAAAACAAGCATCAACTACAGCCAACAAGCGATCGATCAACTACAGCCTCGCCTCGTTAGCAAACTGCGTCTGCCCTGCTCTTGCCAGGGCAGTGCAGAGGATTTTTTAGGGGCAGGGGGAGACATTTTCTAACATGTGCTAGAATGTGAAAATAGCAGATCTACAAGCTCTACAAGCTCTCAAAGTGTCGCAGAGCGACGTGTTGAGAGATTGCTGATCACCTTGTTGAACAAATGTCATAGCAATCCATTCTAGAGGTGTATTCTAGAAGTGTTATTGCGACCGTCAGGGAGCAGTTTACTATGAAAACCTCCACCGGCCGTCCGTCGGTCGGTCACACGTCACACGTCACACCTTTGCCCTGCTCATATCTCCGCATCAGTATATAGGGCTTGTTTGTTTATTGTATGACATCACGCCACATCATCAGCTGTGGACTCTGTGATGTCATCGCATCGCATCAGTATATAGGGCTTGTTTGTTTATTGTATGACATCACGCCACATCATCAGCTGTGGACTCTGTGATGTCATCGTATCTCCATATATGGCCATCTCCGTATATGGAGATATAAGTCGTCCATGCCCAAGTATGGGCTGGTGAGGTCAGACTTTGTGTGATGCGTAGGTTATCTCAATATATGGAGATTCAACATTCCAGGCAATGCTCTCTTCCCTGGTGAGAATTGCCCCTTTATATAGGGCTTGTTTGTGTATTGTATGACATCACGCCACATCATCAGCTGTGGACTCTGTGATGTCATCGTATCTCCATATATGGCCATCTCCGTATATGGAGATATAAGTCGTCCATGCCCAAGTATGGGCTGGTGAGGTCAGACTTTGTGTGATGCGTAGGTTATCTCCATATATGGAGATTCAACATTCCAGGTGTAACTATGGCTACCCGTATGACGTGAGAGGTGGAGGTTGTGATATTTGTGGAGATAAGCGACCAACGGTCGCTTATCTCCCGATTAGGGAGTCTTACTGGTTGTAAAGACTCATGCCCCCTTTGATGTCAATGTGTGTGTGTGCACCTGTAGGCCTACAGAGCGCAACTAGCATTTACACACAGAAACAGAGAGACAGCGCCCCCAAGTGACTTGTAGCAGACTTGTAGAATACTGTAGCAGTAATAGTATATCAATGTGAACTTGCTGTTTTTGGTCAGACATAGCATATACAAATATTTTTCTCTGCATTTTTCTAAACAGAAAATTCTAAAAATAATTCCTATTACATAATTACATTAGTACACTTATCTGATAAGTGCCTGACGCCATAAATACAAATATCAACTGAGTTATTCGCTCGAAAAGCCATCAATCACAAAAAGGTCAATATCTCCAGTTCTTTCAATTATAGCTGGATTTTGGTCAAAAATGGCTATTTTGAGATGGCTGCAACTATAGAAAAAAAAGCTTTTTATTTATTTATTTTATTTTTCGGTGAGACTAGAGTTTGTCCTGTTTCATTTGAGGTTCTGTATGACATTGTCGAAAAAATACAGAATTTAGGAAAAATGTCAATATAAAAAAAATATATCAATTTTTTTATTAAACAAAATGGCAGGAGAGCCATACAGTCAATGTTAAAATGGCGGCCAATGTGTTAAAGGGGAGATATAATTAATTATGTTTGTTTCCTTTCTTGTGTTATAATTAAGAGATATAATAAATTATGTATGTTTCCTTTCTTTTTGTGCTGAGTTTATTCAGGTGCTCTTTTACAAACCTGTGACACGCTCTCATGCATCAGAGCCTATGTGGTATATGCACCTGGACCGCTAGGTCAGCAGGCGCCCCAGGATACAATAATAGATTTAACTTCTTTCCATTAATCATCACCATGATTGACTGGATTATGGGCGTTTTAAATCTTCTCTGCTGTAAACACATAAAGCAGAATAATGATGGAATGAATTATCTCTTGTGTTAATTTAGAGGCAAGGTGCCAATACAGAGCTTACTTCCTCTTCTGCTCTGAATTCTGTTCTGTGGGTCAGGACGTTTTTTAAAGAAGGAAAGAAAAGAAAAAAAAGTCTGTTAATACTGCATCAAATGCAGTCAACAAACTACGCTATAAAAACTGGTAAGCTGATAAAAGAAATCTGCATTTTCACAATTTCTATCTGTGATAATAATAATTGTCATGAGAATTAAGGGTAAACTGAACGCTCGACCCAAAACAAACTCGGCCGGATTCTTTCCACAGGAGGAACAGGTTTCCGAGGTTTAGGAATAAGATAGAAAAAGCCAAAACATCTCAAAATATAAAGAAAGATTGAAAGTATAGAAAATCATATTATCATATTGAACATTTCTGGTGTGATATATAACAAAAATAAAACATCTGTAGCAGTGAAAAACTTGTTTTATATATTTTATTAGTAGTTATTAGCAGAAGAAGGAAAAAAAACACAGGAAAGTAAAGTTCAATACAAGGTGGAAAGAGGATTTTAACACAACAAAGCACTATGGCTCGCTTCCATTGGGGTCCTTTGTACTCAATTCATTGAAACATTAGATGCCAATACTATGCAAAACACAGTCAGATATCAGAAACCAAACATAATGTACAGGCAAACAAATCAGAAATAATAATGCCAATCATCAGAGAAATGGTTGAGGTGTTGTTCCATAGCTTAAAAGAAAACTCTCTTAATTCTCAACAAATCTCTATGATTCAGATTTTACTATAATGAGAAGACGTGAGTTTCAATGTCTTGTGTCAATTGTGTTTACCTCTGAGATGTTAGTCTGTATAAATACAATGATTTGAGGACCTAATAGGCTGTATTGCGTGGCTGGTATCGGTCGGTTTCGTTCCCGCCCCATGGGCACTACATAAACTTTGCTTCATTAGAAAGATCTATTGATAGTAAGAAACAAAAAGTTCTCCGCGTGTCACTTGCACAATCTTTGTCACCAGCCAGAAATGTATTTAATGGGAATAACAAAAAAACGAAAATCTTGTGCTTCTGTTTTTGCTTGTAAAATTTGATATATTGATTTTGGCAACACAAAATCTTTCTCAAATGTCATAAATCCATCTACCTAACATCTGAAACAAGTATTGGTGCCTTAGTATACTCATATGCAAATTTAGATCATGTACTGTAGCAAATTTGTTGAAGGAAACGCTTCAATGTAAGCGATTGTCAGTGACTGTAATTTTGTTATAATGACAAGAAAACGTGGTGTCTATTTGGATTTCACAGCAAGAGAAACTCAATGGAATACTTATCTTCATGATTGGTTGTGTCTGGATGTTAATTTACATATATCCAAGATGGACGCCACCCGCCACCCGAGAGCTTTACTATGACTTTTACAGTGACAGCTGGCTGTCATGAACACATTATGAACACATTTGTTCAGTTTTACCTCTATCAAGAGTTGTGGGGATGATTGCGGAGAAAAATCAGAGAAAACGTACATACAGCTAAATGTATCTTAAAGATGACATTTTTAATTCATCACATTGCTGAACCACCTACTCCCAAGTGTTTCTTGTCAGCAAGCAAAGACAGACAGAAGTCCAGGTCTCCTGAGCACTGGGAAGTTGGAGATTCTAGAGACTTCATCAGATGGCTTGGCTGAAGACCTTTTACTTGTGTGGTACCTACTGTAGGTAGAATAGCTTCCAACATCACAGTTGCTGAATGCTCCTCCAGATGCAGAAGCTGGTTTACCTGGCTTTTCAGCATTCTGTGTATAAACTTTCACCCACAGGCTAGCATTATTGGCTACCTTCCACTCATCCCAGCATCGCCAACTGATCCTTGTCCTCAGAAAAGAGATGAAACGACTCTTCACTACATAAGTACACCATCACTGGAGATCAGACAGCACCAAGATGAGTTTGGCAGTGTAGTCCTGTTGCTGGGAGGGTTCCACCAAACTCACAACTACTGAACATGAAGGCTATTTGCAAGATTATCAGGGATGCAGGGGCAGATGATCTGCTTGTTGCAGCAAGTCTTTGTCGAGAAGGAACTGTCAAGAAGATGTTTGTTGAAAAGACATAATACTACCAAACTTTACATGCCCTCAAAGTCCTGTTTGAAAAAGAGATAACTGGTAGAAGTTAGAAATGACGAGGCATCCAGAGATGGCAGTCCTAGGAGATCAGCTGCTGCTTTTCAGGAATCATTCAATGGGCAACCAACTGCAGTCCTCTGGGCAAACTTCCTGGAGATGTCAGATATTCTCCAAAGGTTTATCTACTACGAGCGGGAAGGTGGCTGGGACAGGACATCTCTGTGAATCAGCAAGAATGCTACCCTACCTCACTTTAGTAGGCCACTACAAGTACGGGCAGCAATCTTTACCTTTGTATTTGCCTTAGATGAAGAAATTACCGGAAACAGCTTCAGAGGTACATGAAGCACTGATGGCAGGTGTATTTGTTGGTATGCCACAACAGTAGTGTTTCTATTGACATGCAACTGGAACAGACATATAATGCTGATGCCAAGGAAGCAAGCAGTCTGGATGGCATTACACTTAGCCCTGTCTCTGCAGAGCTCAAGTCTATGCTCCACCTCCACCCCTCCAACCCACACCATGTCAGCAGTGGACACTAACCCATCTACAGTGACCACATCATCCTTGCTCAACATATCTACAGGACAGTGTGCTGATTCCACAGTCACGTGTTTTGCATGTTGTTCACTATAGTTGAAGACGAGCAAACCTGTACAGTATGTCTGCAAGACTGTCTTGTACTGATTTACTTCAGTGCCAGAACAGGTCGGAAACGGAGTGCCAGAAGTGTGAGAATGTTTCAAAAGAAACAAGCTTTATGGGATGATGACTCTGATTAAGCAAGGGTCATTCATCACCATGCTGGCTTTTGGTGGAGATTAATGTTGAAATTTCTTTTTTGCCACAGACATACTAAATGAGTGGACAATAATATATACCAGAAACACATAGAAGAGCAAGCCCTGAATTACCATAACATGTGTGTAACTCTGAGAACCATTTGGTTCCATTTGTACAATCTCAGAGTTAAGGGCGTACTAGTACTGGTTTGACTCCTACTGTGCCAAAATGTCACAATGTCATAGATATTCTGAAGAAAACCTGTCGACTTCGAATTCAGTAATTGGATCTAATGATCAAAAACAAGAACATTATAAGATATAAAATCAGCCACTGACACATTTTGTCCGTAGTACAGACATATTGATGACCCCTGGATGAACGTGATAGGGATGATGAGTAATATACGCACCATGTCAGCATGTAAAATGAGCTAAATACTTGTTTTATTTCAAGATTTGCTTATGCAATACATACATGTCGGAGGAAAAAGCTTAACATTTGCTGTATTTTGTCACAGCACAGCCTTACGTTTACTTATGCTGCCAACATTTGTATGTGTTTTTGTTTTGGTTGGAGGGTAGACTTGCGTAGCCAGACAACTATTCCACAATCTCCGAATGCTATATGGAGTCTGGAACGGCAGCTCCCGAACGGCGAGTATCGGAAGTAGCCAGTGCTGCACTGAACTGTAGTCCCATTGGAAACATAACAGAAACACAATAGCTCAGACAAAGTCATTCGAGCGGCCTATTCTTGTTATGGGTGTATAGTTTAAGAAAACGTTTGAAAACATCATGGAGGTAACACCAACAACACCAGAGAAAGACAAAATAACGCCCCCAGAAATATTGAAAGGAGACATAACGCTTCCAGTAGGACATGTTATTGCTACTGCACCAAGGGAGCGGTTGCGTCACATCCGCTTTATCTCGCACTCATCGTTTTTATTTCCGTTTGCCAGACTGTATGCCGGGAGCATTTGCCCAAATCGCGGAGGCAACAGTCTGGCCTTGCGAGACTAGTTGGGGGGTGTCTTGATGTAGCCTACAAATGACAGATGTTGGGACACTCTGTGGTACTTAGACATATTTTATACTTGACATGACCTTTTGTGCATTTATTATAGTCTTGTCCATTTTGGGATTTTTTTCCAATTTAGGGGGGTGTGATAGCAGTTTGATTGATTTTCATCCTTTTCTGGCCAAGGTACCTTTCATTACACAGTTGGCTGTGAGATGTGTTATGTATGAGACAAGCTTTTAGCTAAATTTACTATGTGTATGTTTCATTTTGCTGGGTGCCAATCACATACTGTACATTGAGGCGTTTTCTTCAACAAATTTGCTATATTTCACGATCTAAATTCACTTATGATAATACAAAGGCACCAATACTTGTTTCAGATGTTAAGTAGATGTATTTATGACATTTGAGAAAGATTTTGTGTTGCCAAAATCAATATAGTACATTTTACAAGCAAAAACAGCAGCACAAGATTTTCGTTTTTTTGTTATTTACTTTTATATACAATTCTGGCTGGTGACAAAAGTCGTGCAGGTTTCGTGCGGAGAACTTTTAACCCAAAGTCCACAGGGGTATTGTCTATGCAAAAATGCAGTGAACGAGTAGTGCCCAGACGTGGGAACGAAATTCATTTTCTAAGCACTTTTCCTTATAACACAATATCGCCTATAAGTGCAGCTGAATAGTTAACACTGCTCGGCAGCACTAATTAATAGTTTGGGAATGTCATGACATTCTCTAGAATCAGTAACATGTGGATGATAATAACCCACTTACACATGGTTTTATTCAACTGTCTGCAATCAAAGCTACAGCTTATAAAGCAAGCATTGGGATTGCAACCATATATGATTATGGCGATGCATTCACTTGGACATTTCTCCTTTCAATATGACGTTTCTTATTCTTTTGGTCTCGCCGCTTAACGCATGTCTTGCACTGATCTTAAAGGGAATGGCAGCTGATGCTCTCTCCGTTTGGTTTGATTAAAGTAACACCCATGACTAATTCAGGTCCGTTTTACCGTGAGCTGCTTTGATGCAGTGTGCAGAATTCCGCACCCACAATAGCAAAAAGGCATTGGTCACCCCTCCACAAGACCTGGCGTTAATTAAGACATCCATAATACAGTTATTTGAATCCTCCTTATCTTGACCAAGCATTTGCCACAAACCGCAGCTAAAGGGTTTGCCTGCCTGTATGAAGCCAGGGTGCCAGCCTGCTACACTACGTTTCGTGGATCAGTTTTATCATTTCGCTTCTCAGTCTGGCCATGATTCAGTTGACTCGTATATCAGTTTTGACGGAGGCGACGTTGTTGCTGATTGGACGTTGTTCCAACAAATCAGAGTAGATTAGGGTAGCTACGTCATCAGCCAGCCAATACACACTGTCCCACCCCCACCACAGACCAATAAGAAGCCACGTTTGGATTCCACTCGCATTCTATGTCTCACCTTCCCTTGGAGAAAGGAAGCTGTCCAGACTGAGAAGCCAAGTGACAAAATAAATCCATGGAGCGTACCACAAACTGCACAAGTAAAGGTGTTTTAACCTGTATGAGTCCTCAAGTGTACTTTTAAATTGTTATATTGACTAAAAGCTTTACCACATATTGTGCAAGTAAAAGGCTTTTCCCCTGTATGAGTCCTCATGTGTGCTTTTAAATTACCACTTTGACCGCAGCCTTTACCACAAACTGTACAAGTAAAGGGCTTTTCCCCTGTATGAGTCATCATGTGTGTTTTTAAATGATCACTTCGACCGTAGCCTTTACCACAAACAGTACAAGTAAAGGGTGTTTCCCCTGTATGAGTCCTCATGTGTACTTTTAACTCACCACTATGACCACAGCCTTTACCACAAACTGTGCAAGTAAAGGGCTTTTCCCTCATGTGTACTTTTAACTCACCACTATGACCACAGCCTTTACCACAAACTGTACAAGTAAAGGGCTTTTCCCCTGTGTGAGTCCTCATGTGTTTTTTTTAAATACCACTGGTACCACAGCCTTTACCACAAACTGTACAAGTAAAGGGCTTTTCACCTGTATGAGTCATCATGTGTGTTTTTAAATGATCACTTCGACCGTAGCCTTTACCACAAACAGTACAATAAAGGGCTTTTCCCCTGTGTGAGTCCTCATGTGTTTTTTTAAAATGCCACTGGTACCACAGCCTTTACCACAAACTGTACAAGTAAAGGGCTTTTCACCTGTATGAGTCATCATGTGTGTTTTTAAATGAACACTTTGACCATAGCCTTTACCACAAACAGTACAAGTAAAGGGCTTTTCCCCTGTATGAACAACAGTGTGCCTGTTCAGATGTACCTTGCAATTAAACATTTTGCCACACAACGTACAACTAAAACTTTTCTTCCCTGTGTGGCTGTTCTTGGAGTGAGTTTGTTTTAACACTGGCAGATCCTGGGACAGCTTGTGGTTTAAAGACAATGTCTGTCCTTCCACATTGTGTGTCTTGTGTGAATCCAGTGTGTTTACAACCGACTGACCTTCCCTGGTCTCCTCCCACTCATCACTGTCTTCAGTGACGTCACATTGAGAACAGTGTGGAGAGAGGAGCTGGTCACCACTAGTTGGTTGTGATGTTCCACAGTCCTCTACATCAGCTTGTGTTTGCATGTGTTCAGTTGAGGTGCTGGCTACAGCCTCTGTCTCTCTGTTTTCATCATCACCTTCACTTTTCACTGCTAGTAATGTCAACGTTGATCCATCAGCCTCCTCTTGTAGTTGCTCCTCCTGTTCCTCTTTAAACTGTGGAGGTTGTGGTTCCTCCAGACTGGGACTCCTCTCCTGATGTTCAGGGAAAAGCTCCTCTTTACACACAGGGAGGGAAACCAAGTCTAGGAAAGAATAAAAAGATAAAATGAGAGAAAAAAACATTAAAGGTTTGTACTTTGTTATTTTATGCAGTGTTTCCTCTGTGTTATAGCTTTGGTAGTTCCAAATCATGAGTCTATTCTCATGCATTAAAAAAGCCATTTCCTGCAAACATTCTCTCTAAGAGAGACAGCGAGAGAAGAGAAGAGAAGAGAAGAGAAGAGAAGGCATGAAACGTACTGATGTCCAGGTGGTTTTCAGGTTCCTGTTTAACAGAAACACTCCAACTCAACTTCACCTTCAGGCTGGACTCTGCACACTGGTCTGCAATGAAGGAATATAATAAGTAGGGATGCGGTATCGGTACTCGTGGTATCGGTACTCGCCCCGATACCGGCCTATTTTGCGGTATCGGTACTCGTCAGATACTGCTCACAAAGCGCCCGAGTACCCTGTGTGTTCCGCCACTTCGCCTTTCTCTCTCTCTCTCTTAAAGTATCAAAAGTGAAAATACAAAATGTTTGAGCATAGCAGATCTAGAAGATCATGCACAGTACAGGAATTTCCATGGGCTAAACCTGGAAAAAAAAGTGAAATGTGTGGCCTTGTGCCATGTTCTGGGAAAGCAATGCAATTTAATGTGTTATATACAGCCAGAAAGTGAGGAACATCTGATAAAAAAAAAAAGTAATTTAAAGACATTTTGTATTATTAATTGTACTCGTATCAGTACTCGGTATCGGCGAGTACTCAAAATGAAGTACTCATACTCGTACTCGGTCAGCAAAAAAGTGGTATCGGGACATCCCTAATAATAAGGACTTTATTAAGATATGGAATTTGATATGACATGAGTAAGGACTTGCATAGTTATATGAAAAAGTGGGTTGGCCATCTCTCGCAGTTAGTAGAGAGCAACATTGTCTTTTATTTATTTATAAAGGCCTTGTGTGTTAACTGATTTAATGCCAGGTGCCACAAGGTGCCGCTAGAGTGCCAGGCATTTCTGTATAGGCCTTCGCTCTAGCTTCTGTCGACACAGGTAGTAGTCGCTTGGGATTTCACTGCAACCACTGTTATGGATGAAGACCGGAGGAAGTTAGCTAACAGTTAGCTATTAGCTTCTTTATTTTTTGGAAGCCCGATCTGAAGCTATTTGCAACCACTGTTATGGATGAAGACCGGAGGAAGTTGGCTAACAGTTAGCTATTAGCTTCTTTATTCTTTGGAAGCCCGATCTGAAGCTATTTTAGTCGCATAAAAACTTTGTCGCTGCACTGGGATCACAGTTCAGAGAAAAAGGTCTCTAAAGATGTGAGTTTGTATTGGAGTGGGCGGCGCGGTGCGGCGCCGTTTTCCGATTACGGGCCGATGTAAACAGAGTCGCGGCCCCGGGCATGGATGGAAAATTAGACTGGGGCTTCGTTGAGGCCTCCGATTAATTAATTCATTTTATTAAATACCCCGGTCTAGATCAGGATAGGCACCCCGGAATACGGCGACGAGTATTTCTCGGTGAATCTGTGCGCAAAGGTGGGGGCCGATGGGCAAGGAGGGTTGCGAGCTTATGAGAAACAACTAAAACTAGAAAAGAAAATTTCTAAGAAATTTTAAGTGTGCCTGCAGCTCGCTAAGTGTGTGCAACCTTGTATAGCAGTTTTACATCAGCAGACATTTTTTTAGCATTAGCATTGATTTTTTTCCTTTAAACATTAGGCATGTGTTAGCATTAGCATTTGTTAACATTAGCATTTGTTAACATTAGCATTAGCATTTTTAGCATTAGCATGTGTTAGCATTTGCATATGTTAGCATAGCATTAGCATGTGTTAGCATTAGCATATTTGTTAGCATTAGCATTAGAATTTGTAGCATGTGTTAGCATTTGCATATGTTAGCATAGCATTAGCATGTGTTAGCATTAACATATTTGTTAGCATTAGTATTTGTTAGCATTAGCATTTGTTAGCATTAACATGTATTATCATTTGTTAGCATTAGCATGTATTAGCATTAGCATTTGTTAGCATTAGCATGTGTTAGCATTAGCATTATTATTTGTTAGCATTAGCATGTGTTAACATTAGCATTTGTTAGCATTAGCATTTGTTAGCATTAGCATTTGTTAACATTACCATTAACATTTGTTAGCATTAACATTAGCATTAGCATTTGTTAGCATTAGCATGTGTTAGCATTAGCATTTGTTAGCATTAGCATGTATTAGCATTAGCATTTGTTAGCATTAGCATTAGCGGTTAGCCGTTGGGACTGTGGGACCACCCACCAAGTTTGTGACCAGTAACATGTTGGGAAGTGGAGACATGGCTGTTTAAAGCCCAGCCAATAGGAAGGCAGAGGGGGCGGGGCTTAAGCATTTACAGATAGTTTCTATTTGTCATGTAAGTACACACAGCGAGTTTCGAAACGGTACCATGCTGCAAGCTGGAGATAAAGCTGTTTAAAGCTAAGCCAATAGGAAGATAGGGGCGGGGCTTAAGAGGGGGCGGGGCTTAAGTAATAAGTCCCTATTGGCCGTTTAAGTCCAGACACCAAGTTTCAAGACGGTACCATGCTGTGAACTGGAGTAGTGGCTGTTTAAAACCCAGCCAATAGGAATACAGAGGGGGCGGGGCTTAATCAATTACAGCTCATCCCTATTGGCCGAAAAAAGACCAAAGTTGTGTGTGCATTTTAAAGTTTAAATCACGTTGCTAGGCAAAAGTATGGCAGAGTTATGTGGCGCCAAAGTTTCTGGTTTTTTTTCTGAGTCCCCCATTCAAAGTCAATGGGGGTTTTTGTGCATAGTTTTTTATGAATTACGTTGCCATGGTAACGTGGATCGGAAAGAAAAGTAATAGCACACCATTCCCGGCCGAGCCGCACATTTTGATGTATATATTGCGGGGGTGGCGTAAATCGTACGGCAGTTATCACATGCCGAAATTTCCCCCATTCTAAGTCAATGGGGGTTTTTGGCGTAGTTTTTTGCGAATTACGTTGCAATGGTAACGCGGATCGGAAAGAAAAGTAACAGCACCCCATTCCCGGCCGAGCCGCACGTTTTGATGTATATATTGCGGCGGTGGCGTAAATCGTGCGGCAGTTATTACGTGCCGAAATTTTGTGGGATCATTATGAACTAACTAACTAAGTATGGCGGATTACAATAAGTGTTTTGCCATTGCGTTGCATGGCAGGCACACTTAATAAGACCTTAAAACCTGGCGAAAACAGTTGCGTGCATTAGCGGAAGATGACGATCAAGGAAATCATTAAATGGAAAACATTCAATTAACTTCTGAAAAGCCTACACAGCCTTTAAACAGCCTGCACGTTGCATTATATAAGCCTACACTATAGCCTACTAAAAACTAGCGAATCTTGCCAGTTGCCACACGTGAATAATTGTGGTTCAGTGGTTGTAAACAATAACACAGACAATATAAATCCTTAGTCTAGTTGTGGGAAGAAAAGGATATCATCATCATCATGGCCCCAAATAACTTTTAAATATCTTGCAATTGGCGACGAGTCTCTTACTAAATCGGCAAGAGTGCCTCTCATTTTCAATACATAAAGGCTCCATCATCAGCAATAGTCACTGGTGCGTGTTCCCGCTGTTCCCCACACTCCCAAGCCCCCACCGTTGCGCACAGATTCACCGGGAAATACTCGGTCGCCGGAATACGTTGCGCCGCCGACAGTATAGATTGAGTTTTTTTGGGGGGGCTCTAAACTTTATTTTAAACCATTTTCAATGGAATAAATCGTCGGACCATCTAGAATCACTCGTTGGAAAGCGTAGGAGGAGCCAGGACCACCCACATCTCTACAAGCAGCTCAGGGTAAGTAAAATAGCAAAAAAAAACATTGTATTGGATTGAAAAATAGCCGAACTTGTCCGGGATAGGCACAAAAAGGGTTAAGCTTCCGTTGTATGGTGAATGTATATAGCGCCTTTATCCAAGGTACTTTACATAGAGTGTGCATTGCTTTCACCCATTCACACACAGATGGGGGAGGAAACCATGCCACCAACTTGCTCATCGGGAGCAGATAGGGGTTCAGCATCGAGAGGCAGTTGTGCGTTACAGGACAAGTATGCATTGACTATTTACAATATAGCGGTACTAGCACCACTCACCAGCCCATTAGGCTCCATGCAAGCCATAATAGAAACCATTGGGCCTCTTCCTTACTTTCTTCACAGGTGTAGCTAATGATACTAATGAAGGCTCAGTTCCATTCTGATCAAACATTGTGCATCTTGTCTCGCTGGAAACACTCTGCTACACCAGTGGATAGAGATGTTCCGATCAGGTTTTTTGTGGCCGATACCGATCAGCTGGAATCAATATCTGCTGATACCGATATTACCGATCGATCACATCATGTAATCAATATCTGACAATCCCGATATCACCGATCGATCACAGCGTGAAATCCATAAATTATTCTATTGTGTCACTGTAGGAGCATTTATATATTTAATGATTCCTCTTACACAACATTGACATTGTATATTTTAATTAAATTCAACTTTATATTCTAAGGTCATGATTCGATTCTGGATACGATATATGATCATATCGTATAAGATAATGGCAATATTGTCTACCCTTCATTATTTTCAAGGTTATTTGGTTATAATGGTTAATAGCAACAATAACAGGCCAAATAGTCCCCATTTTCTGTACACTATATTACACATTTGGGGTCCTTGCTCTTGGCATGAAAATGTTTGAGAACCACTGTTCTTAAACAATATCAGACAACGTTTCTGTTTGACTGACCTTCCCCAGTTTTTATTTTGTATTTTTATAGACCCGTTTGCTGGCAAAAACAGGATCTGGCAACCCTTTTTTACAGACCTGTTTGCTTGTTTCTGTCGCAGAAACTGAATGGCAACGCTTCATCCTCCTTACATCTAGCTTCTAACTGTTAGCTCCTGTGGAAATGACCGTTTAAGGGAACTACAAACTAGATCGACAACAACTGTTGTCCATATCTACTCCAATGACTTTGGAATTATGTTTTTTTGGAACTAAGTTTACAGCAACGTTACAGCACTTATCTCTCACTTCGCAGAGAGAGAGAGAGGTCATTCTCTACGAGCCTCGTTAACCTAAGAGAGAGAGAGAGAGAGAGAGAGAGACGCTAAACGCGCGCGCGGGAGGCCATCTCTCTAGACTCTGTAGACCTCTCCCTGTGGTGCTCTGTGGAAATCACCAGTAGAAAGAACTTTTGGTTACCATGCAGCAACCGTATATTATACCATGACGTAATCAAATCAAACTATAGACGTTTAGTATGTTTTGTTCAGTTGAAAGGATCAGTCACTACTTGTTCTAAGAGATAGATTAATTGTCCCCATCCTGATGTAAGCTATTTTCGCTACTATAGGTCAAGAGTTTGGGCCACAATGGAGCACTCACACCTCTGTCCCTCTGTCGCACCGCCAATCCAACTGATATGGCCATACATATCTGTCAGTCCTTGTCCCTTTCATGCCCATATCTGGACAGCCCATATGGGCATGACTTCTTTTGTTGATGAATCAGTCTTGCCCGATATGTTTTGATTTTCATTTTGAGAAGTGTGCAGCTAAGCATGAACACAATGATGTATGTATGGGACTACTACAAACAAAACTCATGTCATGAGTCACAACTTACGACTGAGCGACTATCCTTCGATTAACTAACCATCGATTTCACTGTGCAAAGTGGTTTCGTTCTGTAGTTTCAGCTTCTTTTTTTTTATTCAAGAGGTTGTTGGAAATATATGTCTGAAATTGATACTTTTAACCTGTCTGGTTGTAGTGGGACAAACGTGCCCACTATTGAGCCCTATGAACATTATGAGAGAGAGAGTAGGGATATAGGCTACCACAGCAAAAGCCTGATCTATAAATATAAATATATGAAATATAAAGTGCTTACTCGAAGACCACTGATTCTACAATTCTCTTCAGGCCCGCAGAAGTACCCTTAAATGGTAAATGGTGCATTTATATAGCGACTTTATCCAAAGCGCTTTACATAGATTTACATTCACCCATTCAAGGCACCAACCTGCTCATCGGGAGCAACCAGGGGTTCTTGCTCAAAGACTCTTCAACACCAACTCTGAGGGAGTCCGGGATCAAACTGGGAATCCTTCGGGAACCCTCTGTGTTCTAATGACGGTTTCTCTACCCCTGAGCCACTGCCGCCCTTACCTTCCGTATCTTTCAATAAAGAGTGGCCATTTCAGAGTGCCGTACACCTGCCCAACCAAAGGCAGAATCTTGTTATTTCTATTGTTTGGAGGTCCCAGTAGTCTGGTTAGGGTAAGGGTAGGGGTTAGGTTTAAGCTTAATGTTAGGGTTTAGGCTCTGCAGGGTTTCCTGCAGGAAAAAGTCTTGACCAGGGGGGGATCTCATGGAAAATCTTTGATAATTAATTATTTAATTCAAGTAATTAATTCACTTAATTTGTAATATAAATTCTTAATTTTGCCCTATAAAAAACACATGAATGTGCCCATGATGACGGAAAACACAACTAAATTAATTCCCTTATTTTAGACTAATTCTTATTTTTGCCCTCAACATAAAAGGAGAGGTTGACTCTTGTCTCTTGGCCAGGGGGGACAGATTATAGGCCAGGGGGCCCCCCTGGCCTATAAAGTGCTGCAGGAAACCCTGGGCTCTGGGTTAGCATTCACCTGCATGAGCAGGTTAGCATTCACTCGTGTCGGCAGGTTAGCCTCTGTCTACTGGGACCTCGAAACAACCCCAACCGATAGGGTTGCATAGTTCGTCTGTCATTCAGTGTTATATGAGATACTTAAATGGTTTCCTGTGGAAATAAGCTTAGTCTTTTCTAGGATCTCCTTTTAGTAGACCTTGTACCAGTGAACTGTACCGTCATGAAACTGTACCTTTTCCTATGCAAACTTCTAATTAAGTCTTCAATCAATCAATCAGTTGAAACATATGGAGGAAATACGCCAAAAATGGCCACCATTCAGATTAAAATGCATTTGTATTGAACACTACTGAAGATACGGTTACTTTACCCAAGTAAAGAGAATGGACGACTAGCGGCTCCGCCCCCTCCAGAAGCTGCGTCCGACATTATTTCCGCATTCCTCACATGCCTACAGTGGGACTCGGTGGGACTACATGGAGTCGCATTAACTCAAAAGGTATTTTCTTACACGTTTCATTGATTTCGTTGTTACTGTTCTTTGTGTGGTTACTGTAGTTGTTATGGGATAGACTGCTAATATATTTGTGTTTATTGATACCCTTTTTAAACAGAAAATAGACGTAAAGTTACTGGCTTGCTGTTAATGTGTGGTCACCCGGCCGGCTGGCTTTCTAATCTTCTTAAAGATCCACAAGGCAAGGCATTACATTATCTAAACGTAAAATGATGACTGCCATGCCCATGTTATATTTTTACTAGCAGATGTTAGGTGGTTATTAGCTAATGGTGGCTAGACAGGACAGCTAGCCTACGGCTACGCTAACGTAGCTAACATGGCCAGTTTGAGAGTAATGTAAAGTTTGACTAATGTGATCATTTACTTAGCTTCTAGCCAGCACGTTAACCAATGTCATCAAGCTTGGCAATGGGTATATTTAGTTAAAACGAGCTTGTCTTTGTTTCAGAATATTTTGGGGTGGAGGAACAACAACAATGGTGAAACGGTGTGCCTTTGGGACGTGTAACTCGGACACCCGGTACCCTGATCGTTTGGAGGGGGGAGTCCTCTTTTATCCCTTTCCAAAACCCAAAACCCAGCCAGACAAATGCAGGCAGTGGATAAAACAATGTGGGAGACTGCATGACCAGCTAAACCCCACCACAATAAACAAACACAAATACGTCTGCTCCAAGGTAGGCATAAAGTACCTGAGAGGTAATCGCAAAACTGTTTTTAAATGTTATCATTACTAGCTGTAAGGTTTATCTACATACAAAATAGCTACTACAGAAGGTACACAATGTATAATGGTTCATTTATGCTTTATAATATAATTTATATCTGTAGTAACTAGTACCTCAAGTTTTCAAATAAATGTAGTGGAGTAAAAGTACAATATTTGGATCTCAGAACTGTAGTGGAATAGAGATAAAAGTATTGGAAATTGTAAATACTCAAGTACTGATACCTAAAACATGTACTTAAGTACAGGTAAATGTACTGTTACTTTACACCACTGCCATTGTGGTCCTGTGTATACATTTACTTCAGTGCTGGAGTAGGCCTATTATATATTTCAAAACAAATAGAACTTGTCTTATATGGTGTTTATTGTTAGCACAGTCTAGTCTGTCACACCAATAATATATGCAAAACATGAGCATGTGGGACAAATAAAACCACATGAATCTTGAATATTATATATGTATTATAATGTTTTGTAGTGATATCAAGCTAATGCAAACTTATTTTGCTACAGCATTTTGTGAATGGAAAGCCTACAGATGAGTATCCCAACCCAGTAGCTGCTGTGCAGGCGTCTAATCCTACAAGGGAACAGCAAGGTGGCTGTCGAAAGGCTCCAAAGAAACGGTACACAAGGAACAGTAATATTTCATTCATCCCTAAATATATTTTGTGATCTCTAAATATACCTTTGTGATGTAACATGCATTTTTGCCCCAGCAGGTACTATTATTCATAAACAAATTAAAATAACATAAATTATGCTTTTACAGACGCAGATGTGACTTTGAGGCAGATGCATGCAATGAGGGCTCCACGTCTAGTAACCTGGAGAAAACCCCAGAAGACAACCAACAGGCTAGTATTGTTGCCACATGCACAGGTGAGCGATGACTGTTGATAGCAAAAAATTGGTGATCTACTAGCTCACAAATTGTCACAATCACAATGCATTATTGTTTGTTTTGATAGTTTATTAACATTTTTTGAAAAGACAGTATGTAACAATATAGTCAATATAACCCTGGTTGAGCTCCAGCTAGTCCTCAGGGTGTATGAACATGGACTTGGCTATCTTTGCCAAAATGTTGACCTTTTTATGACGTCAGTTTTCAAACGCTTTCATATTAAGGACCACTATTTAGTCAGCATTTACTGTATCCTCTGAGACCCAAAACCTAGATCTGTTTTGTTATCGTTGGATATGATCTTGTCCCATTTGATCAAAATAACAATTCTTCTACATTCTCAAAATGTGTACACTTCTGGTAAATTAGGTAATGCAGTTGTTTACAATAACTCTTTAAATCAAATGGACCCATATGGATCCATTCGGTTTCATTTTACACTCTCAAGAGTTAGATCTTTAACGGTCCATTTGTTTCCCAACTATCCAACATTTAGCTGGGGACCACCTAGAACCACCACTGGTTGAAAACACATGTTTTTAACATGACCTTGGGTCTGTGTATGGCACCCCCTAGTGTTCACATTTTAATTCAAATTCAGTTCTTTCCCCTAATCTTTTGCACATTAAAATGATTTCAGATCAAAGCTGATTTTCAATCCATGCCTGTTTGTGATGTGTGCGACGTTATAGATGTGTTTTTTCTGTCTGCATTCTGCAACCATACATACAGTATTTGGGGCATTTTCTTTCCCAGTCCAAAAATGCTCTATATTTATTGACATGGTTGGTTAATGTAGTAATCAAAATAAAACGCATCAAGTTTGTTCTTCATCTGTTCCCATTTTACTGCATCAAAGTATATCCTCTCTAGGTGATGGTCTTCAAGACTTTTAACAAATAAATCACACCAAGACATACCAGTCAGCCCAAGCTGTCCCATTATCTGATAATAATATTCGTGAGACTCTTTCAGCTTATAGCTGCCATCTGCCTTCTTGAGAAGATAGGGACACAGTGTGATGCTATCCTTAGATGGACATTTAATTTCTAGAAGCCCATAGCTGGTGCTTTCACCCTTTATCTCTTTGACTTTGCGGTCAGGTGACGTTCCCAGGTGTGGGGCATGGGGATTGACAACCAAGCCACATGGATACACTGGATTACCAGTTAACGTAGTGTACTCTGCTGCTGCTACAGGCTCTTGTTCTATTCCTCTTGTCATTGCTTTGGTTTTCACAGATTCTTTAGATTTTAATTGTACAGCAAGGATGTCATGGTCAGCTTTCCTACAACATATTCTCTTAAAAGTGCTGGAAGTTAGTCGGTTAGACCTTTCATCAAACCACAAATTAGTTGAGTTCTGTTTTCTAGTGTTCTGTTCAAGTTTTATTGAATCTTGTAATGAAATTGTCATTTTGGTGTAGATCTGCATGGCGTTTTCATTGAGAACGGTGCACACATTTGTGGGTTGGGGAGTCAATGTAAATTTGGGGAAGTCTTCTTCGTCACGGTGTTGAGGCGCTCCTCCATCAGCAGTAGGTACAGTAATAAGGGGAAGCTGTAAAAGAAAAACAAGACAAAATAATATATATTAAAATCATTAATATGTAATAATTTCTCTTTTCAGAGAGTCCACCTGTGGAAGACCTGGATCAGATGGAGAAGGAACCAGAGGAGCTGGATCGGGGGGAGACGATACATGCAGGAGAGGATCATGACACAGAGGGTCACGACACAGAAAAAGTGAAGAAATTAAAGGAAGAAAACAAGAACTTGAAATTGAAATTGGCTTTAAAAGAAACAGAGGTAGAAAGGCTGAAAACAACTATTAATACACTTAGAGATAAGACGCTTACACCTGAAGTTCTTAGTGAACTCCCCCATATGATTGAATACAGTACTGGGTTCACTTATAAACGATTTAACGAACTGTGCACACTATTTGGAATTCCAAATGATCCAGACACTACTCAACTGAATGTCCCAATTAAATACAAGCGCCATGATTGGAAAATATTGGATATGCCCCTCCGTCGGCAGTTGCTATTAGTTTTAATCAAACTTCGCAACAACGAAGATCTGAAAAAACTTGCCTTTAGTTTTAATATCAGCGAACACATCGCTGGTAATATTTTCAATTCCTGGATTGACTATATGTTTGACATATTAGGTGAATTACCAGTTTGGCCTCACAGAGATGTCATTGCAGAAAACATGCCCCCAGAATACAAAAAAGACTACCCAACAACGTTTGCGATATTAGATTGCACAGAACTGAAACATGAAAGACCAACCTCATTGGCGATTCAGAGCAAAACTTACTCAAATTACAAAAACACCAACACAGCCAAATCTCTTGTTGCTTGTGATCCCCGTGGTGCTGTGATTTTTTCATCCTCACTTTTTACCGGCAGTTTGTCCGACAAGGAGATATTCAGACAGTGTGGTATCATCCCACTCCTCAAGAATTTGATTGAGGCTGGTTATTTGCAAAGAGGGGATGGCATAATGACTGATAAGGGGTTTCTAATCGAGGAAGAACTGACCGCATTAGGACTGCACTTAAATATCCCACCCTTTTCAAGATCTAAGAGGCAAATGCCAGCTGGAGATGTGCTCAAAACAAAACGCATCGCAAAGCACCGGGTGCATGTAGAGCGGGCCATTGGTAAAATAAAGAGGTTCAAAATTGTGTCACAAAGAATTCCCAATACTAGGATGGGTAACATAAATCAAATCTGGTATGTTGTGAGTATGTTGTCAAACTTCCAGCCTCACATTCTTAAAAATTAAGGCAGGGGTTAAAGAAGTTCACTGCTATTCCAGTGTATCCACTGTGTCCCTATACCTTTTTCAATCAGGCAGACCGCTGCTATAAGCTAAGAGTCACGAATATTACTATCAGATGGCTTGGGCTCACTGGTATGTCATGGTGTGATTTTATTTCTTAAATGTGCTGAAGACCATCACCTAGAGAGGATATACTTTGATGCAGTAAAATTGGAACAGATGAAGAACAAATTTGGTGTATTGTACTTTGATTACTACATTAAGCATGTGAATAAAATGTAGAGCGAAAATAAATATGGATTTCAGAATGCAGACAAGAAAACATCTACACAGCCACACACATTAGTCCCTTCATGTTTTGAGTCTTGCATTATGTTTTTTGAAACATGTTAATAAACCAGTGGGGAATGTTTTTTAATTTGTTCTCATCTTATTCTCGTGTCTAACTTACCTGGTGGCTTAGACCACATCCCAGAGGATACTTTGTGCCTCCAACATCTACATGATGATGTGTTTCTGTTGAGATGTAACTTATTGGGGAGTCAGTCATCTCTCTCAATAGATTGAAGGTTTCAGATCCCAGCACTTTCCTAAAAAAAAGCACATAGAGTACATTCCTAAGAACATTACAATACTGATGGATGGCAGGTAATTTATTACACCGTACACAGAAAGCAAAAACTTACTTGTTGTGGGTGTAACTGGACATAATCGGTTTCCGCTTCCGGTTGACTAAGGCTTTCGCTACCACCAGATTAATCACTGGTTCATTTAAGATTTTTTTACCCCTGGGTTTGTGCCACTGTTGAGGTAAGCTTGTGCATGAGATGGGTTCTTCATTTCCATGAAAAGGGATGGGGATGTTCTCTTTTGTTGCCCGGCCATAGTCTAGAGTAAACATCAGGCCCACAACATGAGAACAATAGCCTGGTGCCCTGATAAAAGAAAGAAGAAAAACAGCATCATTACCACAATGACTTGCAGTATCTTGGGTTGAAACATATTTTTGTCAACATTGATACATCAGTATGCCTATTCCTTGGACAATAACATTTTGTAGGGTTGACATTATTTGTGCTAAGATGACCACTATTCATTGATATAGAAGGATAAGCCTTTTTGATTCCTTTGTGGATTGGTGTTAATAGCAATAAGCATGAAACAGGATAGGTTTGATTGATTGAAGACTGAAGAAGTTTGCATAGGAAAGGGTACAGTTTCATGACGGTACAGTTCACTGGTACAAGGTCTACTGAAAGGAGATCCTAGAAAA
The DNA here is from genome assembly GCF_963921795.1 of Nannobrachium achirus. Classification (NCBI taxonomy): domain Eukaryota; kingdom Metazoa; phylum Chordata; class Actinopteri; order Myctophiformes; family Myctophidae; genus Nannobrachium; species Nannobrachium achirus. The sequence goes on from NC_137813.1 coordinate 71,986,412, forward strand.
GACTAAGCTTATTTCAATAGGAAACCATTGAAGTATCTCATAACATTGAATGACAGATGGATAGAACACAGTAGGCCTACTATGCAGTAGATATATATATTTTTTTTTTAATGCAGTAGGACAAAACAAAGAAGGGTCAGGGGAGGGTAGAGCTGGGCTATGTTTGTTTTAACCACTTTGCTATTAGGTGAGTATACAGTACATTCAGTATTTACTATAAGTATACTAGTCTAACCCTGGGCATGGTCTGACTGAGATAATGCATTGTCCATCATAAAGTATATGTGAATGACACATGAGCTTGTAGGTCGGCTATTTTCATTTGTTGGCTACTTTTACTTTTGGTAGTTAGAGTTGATTTCGCTGCCAACACTTTCTACATCATACTTGGCGAAGCTCAGCTGTGAGCCCCCGACGACCCCCTTTTCAGAACCGGGGTCTCGCACCCCCACAAGTTCACACCTCGACAACTGTTATATCAATAGACATGTATGGTATGTGTTGAGTGGCGATCACGGGACATATTGCGACCCCCAAACATGAATCAACATTGCACCACTGACTATAGTTAGCCATAAATTATAACTACCAGGAGAGGGTGCTAATATGCGGAGGTTAACCTCCGCATATTAGCACTCTCTCCTGGTAGTTATAATTTATGGCTAGACTATAGTCACTATACCTGGACAAATCCATTTGGAAGTTGATGGGAAGATATTGCACATTGAGATTATTGACATAAGATACTTAAATATAAAACTTACCCAGCAGTACAAGAACATGACTGGTCCAAAAGTCTCTCTTGGTCAAATTTGAGAAAGAGATTGTGGGGCTTCTCATTTTTGGCTTGAGAACGGTATGCATTTCCTTCTATGACTGTTGTGTTTCCTTCTTTTTTAATTTTAATATTATGGATATATGCTTCAAAGGCATACTGTAGCCCCTTTTCCCTCGACCTAGATGATATTAAGGAACTGTTGTTCCAAAAACTTTGGCTAACAGCGACGGGCAGCGTGTTGACATTTTCCTCCATACTGACAGTGAATGAATGACTGACGACAGGTGCTGCAAAGCGTGTCGGACATATCAAAACTACCGTCGAGGGAAAGGTGGGGGTGGAGCTACCGCTAGTCATCCATTGCAACATCTATGGCCATGGAATAAGCACTTTATATTTGAAATGTACGTTTAAGTGTAAGAGACACTGCAGTGTGTAGTGTGGTGTTGTGTGTGTAACAGACATACCTGCAGTGTGTAGTGTGGTGTTGTGTGTGTAACAGACATACCTGCAGTGTGTAGTGTGGTGTTGTGTGTGTAACAGACATACCTGCAGTGTGTAGTGTGGTGTTGTGTGTGTAACAGACATACCTGCAGTGTGTAGTGTGGTGTGGTGTTGTGTGTGTAACAGACATACCTGCAGTGTGTAGTGTGGTGTTGTGTGTGTAACAGACATACCTGCAGTGTGTAGTGTGGTGTTGTGTGTGTAACAGACATACCTGCAGTGTGTAGTGTGGTGTTGTGTGTGTAACAGACATACCTGCAGTGTGTAGCTGGGTGGTGTTGTGTAGTGTCTCCATCTCTCTCTGGAAGAGGCTGCACATGACCTCTGCGGCCGCACGGAGGCGCTCCAACACAAACACTCTGACATCGAGCTTCACGCGACAAACATCAACACTTTGTTGCTTTTCCAAAACACACAATATCTCCTCTCCCACCGATGTCATGTGTTCATTTATCTTCAGCCGTACAGACTCCATTTGAAGCGTTTTAACTCCTTTTAATATGAGAAGCTTTTCACCACGCGCTGTCCCAACCACCATGAAACTAAACACCAACACTCAAGCGGACTTGATCCACGTGAGACACCGCAGCCGAGCTAAAGCGAGCGAGTCGAGTTATGTCCTGTCCCCCCGACTTTCGGCACTTCCGCGCGGTCCAAGTGAACACAGCGGAGCTCCTTGCCCCCCGGCAACCACCTTTATGCTTAGGTTCGTTGGCAAACGGCAGGTCGCGTCCCAAAACCACCATGAAACACCAACGGTTCCTTTGTTGTGGAAACGCCACGCCAGAAACATTCTACTTCCGGAAGATCCGGCTTCCGGATCAACGTGTTTTAGCGCATGCGCAATAATGGATCCAGGCACTGTTGCTTTAATGCCTTTCGCCCCCTGGTGGAGGAGACGTGTAACTGTCACTGAATGACTGACAGACTGATTCACTAGTGCAGGGATTCCCAAAGTTTTTTGGCTCAGGGCACCCCTATAAATATTACGGTATTTTCATCCGAGGCACCCCTACATTATTTATAATTTTCACTCCCAGCACCTTATGTTTATAGCATAGTTTAGTGATTATGTTGTGAGATAGGCCTAATAGCCATTTTGGTTAAGACTTAGAACTTACTGAGAATTGCTCTGTACTTCAAGTTTAAAATTATACTAAATATATATTGTAATTAAGTAATAATTGGAGTAAATTCCAAATATCAGTAAATGATCTCGCGGCACCCCTGGACTGCTGTCGCGGCACCCCAGGGTGCCCCGTCACCCACTTTGAAAACCCCTGCACTAGTGAGTCAGTAGGATACAACAGCAGTGAGAAGAGAGAAATGAGTGTGGGGAAGAATCATTTGGCATAACTACTACATTGGGGAGAACAAGGGGTAAAAAGAAAAAGAAAGAACTGCATAACAACCGTCATGTTTTATTCTTTTGACACATTTTCTTTCACATCAGGATGTAATGATCATTAGACTCAGAGCAGAGTTTGATGTGGAATTATGTGCAGGATGTAATTTGCCCACAGATGTGAGGGGACTTCATTTAATTGACGACATTGTAAAAAAAAAGAAAAAACTAAAAAGCCAGGGCTCATTTCCATTGCATTCCTTTGTATTCAGTTCATCGAGACATTCAATGACAAAAGACAATAGGCCTACAATATTATGCAAAACAACATATGTATGAGTAGTAATAACAAACATAACAGTTGTCACGCCCCAAACTTCCCGAAGTGAATCAAACGAGTTATGTGTAACGGAGGTGATCCAAACTTCCTCACCCGGCTTCGAACCCGGGTCTCCCGCGTGATAGTCCAATATCTTAACCATTACTCCAAAGGGATATCCCTATGGCATACTTTTGAAGCTTCAGGCTGGGGCTGCGACTCTCTCCGCCACACTCACCCCCCTTTGACCTCCTCCTATGGGGGAGCCCGGATCCGGGTCACGGCACCAATGTAACGGAGGTGATCCGGACCTCCCCATCCGGCTTCGAACCCGGGTCTCCCGTGTGAAAGTCCAATATCTTAACCATTACTCCAAAGGGATATCACAGATAAAAAACATCTATAAAAGACACTCGTACCAATGTTTCCACATATGAGACTGATATCTTACAGAGCTGTACTTGGGATTGATCAACATCTTAATCACCTCATTTTGAGACCCATCAAGTCTACTTTTAAAACTAAACATAAGATTTCTCAGAAGAGCCTGAAAGGTGGTGAGACCTGAGTCACAAAACAACTGGCTAGCACTGCCACCCCTTGGCCTTTTCAGGAGAATCCTGAGTGCATCATTATAAGCTACCTTAAGCTTTCGCAAGCTCTCTTTTTTATAGTTCACCCATAAGGGGGCTGTATATAAAGGAGTACAGTAGGCTCTGAACAAATTCACCTTTACCTCATCTGAGCAGTAGTAAAATCTCCTGACTAACATGTTTGCTTGCACATACAACATACGTCTCTGTCTGTGCATGTCAGAATCATCTTCCATCTTATCATTAATGATGTGCCCCAAGTATTTGCAACTGTTACACACAGTTTCTAACCAGACAAATAAAATACAGGAAAAGGAAAATTGAGTTTCAGGTCATCCTTGGTCCTGCATATCATTACCACACTCTTTTTGGCATTGTATTTTACATCACACTTAACCCCATATTCTGAGCATATGTTCAGTAGCTGCTGAAACCCTGCACTACTAGGGGATACAATGGCCAAGTCATCCGCATACATTAAATGGTTTATCAAGGTGTTACCTATCATGCAGCCTGTCCTACACCCTCCTAGCTGCTTGGACAGGTCATCCATATATAGATTGAAGAGGGCTGGGGACAGAAGCCCCCCCTGCCGGACCCCATTGCCCACCCTGAAGGGGGAGGAGAAACTGTACCCCCATTTCACCCTCATGGTCTGGTTGGCATACCAGTAGGCCAGGATGCGTATGATGCATCCAGGCACTCCCCTCTGCTTTAGTTTGATAAAGAGCTTGTGGTGATTTATTCTGTCGAAAGCCTGGGAAGCATCGACAAAACCTACCAGCATGGTAGACCCACGTTTTCTATGTTTCTACTGTTTCTTTTAAGGCATAGATACATAAGTCCGTACTATGTTTGGCCTTAAAGCCAAACTGATTGTCTGTGGTGCGAATAAAAACACTTAGCCTATCAAGTAAAATTCTTTCTAATAGTTTAGACAGTATGCTGGCTAGGGCGATGGGTCTATAATTATCCATACTCCCTACCTTACCAGCCTTGTCCTTAATGACAGGCACTAGGGTAACTGTGATTATAGAGTCTGGCAAGATACCATGCAACATCAGTCCTGTCCTGTAAGGCAGATGGACAGCAGTGTAGCGACTCTTGGGCAGTTGGGCTGGCTAACTTAAGGTGCTCTGCTGTAATATTATCCAAGCCACATGCTTTGTTATCAGCTAGTTGTCTTATAGCTTGATAAATCTCATTAGGTCTGAAAAGTACTCCTTCCTCATCAATATTGCCTATACAAAAGGGTTCACTTTTTACACAGTTAAATAGGGCATCATAATGCTTTCTTCATAATTCAGTTATATTGTCTGCACCCGACACACCATCAATGTGGCAAGGCAGTACTGCTTTAGACCTGTTTATATTTTTGACCTCTTTCCAAAACCCATTGGCATTATTACCTAGAAGTTTCCCAGCCATAGAATCTGCTCTCAGGGTTTGCTCATTCTTTCCCACAAACCGCACAGCATGTTTATATCTAGCATTCATTGACTTTTTGTACTCTAGCTCAGGTCCTTGTCTCGGTTTCCCAGCCATAACCCAGGCCCTATGGGCTTCCTTAGCTACTTCATGGTGACCAGCTACATTTTTATTTATTGACTTTATTTGGCCCTCTAAATTGAGTGAACAGAGGTTTGCTGGCCACAGAAAGAGCATCCACTATGGCCCTATACATAGTGCAAAGTTCATTTCTGTGATTGGCATCTTCACAATTGACAACACATACTAAGGCATCCATAGGCAATTGAACTTCACTTAAAAGAGTGTCTGTTCTCCTACTGTACAGTAAAGCATCCTCAGCGGAGAGCTTTGCCGAATGGTGCGTCCGGCGTCGTTGAATGGCGCACCATTGCGTACGAAATTCTGAGGACGTCTTAGCCGTCACTTCCTCAATGTCGCAAATCTTTTCACTTTTTCATAAAAATCTTATTTTTAATATATTAATATATTCATCAATATTGTCTTTCAAATTCACTGCACAGCTGGGTGCACCTTACTCCCCTGAGTACAAGGAAACTGTCCGTTCATTTTTAGGCCCATATTTAGATTTTTTTATGATTATTTTAGTTTCAGTTTTTCAACCAACAAATTCCCCAGCACATTTGCTGTATATTTCTTTGAGAACTTCCCCATTGCCTTTCTCTGGTTCCCTTAGTCCTACGTAAACCAGGAAGGTGCCATTGCGTCCGTCTCACCGAGACCGATCCAAAGACACCACTCTCGAACCGGGTTGTCTTAACGTTGAATTATTGATATTAATATTTGCACGCACGCACACGCACGCACGCACGCATGCACACGCGCACACGCACACACACACACACACACACACACACACACACAAACACACACACAAATGAAAAACAAACCCCCCTGTTCCTATAAGGCTAACATGCAAATTGGAAAGGCATTTGAATGCTGAATCCAGCAATGCAAGATACAAGGCACAGTTACGTTCTCAACTTGAGATATGGCCGGCAGATACATTTTTTTTTTCTTTTTATGGTACAGTTCATGGCGCCATTGGAACAGCCTCGGTTATCTGAACACAGAACACCAAGTTATATGACCAATGGTCACACAGTTCTTGAGATATGACAACAAATCATAAGCTCTTGCAGACTAGAATTTACCAAGGAAAAGTGGCTATTGGCTGTTAATGCTGGCAGCCCAAGATTTTTGCTGATGTCAATGAAAAATAATCTGATCAGCTCAAATGTATTTCTTATTCGTTTTTGAAAGTACTAGGTGTCATTGGATTGGGTATGAAGACTAGCTACCCCCCAGATGTTTGTGATTGCACAAAGACTTCCCAGAACCACACAATGGGTATAACGAGTATTGCATATAACAGCAGGACATGCATTCCTTATTTGCATCGCTCCCAATTTGCCTCGTTCCCAGGCTAGTTCATTTCTAATCACCTGTGTGATGCAGCAATCTCCCTAATTGGACTAGTTTCCCCATGACAAGGTAGTTAAACAACCAAAACATTCCTCTGCCAAAGTGTCCGATTGCTTTAACATGAAGAAAACATACTGACAAATAACTTATATTAAATGTTTTTATTTGATTCAAATAATATGTATAACGTATTGTTTTTAATTTACAGATCCAGATTATATCACGTAAGTACAATACTCTGTCTATTCATCAACATGCATGACAGCAGTAGATTACATCTTGTTTACGCCATTTCTGATAAATGTTTATTTTATTTTAATAACAGGCCCATTGAGTATGAGGACACCAATCAGGGCTCAGCTGCAGACCAGAGGACCAATCAAAGTGGAGTTACTGATCATGTGTACTGCCCACTACAGCATGGTCAGTCTTTAAACAAATCACATCGGTCAAGAACATTTCTGACATCTGGTTATTTTTAATATAAATTAATGGAATTAATTAAATTGAAATAACATTTATAAGCATCAAATTAATGCTTATTTACCTTTAGGCAACACAGATGTCTATGAAGTAATCAAGTCCCCTGACTAAGTGAATGGTAAAGTACATCCTTTTTAAACAGACTTAAAATATAATTTCAAAGAAAAAACTGCTTAGTAATGTAATCCTCTGTAACAGATCAACAGAAATAATGCATCCATTCAAAATGTATATCAACATGTTTTGTTGATATGTTTACATTAATTTTGAATTGATTAATGGAAAAAATGAATTCTTTAATTCAGTCAAGTTTTAAATTGCCATTTATTTTGAGAAGCAAATTGTTTAAATCGGAGCCAGAGAGAGGTGTCATTTCAGGGGGAAAAACTAGAAGTGGCAAAAATAACTGCCATTGGGATCTTAGTATAATCTTTCTTTTCAAATATTTGTATTACATTTTCAAATAGAAGTAGCACAGAGGCTCACATGTAGATTACAATGCACATTATTATGAGTAAAAAAACAAAACAAAAAAAAAACATCCCCTATCCCGTATCCCCCCTCCCCCCTAGCCTGGCGGGGCCTGACTACATACTGCGTTCACTCACTCATTCCTTCCAGCTGAGAATGGCAATGGCTATCTCCTGAAACCCCCACATGATCCTGTTTACACCTGAGATTTTTTAAATAGTTCAAAAAGCTGAGCTAGCTGATCTACAGCTATATAAACCTTTGTCATTTGTCATTTTTATATAATCTTCACATGAAAAAAATTATGTAATGTAAAATTGGAGAAGAAAATCATAACACTGATTTTTTGCATCGGAGTCCATAATCAATTATATTTTGAGACTAAGGGCCCCATTTTCGTCCATGCTAAATCCTAAACCCCTAAACTTCTTTGCATTGTTACTATTTTGAATACTCAAAATCGACATGTTGTGAGCGCTTGTAGATCATGCTCTGGTCCGCTTCTCCTGCACATGCCTCTTGCTGCTCATGCACCGTCAAATCCTGATTGTTTACTTCTATACGGTAGCTGTAGATCAGCTAGTTGTAGATCAGCTATTTGAACCATTTAAAAAAAAAAAAAATCAAAATGGTAAAGAAGTTTAGGGATTTAGGGTTTAGGATGGTCAAAAATAGCCTATTATGATCCAGGTCTTACGCCTTATGCCTTAACTTCTTTGCCTTTTTTTTCCATTTTGTTTTTGTTTTTTAAATATTTCAAATAGCTGATCTGCAAGTTCACAACGTGCAGATGTAGATCAGCATTTGAAGTATTTAAAAATGTTTTTCAAAATAGTGAAAAAAGGGTAAAGAAGTTAAGGCATAAGGCATAAGACCTGGATCATAATAGGGCCCCAAGTGTTTGTTGAGAGAATTATAACTGACCAGAGATACTTGGGATGTTTAGAGATGAAAGCTGAACTTAATGAATACACAAACTGAATGAGCTACATGTGAATACATTTATTCACAGTCAACACTCAAGGAATTATACTACGTTTTATACTGCATGTTTAATGACACAGTATCCTGTTTTAAATATTAACTGTAACTGTTTAATTTCCTTTGATACAGCTGTGTAGGAATACCCCACACTGCACATGTGGATAAATAAATACAAATGGATCTATACCGACATAGAGTAACATACATGCAAATGGATCATCACCAATGAATGTGGGGTAACATTTATGTGTGTAACCATACAAGGACCATGTAACACGCACACGCACAATAATAAATGTATATTTGATTATATCATCTATATTTCAAAACATGCCTCCAGTCTTTCATCTTAGAATGGCCCCTGGTGATATTAAGGATCCGTGGTTCTCAAACATAATTAACGTCAAGGACCCCCAAATTAATGTGTAGGCCTATATTATTTGGCCACGGAAATCACTGGGTAACTGGGATGAAAAAACGCCTTCCTCAGCGTTTCAAAACTCGAAGGCCGCCGGGCCGAAACGCATCCGTTTCTCTGGTGAGACTATACTGCTGTGCATAATATGAAATGAATCTTCATGACAATTTTGGTGTAATTTTGTGAGAAAACAATGTTGCACATTAAGTTAATCATCCGCCCCCCCCCCCCCCCCCCCCCCCCCCCAAAAAAAATAATTTCAAGTTCACTGGGCTTTTTTGTGTGATCCTTTGAGACTAAGTGTATGACTGTACTCCTGCTGGTTGCTTTTGTGTTTAAAGGTCTCATGAAATGCTGGTCTTACAAACATAAAAGTCTTTATCGAGGTCCTTCAAACGTGTATTAAAAAGGCTTTAGCTGGAAAATCCTCTCCATTGAGTCATGGCAGGTTTTTTTCTGTTTGTGTCCTAAGGCCTTTTCAGCTGCAATGATCAGTGATGGGCAAGCTACTTGGAAAATGTAGTTACCTAAGCCAGTGGGTCAGGACCCCCAGGGGGTTCCCCAAATTATTTTGGGGGGTCCCCAGATAATGAACTTAATGTGAAACATTGTTTTCTCACTCAACTGTAAACAAACCAACATAAAGTTTAAGTGTATAGCGGGTTTCTGCACATTTCTAAAGTGACAATTTAAGGACTTTTTAATACCTCTAAAATGACAAATTAAACATTGGTCAAATTGTCATACATTAGAGGCAGAAATTGTGAATATAGCTGATCTACATCTGCTATTTTCACAATAGAACCGTGTTATACAAAATGTAATGCCTCAACTCTTAGTGCTTGTCAGGGTGGGGGGTCCCCAGTTAAAATATGAATATTTTGGGGGTCACGGCCTAAAGGTTGTGGACCACTGACCTAAGCTACAAGTTACACTCGATTAAACATAGCTAAAGCTACAGCAATGTTATCCCCAAATAAATGTAGTTACCTAACCTACAAGCTACATGGCAAAAGTAGCCAGCCAAATCGACACTACTTTTTTAATTATTTTTTCTGTATTAAAATGTCTTAAGTCCTTAAATTGTCACTACGCTGTCATCTGGGGAGGGGGGTCTTGAATGTCCCCTCACTATTGCAATTGACTGGTTTATTAAGTGTGCCTGCCATGCAACGCAATGGCAAAAAACTTATTGTAATCCGCCATACTTAAGTCAGTAAGTAAGTAAGTAATGTTCTTGCAAATTTCGGCACGTAATAAGTGCCGCACGATTTACGCCACCGCCGCAATATATACATCAAAACGTGCGGCTCGGCCGGGAATGGGGTGCTATTACTTTTCTTTCCGATCCGCGTTACCATTGCGACGTAATTCGCAAAAAACGACGCCAAAAAACCCCATTGCCTTAGAATGGGGGAAACTTCAGCACGTAATAACTGCCGCACGATTTACGCCACCCCCGCAATATATACATCAAAATGTGCGGCTCGGCCGGGAATGGTGTGCTATTACTTTTCTTTCCGATCCGCGTTACCATGGCAACGTAATTCGTAAAAAACTACGCTCAAAAACCCCCATTGACTTTGAATGGGGGACTCCGAAAAAAAACCCAGAAACTTTGGCGCCACATAACTCTGCCATACTTTTGCCTAGCAACGTGATTTAAACTTTAAAATGCACAAACAACTTTGGTCTTTTTCCAGCCAATAGGGATGAGCTGTAATTGATTAAGCCCCGCCCCCTCTATAACAGGAAGTGCCCTTCACCAAACAGGAAGTGCCTCTATAACTCATGAACCGTTTGTCGTACAGACTCGCGGCTGGTGTCATAATTTTTTTTTTTTTCTCAAAAATTTTTTTTTTCTCAAAACATTTTTTTTTCTCAAATTTTTTTTCTCAAATTTTTTTTTTCTCAAATTTTTTTTTCTCAAACTTCTTTTTTCTCAAATTTTTTTTTTTCTCAAAATATTTTTTTCTCAACCTTTTTTTTTCTCAAAAATGTTTTTTTTTCTCAAAATTTTTTTTCTCAATTTTTTTTTCTCAAATTTTTTTTTGTCTCAAACATTTTTTTTTCTCAAAACTTTCTCAAAAAACTTTTTTTTTCTCACAAAACAATTTTTTCTCAAAAAACTGTTGTTAAAGTGCGACCCGTGATAACGGCCAAAAATGCGCCAAAACGCCACTAATTAGTCGAAATGGCTGACTTCCTGTTTGGTTTCTGATTGGCTGCTGGCCTTGTGACGTGGGTAGAGCTGCGAGGGCCCGGTCATCGCTGCTTGCAGCTTTAATTCATTAATCCTGGCCTATTTCGCCAAACAGGAAGTGCCCCTCACCAAACAGGAAGTGACCCTTTTTCTCGTGAACCGTTTGTCGTACAGACATGTGGGTGGTGTCATATGAAGAACAGTAATGTTAAAGCTTATGCAAAAAATGCTAATGTTAAAAAATATAACGCTAATGCTAACACCAACCGCTACACAAGGTTGCACAGACTTAGCGAGCTGCAGGCACACTTAAAATTTCTTAGAAATTTTCTTTTCTAGTTTATTTATTCATTTTTCCCAACCGTGATGGGTAAGCTATTTGGAAATATATAAATATAAAATATAAACTATACTCTTTTGGTCCTGCCGCTTAACGCATGTCTTGCACTGATCTTAAAGGGAATGGCAGCTGATACTCTCTCCGATTGGTTTGATTAAAGTAACACCCAACACCTGTGACTAATTCAGGGCCGTTTTACCGTGAACCGCTTTGATGCAGTGTGCAGAATTCCGCACCCACAATAGTAAAATGGCATTGGTTACACCTCCACAAGACTAGGGATGGGTATCGTTAAGATTTTAGCGATTCCGATTCCGGTTCTGCTTATCGATTCGATTCCTTATCGATTCTCTTATCGTTTCTCAGCTGGTCAGAAATAGTGGCCAATAGTCTTTTCTACCTCCTCCACTTCTTTTTCTAGAGAGGTTTTGGGTTATTTTTATTACTGTTTTGGGTGCTTATTTCCCACACAACGGTGTAACAAGTAACTGTTTATTAGTTATTTTAGCACACAGTGCAACACACAGCACGCATGCACACACACAGTCACTCACTCACTCACACACACACACACACACACACTACAACATCGGGTATTATTTTTGTAATGGTTTTCTACAGTTTTTTATTCCCCATATACAACGGTGTTAGTTTGCAACAATGAGCCTACAAGACAGTTTATAGTTCTCAAATAAATAGACTTTGTTGTGCCATCAAAGCGGGATTTATTTGAAAACAAAATTAAAATTCAACTTCCCTTCCAACCGGAGGTGGCAAGGTGACCATGTGATAATCAAACATCTTGTTTCAACATAGTGTATTCCCCAAAGTCAAATACATTATTGTTTTAATATAGCTCTGTGTGTAAATATCTTAAAAAATATATATATATATATTAAAAAAAAAGTACCAGGGGGGCTGTAGCACCCTCAGCACCCCCCCTTGCAGCGCCCCTAGAAACACCCTCAGCACCAACCTTCCAGCGCCCCTGTAGCCTACTCTATGTCGGTTGCGAAGCTTGCTGAAGCTCGCGGCGCTGCTGCTGTACATAGCTAAAGCAGAGGCACTGTCTTCAACAGTTTGGATCACAGGATTTACATACTTTTCTTTCTTGCACATGTGATATAGGGGAGCATTTAGCAACACGGAGCACATTGGACATGTAGTGCGTTATGTAGTAAGAACGTGGGAGGCGGCGGCAGGCGGGCTTGGAAAACAAACATTTTTGGGCACTCTAGTTCGGACACAGAACGGCGGGAGACTTGTCCGTTCATGCAGTGAGCTTGAGTAACAACTTAACGCCTCATTATCAAAACATGAACATTCTCATGAAATATACAGCCAGACTTTAGAACGCCTCTGTTTAGACAACATGTTGGCTGAGCCTGCGTCTAAACAAGGCAGTGCGGCGCGTGTGTGATGTCATCGCGCATATGCAGGAATCGATAGCAGAATCGTTAAGGACGTTGGCTAACGATTCCATGGAACCGAACCACGGGCACTCGATACCCATCCCTAAACAAGACCTGGCGTTAATTAAGACATCCATAATATAGTTATTTGAATCCTCCTTATCTTGACCAAGCATTTGCCACAAACCGCAGCTAAAGGGTTTTCCTGCCTGTATGAAGCCAGGGTGCCAGCCTGCTACACTACCTTTTGTGGATCAGTTTTATCATTGCGCTTCTCAGTTTGGCCATGATTCAGTTGACTCGTATATCAGTTTTGACGGAGGCGACATTGTTGCTGATTGGATGTTGTTCCAACAAATCAGAGTAGATTAGGGTAGCTACGTCATCAGCCAGCCAATACACACTGGTGTATTTGTCCCACCCCCACCACAGACCAATAAGAAGCCACGTTTGGATTCCACTTGCATTCTATGTCTCACCTCCCCTTGGAGAAAGGAAACCGTCCAGACTGAGAAGCCAAGTGACAAAATAAATCCATGGAGCGTACCATAAACTGCACAAGTAAAGGAGTTTTAACCTGTATGCTTTTCCCCTATGTGAGTCCTCATGTGTGCTTTTAAATTACCACTGGTACCACAGCCTTTACCACAAACTGTACAAGTAAAGGGTTTTTCCCCTGTGTGAGTCATCATGTGTACTTTTAAAGCACCACTATGACCACAGCCTTTACCACAAACTGTACAAGTAAAAGGCTTTTCCCCTGTGTGAGTCCTCGTGTGTACTTTTAAATCAAAACTGGTACCACAGCCTTTACCACAAACTGTACAAGTAAACGGTTTTTCCCCTGTGTGAGTCCTCATGTGTACTTTTAAAGCACCACTATGACCACAGCCTTTACCACAAACTGTACAAGCAAAGGGTGTTTCCCCTGTATGAGTCCTCATGTGTGATTTTAAATTACCACTATGACCACAGCCTTTACCACAAACTGTACAAGTAAACGGTTTCTCCCCTGTATGAGTCCTCATGTGTACTTTTAACTCACCACTATGACCACAGCCTTTACCACAAACTGTACAAGTAAACGGTTTCTCCCCTGTATGAGTCCTCATGTGTACCTTTAACTCACCACTATGACCACAGCCTTTACCACAAACTGTACAAGTAAAGGGCTTTTCCCCTGTGTGAGTCCTCATGTGTGATTTTAAATCACCACTGGTACCACAGCCTTTACCACAAACTGTACAAGTAAAGGGTTTTTCCCCTGTATGAGTCCTCATGTGTGTTTTTAAAAGACCACTGGTACCACAGCCTTTACCACAAACTGTACAAGTAAAGGGCTTTTCCCCTGTGTGAGTCCTCATGTGTGATTTTAAATCACCACTGGTACCACAGCCTTTACCACAAACTGTACAAGTAAAAGGCTTTTCCCCTGTGTGAGTCCTCATGTGTACTTTTAACTCACCACTATGACCACAGCCCTTACCACAAACTGTACAAGTAAAAGGCCTTTCCCCTGTATGAGTCCTCATGTGTGATTTTAAATTACCACTTTGACCACAGCCTTTACCACAAACGGTACAAGTAAAGGGTTTTTCCCCTGTATGAGTCATCATGTGTGCTTTTAAATCACCACTTTGACCACAGCCTTTACCACAAACTGTACAAGCAAAGGGTTTTTCCCCTGTATGAGTCCTCATGTGTACTTTTAAATTACCACTCTGACCACAGCCTTTACCACAAACAGTACAAGTAAAGGGCTTTTCCCCTGTATGAACAACTGTGTGCCTCTTCAGATTTTCCTTGCGATTAAACATTTTGCCACACACCGTACAACTAAAACTTTTCTTCCCTGTGTGGCTGTTCTTTGAGTGAGTTTGTTTTGACAATGGCAGATCCTGGGACAGCTTGTGGCTTAAAGACAATGTTTGTCCTTCCACATTGTGTGTCTTGTGTGAATCCAGTGTGTTTACAAGCGACTGACCTTCCCTGGTCTCCTCCCACTCATCACTGTCTTCAGTGATGTCAGATTGAGAACAGTGTGGAGAGAGGAGCTGGTCACCACTAGTTGGTTGTGATGTTCCACAGTCCTCTACATCAGCTTGTGTTTTCATGTGTTCAGTTGAGGTGCTGGCTACAGCCTCTGTCTCTCTGTTTTCATCATCACCTTCACTTTTCACTGCTAGTAATGTCAACGTTGATCCATCAGCCTCCTCTTGTAGAAGCTCCTCCTGTTCCTCTTTAATCTGTGGAGGTTGTGGTTCCTCCAGACTGGGACTCCTCTCCTGATGTTCAGGGAAAAGCTCCTCTTTACACACAGGGAGGGAAACGAAGTCTAGGGGAGAATAAAAAGATAAAATGAGAGAAAAAAAACATTCGTTATTTTATGCAGCGTTTCCTCTGTTTTAGAGCTTTGGTAGTTCCAAACCATGATCATGCATTAAAAAAGCCATTTCCTGCAAACATTCTCTCTAAGAGAGACAGCAAGAGCAGAGCAGAGCAGAGCAGAGCAGAGCAGAGAAGAGAAGAGAAGGCATGAAACGTACTGATGTCCAGGTGGTTTTCAGGTTCCTGTTTAACAGAAACACTCCAACTCATCTTCACCTTCAGGCTGGACTCTGCACATTGGTCTGCAATGAAGGAATATAATAAGGACTTTATTAAGATATGGAATTTGATATGACATGAGTAAGGACTTGCATATTTATATGAAAAAGTGGGTTGGCCATCTCTCGCAGTTTGTAGAGAGCAACATTGTCTTTTATTTATTTATTTATAAAGGCCTTGTGTGTTAAGCTTCTGTTGTATGGTAAATGTATATAGCACCTTTATCCAAGGCGCTTTACATAGATTGTGCATTGCTTTCATCCATTCACACACAGATGGGGGAGGAAACCATGCCACCAACTTGCTCATCGGGAGCAGATAGGGGTTCAGCATCGAGAGGCAGTTGTGCGTTACAGGACAAGTATGCATTGACTATTTACAATATAGCGGTACGAGCACCACTCACCAGCCCATTAGGCTCCATGCAAGCCATAATAGAAAACATTGGGCCTCTTCCTTACTTTCTTCACAGGTATAGCTAATGATACTAATGAAGGCTCAGTTCCATTCTGATCAAACATTGTGCATCTTGTCTTGCTGGAAACACTCTGCTACACCAGTGGACCTCAAGGTGTGGTTCAGGGACCATGGTCCCTTACGGGTGTTTAACTCTGGGAGTGTACAAATGGAACCAGATCAACCCGTAAGGGTCCATTTGGTTCCATTTGTACACTCTCATAATAATAATAATAATTGTCATAAGAATTAAGGGTAACCGGAAAACTCAAACCCTAACCCAAAACACACTCCCACTATTCCAAGAAGGAATAGTTTTCAGAGGTTTAGGAATAGGGTTTTAAGCATAGTTTTACTGAAGTTACGTTTAAGAATAAGGTTTGGTTCAGACCTAGTTTAACTAAGGTTAAGTTTAGGAATAAGTTTAGACGTAGACATAGAGGGTTCTTTTAGGAATACCTGGTGCCGCACGTTGCAATATCGCCAGCATTTGACACGGGGCAAGCGTGTTTTTGGCTTGAATTCTTGTATTCATTAACACACTACAAACCTATCCTGTACAACATTACTACAGGATTAAACCACATTGAATAAAACAGTACATACCTATCCTGTACAACTTTACAACAGGTTGTAAAGTAAATAAAACAGTACATACCTATCCTGTACAACTTCACTACAGGTTGCATCGTTGCATCCAACAGTCCACGTCCCTTGTCCATCTCTCGCTGTTCCTCTGACAACGTTGAATATGTTTGGGAGGCCATCTCTCTAGACTCTGTAGACCTCTCCCTGTGGTGCTCTGTGGAAATCACCAGTAGAAAGAACTTTTGGTTACCATGCAGCAACCGTATATTATACCATGACGTAATCAAATCAAACTATAGACGTTTAGTATGTTTTTTCAGTTGAAAGGATCAGTCACTACTTGTTCTAAGAGATAAATTAATTGTCCCCATCCTGATGTAAGCTATTTTCGCTGCTATAGGTCAAGAGTTTGGGCCACAATGGAGCACTCACACCTCTGTCGCACCGCCAATCCAACTGATATGACCATACATATCTGTCAGTCCTTGTCCCTTTCATGCCCATATCTGGACAGCCCATATGGGCATGACTTCTTTTGTTGATGAATCAGTCTCGCCCGATATGTTTTGATTTTCATTTTGAGAAGTGTGCAGCTAAGCATGAACACAATGATGTATGTATGGGACTACTACAAACAAAACTCATGTCATGAGTTACAACTTACGACTGAGCGACTATCCTTCGATTAACTAACCATCGATTTCACTGTGCAAAGTGGTTTCGTTCGGTAGTTTCAGCTTTTTTGTTATTATTATTATTATTTCTTTTTCAATAGGTTGTTGGAAATATATGTCTGAAATTGATACTTTTAACCTGTCTGGTTGTAGTGGGACAAACGTGCCCACTATTGAGCCCTATGAACATTATGAGAGAGAGAGTAGGGATATAGGCTACCACAGCAAAAGCCTGATCTATAAATATAAATATATGAAATATAAAGTGCTTACTCGATGACCACTGATTCTACAATTCTCTTCAGGCCCGCAGAAGTAGCCTGATACTTCAGTCCGCACATCACCACCCCCTGCTGGTGGGTGGTGTGTAGTGTGGACTGAACCCAGAGATTTTTTATTTTATTTCTAGCGCGCCTGAAGAGCGGGCGCTTTGAATGGGCCAATCAGGGTTGTATGCTTGGGGCACGTGGTTTGGCTGCTCCGGTCCCAGCCCCCTCCAAACAGAGCTCTTCTGCCCACGTGAGACTCACTCGTGGACTCTGATTTGTGTCCTCTGCCCACGTGAGAGTCTAGTGGACTCTGATTGGTCCGTGAAAACTGTCATGGCGGAGTCAGACTCGACTCGTATTATTTTAATAAACTATACAATAGTGCCGTTTCATCACGTTTTAATACCATTTTGCATGTTTAACGTAAACATGCAGTCATATAATATGTTATGAGAAATAACGTATTTTTGCAATGACACGCCACGTCGCCGTCGGAGGCTCTAAGCGTGTGTGTGTGTGTGTGTGTGTGTATGTTTGTGTGTGTGTGTGTGTGTGTGTGTGTGTGTGTGTGTGTGTGTGAGTGTGAGTGTGTGTGTGTGTGGGTGACGTCAATAGGCTTTTCCCCCGCCCCCGCTGAAGTAGAATCTCCGTCCCAGTCTTTCTCAGACTTCAATCCCAAAACGAAGTGTGTGATTGTGTCTGGCGCTTGCAGTCAGGCTACCGCAGAAGTACCCTTAAATGGTAAATGGTGCATTTATATAGCGACTTTATCCAAAGCGCTTTACATAGATTTACATTCACCCATTCAAGGCACCAACCTGCTCATCGGGAGCAACCAGGGGTTCTTGCACAAGGACTCTTCAACACCAACTCTGAGGGAGTCCGGGATCAAACTGGGAATCCTTTGGGAACCCTCTGTGTTCTAATGACAGTTTCTCTACCCCTGAGCCACTGCCGCCCTTACCTTCCGTATCTTTCAATAAAGAGTGTCCATTTCAGAGTGCCGTACACCTGCCCAACCAAAGGCACAATCTCGATATTTCTATTGTTTCGAGGTCCCAGTAGTCTGGTTAGGGTAAGGGTAGCGGTTAGGTTTAAGCTTAATGTTAGGGTTTAGGCTTTGGGTTAGCATTCACCTGCATGAGCAGGTTAGCATTCACTCGCGTCGGCAGGTTAGCCTCTGTCTACTGGGACCTCGAAACAACCCCCAACTGGGTTTTGTAGTTGAAACATATGGAAGAAATACGCCAAAAATTACCACCATTCAGATTAAAATGAATTTTTATTGAACACTACTGAAGATACGGTTACTTTTACCTGTTGTGATATTAGGCTGCCCCCTTGCGGGGACTAGAGTTGGTGTTGAATAAATATGGCGGACTGGTAAAACACAAGCCCGGTCTCTCTGAA
The DNA here is from genome assembly GCF_963921795.1 of Nannobrachium achirus. Classification (NCBI taxonomy): domain Eukaryota; kingdom Metazoa; phylum Chordata; class Actinopteri; order Myctophiformes; family Myctophidae; genus Nannobrachium; species Nannobrachium achirus. The sequence goes on from NC_137813.1 coordinate 72,005,179, forward strand.
CTTTATCTTGACAGATGCAAAGTTTCACTACCGGTGTCGCTGGCTCTAACAATGACGCATGCGAGAATGTGAGCGCAGTGACACAGAATATACATGAAGTGCAGGCGCAGAGAGGCAGAGGGCGCTATAGCACTAGAGGCAGAGAGGCTCAGACACAACGTGACAGGAGGAATGAGTACACTGAACGAGAGCAGATCGTGGACTGTAAATACTGTGGCCAGACACATGTCAGGCGCAGATGCCCTGCATATGGGAAATTGTGCACAAAATGTAACAAGGCAAACCACTTTGCAAAAGTATGCAGAAGCAGAGTTGTGCATGAGATACAGGAAGATAGTAACTCAGATGATGACCTTAACATTGAAGCAATCAATATCGATGAGGTCACAAGCAGTGCAGAGGAAAATGCGTGGTATGTAAAACTGGACATTAAAAACAACAGAGTGAAATTCAAAGTGAAAGACTGTGAGAGGCTTGATGTGGTCAGACTGGTCAGAAGTGTTGAGGAAAAGGAAGATCACCCTATTTTGGAAGAATACAAAGACGTGTTTAAAGGAATAGGGTGCCTGGCAGAGCCATACCACATCCATATTAAACCAGAAGTGAAGCCTGTCATACATGCACCCAGGAAAATACCAGTGACACTGACCGACAGACTAAAGAATGAACTACAGAGGATGGAGAAAATGAAAGTGATAACAAAAGTAGACGGCCCAACAGAATGGGTTAACTCCATGGTGACTGTGGAAAAGCCAAATGGCAAGCTACGCTTATGCTTAGACCCAAAGGAGCTCAAGATGAAATAATGAGCAAGCTGGCTGGAGCATCATACTTCAGCACTAGTGATGCGCGGATAGGCTTTTGAAGTCATCCGAATCCATCCGCGCAAATTAATTATCCGCCCATTATCCAACCGCATTAATTATATCATCCAATTTATAAATCCGCATCCATCCTCATCCGCAACTTCAAACGTATTATTATTATTATTACCCTTATTATTAGGCTAATATTATTTTCTGGTAGGCTATTCCCTGTTAGTTTTCTTAGTTGTGCGATCACAGAAATGCATTGATCTAGCCTACGGAATGTCTCCGTTGGTCTTTTTTCTTTCTTTTTTTTTTTTGTCGGTGCTGCGTCGATGCAGACAGACATGCAGGCAGACAGAGTCAGACACACGAGAGAGAGAGAGAGCGAGGGAGAGAGTGAAAGAGAGAGGAACAATTACACAACTTAGTGGGAAGTTTAACTTACCTACTGTACAGTACTTTACAATATGGACTATCTATGGAGCTGAGAAAGATTCACTTTTTAGCGCAGCGCGACCAGAGGTAATGAGTGCGACGATGCATGCCGTGATGCCGTTGCCTTTTAAGTGGACACAGCTGTTTAGTGTTATCGTGGACTGCACATTGCCTCATGAAAAATGATGGTTACTTTACAAATTATACAAAATAACACACACTAACACAGACACAAGCATTTAGCTTTTTATTGATAGATATATTAGGCCATAATTTATTTCCTGCATTATTTCATCCGCGGATATCCGAAATTAATTAATAATTATATTTGATTGATCCAAATCTGACTGCACCGCGGATCACCGCGGTCCACCGCGGCTAAAACCGCTATCCGCGCATCTCTATTCAGCACACTAGATGCCAGCAGCGGATACTGGCAAATAGCTCTAACAGAGGAATCTTCAAACCTGACGACTTTCAACACACCATTCGGCAGATATAAATATCTACGCTTGCCATTTGGGATAAAAGTCTTTCATAAAAGACTGTCTCAGCTGTTCGAAGATATTGAGGGTGATGTCACCTACATTGACGACCTTCTCATTTTTGGCAAAGACAAAGAGGAACATGACAGAAGGCTTAGACAAGTACTTCAGAGGGCCAGGGACGTGAATCTCAGCTCAACAAAGAAAAGAGCAAGATTGGAATAAAGGAAGTGAAATATCTTGGACATACACTCAGTCAGGAGGGTTTGAAGCCAGACCCCAGCAAGGTCCAAGCAATAGCTGAGATGGAGACACCTACAGACAAGCAGGCTCTTGAGAGATTTCTGGGAATGATAACTTACCTATCCAAATTTGTGCCAAACATCTCAGCGACTACTGAACCAGCTGCTACAGAAGGACGTTGCATGGCACTGGAATGAAAAACATGATGGTGCAGTAAACAAAATAAAAAAGACTCTTATAGATAGAGCACAGATGTCACTCCGGTATTATGATGTCACACAACCTGTGAAAGTATCAGTGGATGCATCCAAAGCAGGCCTAGGTGCTGTTCTGCTGCAAAATGGAGCAGCAGTTGCATACGCCTCCAAGGCACTCACCAAGACCCAAATCAACTATGCCCAAATAGAAAAAGAGACACTTGCTATCGTTTTCGGATGTCAAAAGTTTCATCAATTCATATATGGCAAGGAGACGGAGATTGAAACCGATCACAAACCGCTGGTCTCCATATTCAAGAAGCCGCTGAGAAACACCTCTCCAAGAATACAGAGGTTGCTTCTCAAACTACAACCATACCAACTGCAGGTGTCACACACACCAGGGAAAGAAATGTATGTGGCTGACACTTTGTCCAGGGCGTTTCTCAAGATCACAGACGACGACTCGGAACCAGATGACAAACTAGAGCGAGACATGGATGCCCAAATTCACCTCATTGTCAGCCAACTGCCTGTCAGCAAAGACAGAATGCACACAATACGTGATGAAACACAGAGAGATGACACATTGGCAACCTTGAGAACAATGGTGAAACATGGATGGCCAGAGGGCATAAAGGACGTCCCTATCAAAATCAGACACTTTTGGAATTACAGAGATGAGCTCTGCCTCTGTGAAGTGGAGGGACTACTGATGAAAGGAGACAAGATCATAATACCACGAACACTGCGAAAAGACATGTTGAAGGCAATACATGCTGGACACTTTGGGATGGAAAAGTGCAAACTCAGAGCGAGAGAGGTCCTGTTCTGGCCAGGGATGAATAAGGAAATTGAGGAGGTTGTATCAAAATGCAGCATCTGCCTCACACACAGAAATGCACAACAAAAGGAGACACTGATGCCTCATGAGACACCAGAACGTCCATGGCAAATTCTAGGGACTGACTTGTTTTCATGGCATGGTCGTGATTTCCTGATAATAGTGGACTACTTCTCCAGGTACTGGGAAGTGGAACAACTACCAGACACCAGAGCAGCAACAGTGATTCAAAAACAAAGGCCATACTGGCGAGGCATGGATTGGCTGAGGTCATAAAAAGTGACAATGGACCTCAATACGGACAAGAATACAAGAAGTTCAGCAGAGAGTGGGGCTTCAAGCACACTACAGTGTCACCAAGGCACCCCCAGGCAAATGGCCTAGTGGAAAAGAGCGTTCAAATAGTCAAGCGCATACTGGAAAAAGCCGACATGGAGGGTTCTGACCCATAGGCAGTTGTGGCTCTCCAGCTCAAATGCTAATGAGCCGAAGATTGAAGGCACTCATCCCGTGCACTAACAAACAGCTCTTACCGACAATACACAAGACAACGCAGGACATTCAAGAGACTATAAGTGCACAGAAACAGAAGCAGAAGGCTCACTACGACAGAACGGCGAAAGATCTACCTCCACTGCACAGAGGGGACTCTGTGCGGGTTCAGGAGTATGACACGGGGAGATGGAGTCCGGCTGTGGTCAAAGATGTGGCTGAGACACCACGTTCATACATCATAGAGACTGCACAGGGACGTCGGCTGCGACGCAACCGAAAGCATCTTCTGAAAATGGGAGATGGGGGAGAGAAAACTGCGGAAACCTCATCTGATGAGGAAAAGGATACAGCAGCAGCACAGGTGACCAAACAGGTCACTCATGCCACTCCGGATGTGCCAAGTAAACCTGGCAAAACTAACAGAAGTGGCCGCATTATCAAAACTCCATCCAGATCACGATTTTGGGAAAAAACCTAATTGCGATTTTTCTGACTAATATTGCGATTGTGATTTTATTCGCGATATTTACAGGGGCTAAAGAAAAAAAAATCCTAAAACGGAAATTTATTTTGACTTGACTAGCAAGTATTATGCTGCATTTTGACGATTTCGGTCATGTTATTAACATCACGGCCATGGCTACACCCCCCCACCCCCCCACTCCCATTTTTTTGTTTTCTCTTTTTTGGCAAATCTGCCTCGATCTCATAAATGGCCCCTAGGGACTCCTCAGGACGGAAATCCATCCCCAGGACGGAGAACCTTAACCCCTGTATTTATATATTTATTTCAAGGTAGGATAAGTGATATATTTTTTTTTGTTAAAAGGATGATATAATGAATTATTTTAACCATAGGAAAATCATTTCACTACCTTAGGCCAAGCTTCCGTTGAATATTTACTGTGTAATACATTTAAAAAATAAATTGATTATTATTAACTAGGCTAATTGGCAATCATGTAAATGGTTTGATTCAGTTCAGTTATATTTCCAAAAGATTCCCTTTTATTTTGCTTTAGCAATATAAAACGTTTTTATATTCAGAAAAATCTCAGTAATGGTATTGTCTGCCTCTCATTATTGTCAAGGAAGAAAGTACCGTATGTCGCTGCCTTGCTTAAGTTTCCTCAAGGCAAAAAAATGCACCATAAGACACACACCATAAGTTTCACTGGAGGAGGAGGGGCTGCCACCGTTGCACAGAAATTACTTTCACTTTCAGCTTACAACAAACGGGAGCATTTAATCTATGCACAAGGATTTAAGGATGTTATATTATTTATAATGATTACCAGAACATTCACTACCTGAAGCCAGTACTCCGTTGGAAGGGAAATACACTGTTACGTGCTGTTAGACAGACAGTGTCAAGCCTTGGCTTGGCTCCTCTCCTCTGAGGAGATTGGAGCATGAGATTGTTGGCTAATCCGCGGTGCGGCGATGCGCGGGTATTTAGGAAGCATGATTTGATCATTCATTAGTCAATTATGAACGGATTTCTAAAATTAAAACATCTGCATAATGCTTGGGAAGTCAACTTCGCAGAAAATCGCAATAACCGCGGCCTTTGCGATTCGCTAATCGCGAGATTTCACATCGCGATTTCGGTTTGAAAACGATTAACCGTGCAGCCCTAATGAGGACTGATGTTATTTTAGAGCCAGAGTGACTTATTTAGGCTCAGTGTGTTTTGCATGTTGACATGGTCAAAAAAGAAGAAAAAAAAACTGTACTCTTTAATGTTGATTCTTTCATCCTGATTTGTGAAGTGAAGTTCATTGCATTATTATACCAGATGTTAGCCATTTCCTCCCACAGTTGATAACTTGTTGTTTAACAGTTTTTTTTTTTTAAGAGGGGAGGTGTTGTGATATTAGGCTGCCCCCTTGCGGGGACTAGAGTTGGTGTTGAATAAATATGGCGGACTGGTAAAACACAAGCCCGGTCTCTCTGAACTTTATCTTGATATTACAGTACCCACCCGAAGAGAATTGCAACATCTATGGCCATGGAATAAGCACTTTATATTTTAAATTAAGCTTCCGAGACAGGTATGTTTAAAGTGGACATGACATCCAAAAATATTTTTAGATTTTTTTTTTTTGATTTCTTTTTTTTTTAATGTTTCCTGGCCTCAATTACACCAAAAAACCCGCAACTTTTGACATGCAGTGGTTTTCCTGCTATCTGTGTGTCTGTGCCGGTTTCTGCATAATGAGTCTCAAACGTGCAGTTCATTGGCTGCTGGACTCATACGTCGACAGTCTATTCACCCCCCCCCCTCTCTCTCCCAGTCTCCCTGTCTGTATTTCTCCCATAGTTATTTCTCCACAGCCCAAGTTTTGAGGAAGTGACCTCTTCCATTATATTGTCCTTTAATTGTAAATATGGGCATATAAAGTACATTTATCCATTCAAATATCTTATTTACATCAATATCCTTCATATCAAGTAGTCCGTTTATGCTTTAGTGAAATAATGAAAATCGCTATGTATCGCTATGTATTTGCGCACAGCGGAACCTCCCTCCTTCTTACCGACACTCTGTGTCGGCTGTGTCCGACTACAGTGCACTGCTCCCCGCCCGGGGTAGAGCTAAGTGGAACCTCCCTCCTTTTACCGACACTCTCTGTCGTTGCTGTGACCGTGCACAGCGCACCCACCCACACACACACACACAGACAGTAAAAGCGAGCAGACAGTAAAACGCTATAACACAAGCAATAGGTGTTTCTCTAAACTGAGGCATTTAGCCAAAATATGTTGCTATACTAAGGACCATGAAGTTTTTCTGCATTGCGGAGCGGAGCTGTTGGAACGTTACCGCGGCGCCGACGGTCTAAATTGAACTCCGCGAAGGTACATATGTAACCGCAGGGCTCCGGTAATGTATCGTTCCCGGGGTAAGAAAAAACACCCGCGCCTCGGCTCGTATTGACACAATTCCCCGCTGATCATGCAGACGCGTATGCCTCAGGCCAGGGCTTAGCTCAGCCTCTTTAGCTGCCATGGTTCTGTGTGTGTCTGTGTCACAGCCACTGTCTTGTGCGAAAGCAACAAAGATGCGAGCACGCATCTCTGTGTGTTGGAGGGGCGGCCGCAGATCTGTATGTGCGTGCGCGTGTGTGTGGCAACTTTGGGAACCATAGTTTGAGAATCGCTGGCCTATAAGGGATCAAGTGATTGATTTGTATTAATAATCAAAATCTACAAAGTTACTAGTAACTAAAGCCTCCAAATGATTGTAGTGGAGAGATAAAGTGCATTTGCCTCTGAGATGTAGTGGAGTAGAAGTATAAGAATTGAAAATTGGAAATACTCAAGTAAAGTACAAATACTCAAAATTGTACTCAAGTACATGTACTTACTGCACTTTGGGGCTTTTAAGCCGTGACATCATTTTATAGGCAGAGGAGAACTCTGCCCCAAGAGCATTTTCTGTCCCTCGCTATTTCAACAGATCCAAGACAAAAATAACGACTAAAGTATAATTCTAACACTTTCCTTTCAACAACAAAGAGAAGAAAAATGTGTAAATAGTAAAAATAGTAAAAAGATTCACGGAAACTGGGGGCAGAAATTCTCCTCTGCCTACAAAATGATGTCATACTTAACAGCCCCATAGGCCTACTAATATTTATTTTGTTAGAATGAGTGGGAGAGAGAGGCTCTCCTGGTGGTGAGTTTAGAGTATTTCAGGTGACAGACCTTTTTTCATGACACCTAAACAGGGCTCATAAGAGCGGCTCCATGGAGTGGATTTCCAAGTTTACACATTTTAAAACTGTTTTTAGGACCAGGGCAAAGACTTTTATGATTGGTAAAAACAGAATGTCATTTTACCTTTAAGTGTAACAGACACTGCAGTGTGTAGTTGGGTGATGGGTGTGTAACAGACATACCTGCAGTGTGTAGTGTGGTGTTGTGTGTGTAACAGACATACCTGCAGTGTGTAGTTGGGTGTTGTGTAGTGTCTCCATCTCTCTCTGGAAGAGGTTGCACATGACCTCTGCGGCCGCACGGAGGCGCTCCAACACAAACACTCTGACATCGAGCTTCACGCGACAAACATCAACAATTTGTTGCTTTTCCAAAACACACAATATCTCCTCTCCCACCGACGTCATGTGTTCATTTATCTTCAGCCGTACAGACTCCATTTGAAGCGTTTTAACTCCTTTTAATATGAGAAGCTTTTCACCACGCGCTGTGTCCCAACCACCATGAAACTAAACACCAACACTCAAGCGGACTTGATCCACGTGAGACACCGCAGCCGAGCTAAAGCGAGCGAGTCTCCGTGTGGAGCGTTGCAAAGTCCGTCCGTGTTATGTCCTGATAGGGACAGAATACATCTTCGACCCCCAACTTTCGGCACCTCCGCGCGGTCCAAGTGAACACAGCGGAGCTCCTTGCCCCCTGGCAACCACCTTTATGCTTAGGTTTGTTGGTCGCGTCCCAAAACCACCATGAAACACCAACAGTTCCTTTGTTGTGGATGTGGACATAGATATATATAAGAAGGCTAGATGGCGCAAGGCGGAGTCGGCGGCGTCGTTCACTGGCGGCCATCTTAGGACAGGACCATCCCCCGCGTCCTGCCGTTGTATTGTGCCTGTAAGGTGAGTGATCTGCACACTTAAATACTCTTTACTCTCTGAAATCTTGACCGATTTACTAACGGTTTGGATTATTACAAACATTATTAGCGTGGCTATGAGCTCAGGCTGGTTGACATGTTGAAATTGAAGCTTTTCATTTCGAAAAAAGAGCATGCAGCATAGTTAAGTGACATGGCTGCTTGCACAAGTTCATCAAGACAACAACAATCGAGATTTTCAAATATTATCAGGTTTTCCTGAGACCAATAACGATTTCATGACAACTAATCTTTTGTCTAAATTACATTTCTTTGTGTGGATATTGTTGTTTTTTTTAGCTGCAGGCTAAGAGACAAGAAAGAGGCTGTGAGTGTGAGCTAGACCTATATCTTATTACAAAGTTGACAGCAAAGTTACAATGGTGGGAGAGGCAGAATTACATGATTTCCAAGCGGTTTGGTTTGTTAAAAATATCTTACATTTAGATACATTGATACAGGGAATTGCTGGCTTTTTGTTTACAGAAATAGGCCTAGGCTGCTGAACTTAAGTCTGTTGTGAAGATGCCTGATTGTTTTGCTGCCTAATGCCTATGGCTGCTCCAATGAAAGGAGCAGGCCTATCCAAATGGAACCTGTGGGATCACCTGCCACAAATATGACAATATTATATTATAATTAGGATAATCATTATGTACAATACAAGTTCTGCTTCACAGGAACAACAGGGCTGTGAGATAATAACATTGCAAGAGTGTTGTTGACCCTGGCTTTTAGAAATATTTCTACCACCTGTTTACACACTTTTTAACTCTTTTATTGTGGTTGTCTTATTCTCAAAGTTTGCATAGGCTAATGCATACATGCATACATACATAGTGTACATAGGCCTACATACATCCTACATAAATCCTTAAAGGAGTAGTTCACCCCCAAAACGACTTTTTTTTATATAGATTATTCACACCATGGAGACTTGAGTTCAATAATTTCGTTTGTCACATTCTTCACAAAAAAATGATTATAGTAAATTTACCCCCATTGATTCCGGACGGGGACGAATGCATTTGGGTCCCCTTCCGGAATCAATGGGGGTAAATTTATTGGGGTAATAATAATATTAATAATATTATAATAATCTGTCTACTGCTAATTTCAGGATTTGTTGTGCGACGCTCTTTGAAGAAGCTGTCCTGTGATGTCTGCCGGGCCAGCCTTGTGACCGATGCTGAATCTGCCTGTAAGGACAAGAGCTACCACCTGCTGACCCTGAAAAGCAATGGAGGTCTGGTGATACCATCTGTTCTGAAGGCATGGTGAAGGCAGCAGAGTGGGTCGTTCGCCAGGCATCTGCAGAATCCAGATGAAAACAGCCCATAGGATAGGAGGATAGGTTCAGAGGATGTGTTTTTGCTCAGGCATTGACAGTCACCACCATACATGGGCCTGGTGCAATGTTCCCTCTAAGCTGCGCGCATGCGCGCCCGCGCACTACTCAGGACCCTGTCGCGCACGACAAATCTTTGTAGCGCAGGGCAGATTCAACGCTGATAGATTTGTGAAACGTATTTGATTATTTTGTGGTACTCAGTCTCTGTCTGCCTGCATATGCTTAACATAGACAGCGCTAGGTCTCTCTCTCTCTCTCTCTCTCTCTCTCTCTCTCTCTCTCTCTCTCTCGGTCTTTCGTTGCCTCCCCCCTCTCGCCTAATTCTCTCCCTCTCGCTGTCTCTCGACTCGATTCTCGCTCGCCTCCTCCGCCCCCCCCCCCTCTCTCTCTATCTCTCTCACACACGCACGCACGCACGTGTGGTGAACATGAGACTTCTTTGGACTACTTTATTGTTTTATTGCCGTCATAAAACTTTCTCGCATCTTCTATGTGTGCATTGACGTTAGCAACAGCGTGGCTGTAGGGCAGGCTACCAAAACAAAACAAACGCATGTGCTTTGCTTTGCGTATCAGAAGCTCAAAGGACCATGGTTGGTAATGTGCAGTTTCATAAAGACGTCCCCCGCCTGTGCACAGCGGACATTAGACCTTCAGTACACACTATACTCCTCCATCCAGCTTCCAGGTATGAACTATATAAACTGCAATGTTTCTCTGGAGCTGACGAGCTTGGCGTCTCCTTCACGACGAGTTAAAATAACTCCAGTCCTGTAATGCATTGGTCTCAAAGTGGGTCCGAGGACCCCCGGGGATCTTGAGGTAGTTCCAGGGGTCCCCAGCAAAAGTTAGGAACCAAATGGACCCTTATGTAACTCAGAGTGTACACATGGAACCACACACTCAGAGTTAAATTAACTTGATTTTATAACAAATATAAATTGGGGTCTCATTGATAGAAATGCCATTAAATGGAGGTCCATAGCCTAATGTATGTCAAATAAGGGGTCTTTGACATTAAAAAGGGAATCACTGCTAAAGCCATACAAATATTATCTTATGGGGGTCCCTGGGAATATCTTTTCAAATGGGGGTCCGTTGGCTAATAAGTGTCAATTTGTGGGTCCTTGACATGAAAATGTTTGAGATCCAGCCATAGAGCTGTAAGGTTATGGGCTATAGACTATATAGCTTAGGTCATATTATATGATTTAATTTTTTGGGAAAGCAATCTACATGGTCAAAAGCCAGTGTTTATTTAATTGAGTGTGAAAATGGTAGGCCTATACCAAATTTTCGCATGCATGCTTACATTGGCACTTTGGCACATAGGCTACACATAATGCTTTGGACTGTATTTTATTCATAATAATGACACTTCTTAGTTAGCGATGGCTATACCTTCTTTAGACGTGTCAATGTCAATATGTCAAAGTATTGTTATTTTGTAGACTCATATTTAGGCCCATTGTTTGAATTGTATTTACACAACATGTTGTCAACATGTGTATATACTATATAAGATAGATAGATACCTTTATTATCCCAAGGGGGAAAATCAGTCTGTAGGCCTAATACTGAATAATAATGGATATAAAACCCTTTTCCCCCCCGTCTTTTTAAATTTAACAGTCCTATAGTAGCCTACAGTTTCTTAACAGTAGTCGAACCGCTATTCAGCAGCGAAGTGTGATGTCACTTCCGTGAAATGGCGTGAAATGTCGCCCTCTACGGGGTTCATGCTGGTATTGTTTTGTATTCAAATCGCCATTGAGGAATTTGCGATCACCGCATATAAGAACTGTGTTCAAAATATAAACACACCATATGCGCGGACATGCTCTCAGCGACAGTCTGTCCCAGACACGAGTGTCTCTCTGTAGTTTCCAACATTTAGGACAGCGTTGATTACATTTTCTCTGACAACAGGCTATATCAGATATGAATGAATATCATAAACTATGCAGAACCCCCCCGCTGACAGAAACGCGCACATGGTGTGTTTATTTTTTTAACACAGTCCTTATATGTGGCAATCGCAAATTTCCCAATGGCGATTTGAATACAAAACAATACCAGCATGAACCCCCTAGAGGGCGTCATTACGCACAAATGACGACATGGCTTCGTTTCTCTATTACTTATTCTGTAATTAAATTTGAATAAGCCATAACTTGACATGACTTGACGCACTGGCGTAGTAGGCTATACCTACTATATATCGTGCACTCGACGTATGTTGCTCATCAGTGCTCAAGTTGTGCTCAGAAGGTTGGAGTGTTTGCTCAGACCGAAAAAAAATTAGAGGGAACATTGGCCTGGTGTACAAGATACACTACACCTCCAAGATTCCCATGTACCTGACAAACTACTTCTTAAAGGTCAAGGATGTTCACGATCATAACACCAGAGGCAGCTCCACTAATCATCATCAGCGTAGATTTAACACTAAACAAGGCGCTAACTCGTTCTCCTGCTATACCATCAACATGTGGAACGCCCTTCCACAAGCCCTAAAGGAGAGCAAATCCCTAGCCTCCTTCAAAATTGGTATGAAAAGTCACCTTCAGACAGCAGCTACCCGTGACTTGTAAATAGACTAAGCCCCCATGCTCCCCCCCCCCCCTTTTTCTTTGTATTCTGCCTTTTGTATTTGATGTTATGCTTTTGAAACTGATATTATCCTAGATAAAGTACTATGTTCTATCCGTCTGTCTTTCAATGTTATATGAGATACTTAAAGTGTGGTTCCTGTGGAAATAAGCCTCGGCTTTCTAGGATCTCCTTTTAGTTGACCTTGTACCAGTGATTTGTACTGTCATGAAACTGTACTTTTTTCTATTGCAAACTTCTAATAAATTCTTCAATCAATCAATCAAACACTGATGAAGTTAGTTATGTCCCTGTTTTTTAAGCTGAGGCTGCACCATATTGCTAAAATGACTACCCAAAACAGTCCTTTTTAAAGGCCATTCGCTCAAACTCTGTGTGCACATACGGAAGCCTAATTTTGGCTTCGAGCCAATGTTCCTCAGTGGTTTATACTGTGTATATATATATATATATATATATATATATATATATATATATATATATATATATATGGAAACATTTCATCCACAATTCCATGCTGTATTGATCTGGTACCATAGGAGAGATAACAGGCAAACAATGATCAAATAAAACATTCTTCTACATTCTATAATTGTGTAGTCTTCTTGTAAGTAATGCAGATGTTAAATAATGGGTCATTTTTCCCCCAATGAATGTATTTGAGTCTGGTTTACCTCCTTTTTAGGCTTTACATTTAAAGTTGACTCCAAGCAAGAACGTATGAGCCCATGAGTAGTGCACTGAATGCCATCTGAGAAAAGGAACCCACTGTGATTTTGCTATTCAGTTAATGCTACAGGTATACTTGATGATGGTAAATCCTGTCTGTCTCTCTACACTGCCACACCACCGCCCTCTCAACAGCCCCCAACAGTTCCAGTCTAACCCCCAACCTCATTGATCATTGTTGAGCTGTTCAATACAATATTGGTCCATTGAACCTTCAAACAGGTGTACTGCATGTAGCCTACTTCAATATCAAGGGCCACCAAAAGCTACCTGTGCAGCATGGGGTTTAACACAAAAAAAAAAGATTATTATATATCATGATTATTGCTGTTATGACTATAGTTGGTATATATTATGTATGTACTCGTCTAGCTGTTAGTGGTCTGATTTCAGAGGGAGGGGAGGATTGGTCATGTTACTGATTGGGAAATGACTTGCAGTTGCAGTGCTGAAATAAAATGTATTATTTTAGTTAAAAAAGAGGTTTATTTGGTTTTGTTATGTCCTTAATAAAATAACCTTGAAGCCCCATCTCTAATCTCATATTTTACAGAATGGCAACATGAGACTATTTTATATGAAATAAATAAATAAATAAAGCCAAATGAGACAGTTTTTTATATTAAATAAATACATTGATACATTTAATACATAATGTATTAAATAATATAAATATTACTAATAATGGAACTATTACATGTTATATTTACAATATAAATACAGTGTGTATAGCTAATTGCTTTACTTTACCTATATACTTAATGTTATTTCATATGGAAATCCATGGTTATAATTATTCTAAGTATACAGTAACGTAGCTACGTTTCTTAGGTTTATAACAAACCAATCCGTTTCAAAATAGGTTGAAAATTGAGCAAGCTCTGGTCATTTAAATAGTTCATGCACTATAGAAATGAATGTTAAACTGGGCGATCGGTCCTGTCCCAAGATGGCCGACCTGTAGCGTCGTCAGTCCCCATTGGCCAACAGCGGGCGTGAGCTATCTAGCCTTTATATATATCTATGGATGTGGAAACGCCATGCGAGAAACATTCTACTTCCGGAAGATCCGGCTTCCGGATCAACGTGTTTAGCGCATGCGCTATAATGGATCCAGACGCTGTTGCTTTAATACCTTTCGCCCCCTGGTGGAGGAGATGTGTAACTGTCACTGAATGAGGGTTTCCGAGGCTACTGAATGACTGACAGACTGATTCACTAGTGCAGGGATTCCCAAACTTTTTTGGCTCAGGGCACCCCTATAAATATTCTTTTCATCCGAGGCACCCCTACATTATATTCATAATTTTCACTCCCAGCACCTTATGTTTATAGCATATTTTAGTGATTATGTTGTGAGATAGGCCTAATAGCCATTTTGGTTAAGACTTAGAACTGACTGAAAATTGCTCTGTACTTCAAGTTTAAAATTACACTAAATATATATTGTAATTAAGTAATAATTGGAGTAAATTCCAAATATCAGTAAATGATCTCGCGGCACCCCTGGACTGCTGTTGCGGCACCCCAGGGTGCCCCGTCACCCACTTTGAAAACCCCTGCACTAGTGAGTCAGTAGGATACAACAGCAGTGAAAAGACAGAAATGAGTGTGGGGAAGAATCATTTGGCATAACTACTACATTGTGGAGAAAAAGGGGGAAAAAGAAAAAGAAAGAACTGCATAACAACCGTCATGTTTTATTCTTTTGACACATTTTCTTTCACATCAGGATGTAATGATCATTAGACTCAGAGCAGAGTTTGATGTGGAATTATGTGCAGGATGTAATTTGCCCACAGATGTGAGGTGACTTCATTTAATTGACGACATTGTAAAAAAAAAAAAAAAAAAAAAGCCAGGGCTCATTTCCATTGCATTCCTTTGTATTCAGTTCATCGAGACTTTCAATGACAAAAGACAATAGGCTATAGCCTACAATAATATGCAAAACAACATATGTATGAGTAGTAATAACATAACATAACATAACAGTTATCACGCCCCAAACTTCCCGAAGTGAATCAAACGAGTTGTATTTCGACAACGCGATCGTAATGCAAATAACATTTTTGTATGGAAGATTTTTTTCCGGGAAGTTATTAAAAATTCAGCATAAATGCTAATCTTTCATTTTTTTCAGTGGGCAATGTGCGATACCGGCCGAATGGTGTGTCCGGCGTCCTTGAATGGCGCACCATTGCGTTCGGAATTCCGAGGACGTCTTAGCCGTCACTTCCTCAACGTCGCAGCGCCCTTATTCACATTGTTTCACTTTTTCACAAACATCTTATTTTTAATATATACATATATTGAATATTCATCAATATTATCATTCAAATTCACTGCACAGCTGGGTGCACCTTACTCCCCTGAGTACAAGGAAACTGTGAGTTCATTTTTAGGCCCTGTAATGAGCTCCGAGTTGCTGAATGCCCTTTCACCTTTTAAGGCAAACCTCGACGCCGTCCGGAACCCTCCTTGGGTCCTAAGCCCAAGAAGTTACCAGATCTTTTTTAACACTAACACTACACTACACCTTTAAGTTCACAAACAATTTCTCATTTGTGTAAACCCATTAAGTGTATTAAGTTCACAAACAGTTTCCCATTTGTGTAAACCTATGTAGGTGTACTAAGTTCACAAATAGTTTCCCATTTGTGTAAACCTATGTAAGTTCACAAACAGGTTTAATAACCTTCCTTGTTTGTGTAAACCTACTATTACTGTATATGCACCTCTGTACAAATACACTTCTCTGAATAAGGATTGAACTATCAATGAGACCCTCTTTAACTGGTGAATATTATTACTTTCTACAGCAACTTTATTTTATAGACCAGGAAATGCACCTTACTTTAGAAATGTAGACCTTAGGTCTGAATGGAGAATGCAAAACCACAAAGACAATGTAAAGTATGAGTCTGGTACCTGTAGCTCTCACCAAGGGCTGTTTATGGAGAGAGGCAGCTCGACTTATTAGTACAAAGAGCCCACTGCGGACAAACTGTCCGTCCGGTTAGGGTGAAGGGATTTGTACTTTATTGTCCGCCGAGCATACCCAACTGACACCTGCCCGCGCAGCGTCAGTCTCTGATAAGGTGAAAGACTTTTAAATTAAGAAAACACTCTTGTTGATTCTTACCAAAAGTCCAAATCAGCTCCACAGCCAGAAGTTACTTCGAGTGCCTGAAGGTGTTCAAAACCTTCCTCCCATAAGTGCAGCCTTCCCCGTAGGGAAGGAGAGAAAGTCAGACCTTAAAAAGTTGTAAACTCTTAAAAAATGAGTTCAGACAGACACCAGATAAAAGTGAATAATAAAAAGCTTTACTGGTAAAAACAGTTACAAAATATAAAACCACCAATACAGTAATTGGCAATGAAAATAATGAAGAAGTACAATATAAGTACTTGACTAAAAACAGAGAATCTAACAGAGTCAAAGTCTCTCTAAGTACAGGAACAAGTGGTGCAGAAATTGCACTAAGTACAAAAAGGTCCATCCCCGACCCCTAACGGGCCGGGGATAGCTGCAACAACTCAACACACTCTCTAAAAAACACCAAGAACAACTCACAGGAGACACAAAGCAGTCTCCTTTATACAGAACTCCGTCGTGTCACAGTGACGTGATTTACACACACAGAACTTTAGTTTAGCACACACATACTGACACTCGCTTGCGCACGTACATGCACTAACACGCACATCTTTGCAAAATCAGACATTCAAGGTCAGGCTAGGACTCCCCTATTCATGCGAGACTGGGGAGTGTCCGCTCTTGCATCAGAAGTCTTCTGGGAAACACGCTCTTCCCAGGATGTCTTATCTCATGTTGACGGATAGGAGATAACAACACGGACCAAATGCTAGGGAATCTCCCAGCACGGGCTGGCACCTCAGTCCAAGATTTGTGTTCCCAGACAGAGAAAAGATAACAGCTCGTTAGCGTGGCCAGCTGCATTTGATGAGTCATCTCCAGTCCAAGGCCATCTTGGAGCTGGATGCCTCTCTCTCTCCACTCAGCAGACACAGTGCACAGGGTTCCAAAAGACAGGGTGCCATACACCTGGGGTCACAGGCGGGACCCCTAACACCCCCTCTGGCACCCTGGATCCTCTCATCCGCAGCCACCACGGAGTCAGGTGGGTAGAGTGAAGTGTCTCGGACGATCTTCCGAATCCCAAGTTGGGGCTCAGCCAACTTCCCTCAGATCATCCGGGGTCCTAAGACAGCCCCCAGACAGCCGAAACGGTTCTGGCCAGCCGCCTGTGTCTCGACGGTAGCCCACACCATGCCGTGCTGGGAACGCACCTGTTCCTCCGTGACTTTAAAGATGGACACACAGGCGGGGTTGATGGAGCGCCAGTTGTCTCCGACCAGGCGTGTGAGGATCACAGATCTCTTGATGGAAGCGGCTTTCATCACCCAGTAGTCATCCCAGGGGGGCATCATGAACGGCTCCCTCCGGGGCAGGTGTCCTCTTCGGATACCCACGATCTCCTCCCAATTCTGGGGGAACTTAAGATCATCATCTCTGAGTTTATGGCCATTGGTGCCATAAACTGCAGTCTTGGCATATTAGAGTCCTCATCGTCAGACAGAGACTCTAATGCAGGCATGATTGCTAACTCCCAGACCCCATCAGAGGGTCCAGGAAGCTCAACAGGCTCATCCATAGGTGCCGGAGTGACAGAGCCACTCCGGTTCTCCTCCGGCGGGTCCTCAGTGAGCAAGCCAGTCTCCACAGGGTCCGTACCGAAGAGGACGTCATCTTCCATGTCCCCCCGGCAAATGACCTGGTCGTGCTTCTCCTTAGCCATGCTTTCAGGTCTTACGGGTCGGGTAGTCGGCTCGGGTAGTGGATCCTACGTTGATCGGCTCTTCTCCTGACCCCTTACGGTTCACAATGGGTCCATTTCTCACCAGAAGGTTGATTGACAGGGTTTCCCTGAAACCCGTATCATTTATCTCCCCACTGACTGTAGTAAGCAAGTCGGGCAAGTCGCCATCCTTTGGTACGTCCGTCTGAAATTGCACTGACACCAGGCCAGGGACCACCAAGTAGGCCCTGGCCGCCAGCATCATGCAAAACGGACTGGCGCAGTAAAACAACAAATCCATCCCCTTAATGTTACTAGCTTCGCTAGGTAACCGATATCTGGGGAAAAGTTTAGCTCGTTCATCCGTGTCCTTTACCCAAAAGGTGTCTGGACCACGAGTTGAGTACAACCTACGTCCCCGAGAGTGCATCGCTCTTGGGACCGAAAGGTTGATAGTCCTTTCGAGGGAGGTTTCCATCAAACTATCCAGGTTTTCCATACTACCTTTAAACGTAATACCCCCACGGCCAGTAGCTCCCTTATGCACCGGTGCATTGCCGGCCTGCAGGAAGCCACTGCCCTTGGTCAGGTGGAGGCCTGAGTTGAGTTTCACCCCCTCCTGGTATTTGCATTCGGCCAGGGCAATGCCCAACCATGAGCAAGAACATCTGACCACAGCTTCAGCGGTCATAACAGGATAGGCTGCCAGGACGATGCACAGTCCATACAGGACGTAGCACCCCGGGCACACCAATGCTCAACATCCCCTGGGTCCCTCCTTGGGCCCAAAGGTAAAGGCCTCGCCACCAGGGTGAAGGAGAGGCTTGCATGAAGCCTTCCCTGGCCAACTTCACCACACCATCGGATACGCCTAACCGGCGCTGGCACTCTTTCCAACTCCACTGTCCCCAGGGGGCGGGGACCGTCCTGGCGCTACACAGATCAACACTTCATGTCTGGCGCACTCCAAGGCAAAGGGCATCTCCCTACGAGAACCAACAGTTACCTGCCCCATGCCTGGCGCAACCTCTCCATTCCTAACTAGGGGTTTACAACCCGAAGCTTCGGCCATTTCTCAGTGCTCACCTGGTCTTGCGAACTTGGTCTATATGTACTATTACCGAGTTCTCCAACCTAAGCTGAGCCGATGTGGGCTCGCCCTGCCGACCGCTCCCGAGGTAGCATTATCTGCGAGGTAGTTATTGAGGTAGTTATTGAGGTAGTTATCTGCGGCGGTGGGATTGGCGGAGTCCATGCCCAAATAACTTAGGTTGGTCGCAAAGTCGTTATAATATTATTAGATGTTCTCAACTGCTATTTTATCAGTTCCTGATGGAGTTGTTTTTACCGAACTGGCCGTCTGCAGCGCTTACAGACCTCCACTTCACTCTGTTCAAAATCTCCGACGCTCTGGGGAGTTTTGTGAATAAAAAACACTTAAGCCTTGATAATATTAACTATCCTTTACTTCTGTAGTAAATAACTATATTCCAAGGGTCTCTCGGCTATTCTTTATGTGGCAGTGGACACGAATTTAATTATTCAATTATGCCTATAATTAATCAATTACTAATCAATAATCAATATTCTAATCAATTATGCCTATAATTAATCAATTACTAATCAATAATCAATAATCAATCGAATCCACCCAGGGACGCCATGTAATGAGCTCCGAGTTGCTGAATGCCCTTTCACCTTTTAAGGCAAACCTCGACGCCGTCCGGAACCCTCCTTGGGTCCTAAGCCCAAGAAGTTACCAGATCTTTTTTAACACTAACACTACACTACACCTTTAAGTTCACAAACAATTTCTCATTTGTGTAAACCCATTAAGTGTATTAAGTTCACAAACAGTTTCCCATTTGTGTAAACCTATGTAGGTGTACTAAGTTCACAAATAGTTTCCCATTTGTGTAAACCTATGTAAGTTCACAAACAGGTTTAATAACCTTCCTTGTTTGTGTAAACCTACTATTACTGTATATGCACCTCTGTACAAATACACTTCTCTGAATAAGGATTGAACTATCAATGAGACCCTCTTTAACTGGTGAATATTATTACTTTCTACAGCAACTTTATTTTATAGACCAGGAAATGCACCTTACTTTAGAAATGTAGACCTTAGGTCTGAATGGAGAATGCAAAACCACAAAGACAATGTAAAGTATGAGTCTGGTACCTGTAGCTCTCACCAAGGGCTGTTTATGGAGAGAGGCAGCTCGACTTATTAGTACAAAGAGCCCACTGCGGACAAACTGTCCGTCCGGTTAGGGTGAAGGGATTTGTACTTTATTGTCCGCCGAGCATACCCAACTGACACCTGCCCGCGCAGCGTCAGTCTCTGATAAGGTGAAAGACTTTTAAATTAAGAAAACACTCTTGTTGATTCTTACCAAAAGTCCAAATCAGCTCCACAGCCAGAAGTTACTTCGAGTGCCTGAAGGTGTTCAAAACCTTCCTCCCATAAGTGCAGCCTTCCCCGTAGGGAAGGAGAGAAAGTCAGACCTTAAAAAGTTGTAAACTCTTAAAAAATGAGTTCAGACAGACACCAGATAAAAGTGAATAATAAAAAGCTTTACTGGTAAAAACAGTTACAAAATATAAAACCACCAATACAGTAATTGGCAATGAAAATAATGAAGAAGTACAATATAAGTACTTGACTAAAAACAGAGAATCTAACAGAGTCAAAGTCTCTCTAAGTACAGGAACAAGTGGTGCAGAAATTGCACTAAGTACAAAAAGGTCCATCCCCGACCCCTAACGGGCCGGGGATAGCTGCAACAACTCAACACACTCTCTAAAAAACACCAAGAACAACTCACAGGAGACACGAA
The DNA here is from genome assembly GCF_963921795.1 of Nannobrachium achirus. Lineage (NCBI taxonomy): Eukaryota > Metazoa > Chordata > Actinopteri > Myctophiformes > Myctophidae > Nannobrachium > Nannobrachium achirus. The sequence goes on from NC_137813.1 coordinate 72,025,688, forward strand.
GCAGTCTCCTTTATACAGAACTCCGTCGTGTCACAGTGACGTGATTTACACACACAGAACTTTAGTTTAGCACACACATACTGACACTCGCTTGCGCACGTACATGCACTAACACGCACATCTTTGCAAAATCAGACATTCAAGGTCAGGCTAGGACTCCCCTATTCATGCGAGACTGGGGAGTGTCCGCTCTTGCATCAGAAGTCTTCTGGGAAACACGCTCTTCCCAGGATGTCTTATCTCATGTTGACGGATAGGAGATAACAACACGGACCAAATGCTAGGGAATCTCCCAGCACGGGCTGGCACCTCAGTCCAAGATTTGTGTTCCCAGACAGAGAAAAGATAACAGCTCGTTAGCGTGGCCAGCTGCATTTGATGAGTCATCTCCAGTCCAAGGCCATCTTGGAGCTGGATGCCTCTCTCTCTCCACTCAGCAGACACAGTGCACAGGGTTCCAAAAGACAGGGTGCCATACACCTGGGGTCACAGGCGGGACCCCTAACAGGCCCATATTTAGATTTTTTTATGATTATTTTAGTTTCAGTTTTTCAACCAACAAATTCCCCAGCACATTTGCTGTATATTTCTTTGAGAACTTCCCCATTGCCTTTCTCTGGTTCCCTTAGTCCTACGTAGTCCGTCTCACCGAGACCGATCCGAAGACACCACTCTCGAACCGGTTTGTCTTAACGTTGAATTATTGATATTAATATTTGTATTTCGAGCACTGGCGGCCTTAACTATGTTTCAATAGTTTCAATTGAAACGGGCCTCGGCCGTCAGGGGGGCCTCCGACTGCCGGTCAGTCTAAGTCCAAATGACGGTCAATGCGAATGATCGTCCATCGGAAACCCCCTCTCACATTGGGGCCCCCTTTCTGTAATGTGTTAGTTCTGCCTATGTCCTGTTGCCAGGGGGGACTCCGACCGCCGGTAAATCTCAGTCCAAATAAATGACGCTCAATGCGAATGACCCCCCTCAATGGGCTTCCGATGGAAAGAAAGAGGGGGTCTCCTGAGCGCTACGATGCCTTCATCTCCTACAACGTTCATGATGAGCTCTGGGTTTGCAGAGAAATGCTTCCAGTGCAATTCTATCCCGCTGTGCCTGTGACGCTGCACACCGATCGGCTTCACTTTGTAATACGAGCTAGGCGCGCGGTTTAGTTGTTGGATGGACTATCAAAACAAGTTGTTATTAGTTAGAATACATCACAGAGCCTTGCAAACGAGAGGGCACTTTTGAGTAAAGTTGGCAAGTTGTTCAACCACTAATTAACAACAATGCACGCTCATTTTTAAGATGGCAACCATAATTATGATGTTATGATGTTAATCATCATGTCATGTGGACAGCTCCAAATTAGATCTTGAAACGGGCCTCCCAATTCTTAAGGCCGCCCCTGATTTCGAGCGCACGCACGCACGCACGCACGCACGCACGCACGCACGCACGCACGCACACACACACACACACACACACACACACACACACACACACACACACACACACACAAATGAAAAACAAACCCCCCTGTTCCTATGAAAGGCTAAAATACAAATTGGAAAGGCATTTGAATGCTGAATCCAGCAATGCAAGATACAAGGCACAGTTACGTTCTCAACTCGAGATATGGCCGGTTGTTTTTCCACAAAAGCAGCAGATCTACAATTTTATTTATTTTATTTTTATTTTTTGTTATGGTACAGTTTCATGGCGCCATTGGAACAGCCTCGGTTATCTGAACACAGAACACCAAGTTATATGACCAATGGTCACACAGTTCTCGAGATATGACAACAAATCATAAGCTCTTGCAGACTAGAATTTACCAAGGAAAAGTGGCTATTGGCTGTTAATGCTGGCAGCCCAAGATTTTTGCTGATGTCAATGAAAAATAATCTGATCAGCTCAAATGTATTTCTTATTCGTTTTTGAAAGTACTAGGTGTCATTGGATTGGGTATGAAGACTAGCTACCCCCCAGATGTTTGTGATTGCACAAAGACTTCCCAGAACCACCCAATGGGTATAACGAGTATTGCATATAACAGCAGGACATGCATTCCTTATTTGCATCGCTCCCAATTTGCATCGTTCCCAGGCTAGTTCATTTCTAATCACCTCTGTGATGCAGCAATCTCCCTAATTGGACTAGTTTCTCCATGACAAGGTAGTTAAACAACCAAAACATTCCTCTGCCAAAGTGTCCGATTACTTTAACATGAAGAAAACATACTGACAAATAACTTATATTAAATGTTTTTATTTGATATCAAATAATATGTATAACGTATTGTTTTTAATTTACAGATCCAGATTATATCACGTAAGTACAATACTCTGTCTATTCATCAACATGCATGACAGCAGTAGATTACATCTTGATTACGCCATTTCTGATAAATGTTTATTTTATTTTAATAACAGGCCCATTGAGTATGAGGACACCAATCAGGGCTCAGCTGCAGACCAGAGGACCAATCAAAGTGGAGTTACTGATCATGTGTACTGCCCACTACAGCATGGTCAGTCTTTAAACCAATCACATCGGTCAAGAACATTTCTGACATCTGGTTATTTTTAATATAAATTAATGGAATTAATTAAATTGAAATAACATTTATAAGCACCAAATTAATGCTTATTTACCTTTAGGCAACACAGATGTTTATGAAGTAATCAAGTCCCCTGACTAAGTGAATGGTAAAGTACATCCCTTTTAAACAGACTTAAAGGACAACTTTGTTTTTTTACAACAAGGGTTCATATTTTAGATTGTAATTAGAGAAAAGAAAAAGTGAGTGTTAAAATGTTTTCATTTGCCTTGTTCTATTATTTTGCCGCGTTTACCGTGCTTAAATGTGGGGCATGCGTACGCATGGGGACATGCATACAAGTTGCTAATATGTCTTTTAGACACAATAAGCCAGCAGTTTCTTTATTGCTATTTAATTGTAACACTTCTAGCCCCCATAAGTCACATCCAACCATGAAAAGTTGCGTTTTATCTTGGTAATGGGCTTATTCTGTGTAAAATGGCATATTTAGCCACTTGTAAGCATGCCCCCAACCACTGAAATAAGAATCTCTAAAACAATAGAAAGAAGTAAATGAAATCATTTTAACACTCATCTTTTATATTCTTTAACTACAATCTAAAATATGAACCCTTGTTGGAAAAAACTAAAGTTGTCCTTTAAAATATAATTTCAAAGAAAAAACTGCTTAGTAATTTAATCCTCTGTAACAGATCAAAAGAATTACAGCATCCATTCAAAATGTATATATCAACATGTTTTGTTGATACGTTTACATTAATTTTGAATTGATTAACGGAAACAATGAATTCTTTAATTCAGTCAAGTTTTAAATTGCCATTTATTTTGAGAAATTGTTTAAATCGGAACCAGAGAGAGGTGTCATTACAGGGGGAAAAACTAGAAGTGGCAAAAATAACTGCCATTGGGATCTTAGTATAATCTTTCTTTTCAAATATTTTATTACATTTTCAAATAGAAGTAGCCCAGAGGCTCTATCTATCTATCTATCTATCTAGGTCGTCCTCAGACGAGCCCTCCATCGTTGTTTCCAGTCATCTCGGTTTTCCATACATCTGGCCAGCTCATTGGTGTTCTGTGTCCCTACGTCTTCCTTGAGTACGTCCACGTATGTTTTTGTGGGACGTCCTCGCGACCGGTGCCCATGTGTTGGCTCCCACAGTACCAATTTGCTGGCTGGAAGCTCCTGGTGTCTTTGGCAGTGTCCTGCTAGTCTCATTCTTCTGGTGGCAATTTTCTCGCTTACCTTTGGTATTCCCTCATACAGGCTCCTGTTGGTAACATGTGCACTCCTGTTGATGTTGAGTACTGCACGCAACATTCTAGTGTAGCACCCGTCTAGAGACTTCTGCAGGGTTGGCTTCAGGGTCCAGCATTCACTGCCATAGAGGAGAACAGACTCCACCGTTGCAAAGAAGAAGCTATGTTTGATTTGGCGGGGGAGGTTAGAGTTCCATACACTGTTCATGCCGTTCAGGGCCCTCCACGCGAGTGCCTTCCTTACTTTAAGGTCTTTCTCAGTTGAGTCGACCCATGCGCCCAGGTACTTGAAGTCCTTGACTTCCTTCAACACAGCTCCTTCTGTTGTTGTCAGAGGTGAGTGATCAGGTAGGTTATAGGTGATAACCTCAGTTTTCTTAGCATTTAGCCTGAGACCAACTTTGGCACACTCTATCTCCACCCTGTTCAGGAGTTCTTGTGCTTGTTCCATGCTGTCGGAGAGCAGGCTGATGTCGTCCGCATAGTCCAGGTCTGTCAGAACTACTGCGGGATGCCGCCTTGACCTCCTTGGTGTTAGCGTGAAGCCAAGCTCTTGTTCTCGTCCCCCTATGGCTTTCCTGAGCGCATAATCTAGAACTATGATGAAGAGGTAGGGGGCTAGGGTGTCTCCTTGCATTACACCAGCTCGGATGTCAAACACCTCACTGCTGCCATCCGGGGTCACCACTTTGGCCCTTGTTTTTGCGTACATGGTCTCGATAGCCCGGAGAATGTTGGGAGGGACATTGTAGGCCTCAAGGATCTTCACCATCTTGCTTCTGTGGATAGAATCAAAAGCTTTTTTGAAGTCAATGAAGCGCAGTACAGCTGCTAGGTTGTCATTTTTCACCTCCTCTATTAATCTCCTTAATGCCAGGATCTGTGCTACGGTTGTTCTCTCCTCTCGAAAACCATTTTGGTTCTCTCTCAGGTGAGGGTCGATGGCATGCCGTATCCTGTTCAGTATCATTCGGTTGAAGACCTTAGCAGTGATACATGTCAGGCTGATGCCTCTGTAGTTGTCTGGCTTTGAGAGGTCTCCAGCTTTAGGCACCGGGATGATGTTAGACAGAGACCATATTTCAGGTTGCTTGTTGTGCTGTAGAGCATTGTTGCAAAAGTCTAGGATGAGGTTGTCTAGGTCGCAGTTCTTCAAGACCTCTGGGGGTATGCCATCAGGCCCAGCACTTTTTCCCTCTCTCAGGGTGGATTTTGCCCTGGCGAGCTCGCTGGTTGTGAAGGGTCCATCGTCGATGTTCAGGCCCTGGAGGACTGTCGGTATATTTTCCTCCTCTCCCTCTTCCACTGATGTTCCCAGGAGCCTCTGGAAGTGGTCGAACCATGTTGCCACCCTCTCCTCTGGGCTGTGTCCCTCCACCTGGCCCTCCTTGGCCCTCTTCCGCCCTGTCATCTCATTTATTACCTTCCAGGCCTCCCCGTATTGCCTTTCACCTTGCGCTGCCTGCACTCTTCGCACACTTTCCATCACTTCCTCCCCTTTGATGGTGTCGTAGGTGCTGAAGAGAGACTGTTTGGCTTCGTTCAGTGTCTCGCGACCCTCCTCTGTTGGTTCACGCTCAAAGTTGAGTCGTGCTTCCTCCATCCTGCCTCGTGCTGCTACAACCTTCGGGTGTCTGGACCGTGGTGGTGCTCTTACTCTGTTCAGCACTGGCACGCACAGTCTGGTCGCCTCCTCATTCGCTGTGATGAATCTCCCATATTCACGGCTGGGCTCTTCTCCCCTATCCAGCTGCCGAAAGCGCTTCCTGACTTCCTCCGTGTACCTGGTTTGGAGGCCCGGATTGGTCGTGAGTGCCTTCCAGTCATGCCGAATCTTGGGGCTTGGCTTGGGGACCCTGAGGCTCAGTCGCACCCTCATGGAGACCACACGGTGATCAGAGCCTACAGAGCTGAACGTGCTGTATGGCTCAGCGTTCAGGATGGAATTCCTCCACTTTTGCCTCACTAGGATATAGTCCAACTGATATAGCCTAGGTAGCTCCCCAGGCCTTGAGGCTCGGTCTCGGAAGGTCCATCTCTTCCCTGTTCTCTTCCTGAACATGGTGTTCGCTGCCAGGAGCTGGTGTTCCATGAGAAGGGCTGTGAGGTATGCGCCGTTGCGGTTGGTAGACTCATGGTATGGGAATGGTGCATCCTCCTGTCCGATCCTGGCGTTGAAGTCGCCAAGGATTGCCAGGAAGTTGTGCGCTGGGACACCTCGGACTGCTGTTGTGAGGTCCTCATAGAACTCCTCAACATCCTCAGGTGTTGCCGTGTTAGTGGGCGAGTACACCACTATGACTGTTGTCACTGGGTTACCTGCGAACTCAGCCATGAGGATCCTTTCGGTGTGCTTGTGAACCCGTCGGAGGGCCTTGCGCGCTAGAGAGCCTAGCATTAGTCCTACGCCTCCTGTTGCAGCCTGGGCCTTGTTTCGCCGCGCAGATGCAGTGATGAACGTGCGTTTCTCCACTTGGCAGTAAACTATCTGGTCGTTAGTGTTAGTGTGGACTCTTCTGTGTTCCTGGACTCCCAGGATCTCTACCCCCTGTTCTTCAGCACAATGTGCCAATTCCACCAGTCTAGCTTCTTCTCTCACTGTGCATGCGTTGAAGGTCCCCATTACAAATGGTCTCCGACAACGCATGAGTGCATTGGACGGGATGCTGTGGTCAGACAGAACCCTCCCTCGTTCCCGTGGGTTTGAGGTCCTGTCGTCATGATGCCCTCCGGAAGGGGGACCAGCACCACCATCCGCCGCGGTGCTCCTGCGGACTCCCGCCGCTGGAAGAGGCTCACATGTAGATTACAATGTACATTATTATGAGTAAAAAAAAAAAGAAACATCACCCTATTCCCACTGACGTCATACTGCGTTCACTCACTCATTCCTTCCAGCTGAGAATGGCAACGGCAATGGCTATCCCCTGAAACCCCCACATGATCCTGTTTACACCTGAGATTTTTTAAATAGTTCAAAAAGCTGGGCTAGCTGATCTACAGCTATATAAACGATTTGTCATTCATCATTTTTAAATAATCTTCACATGAACAAAATTATGTAATGTAAACTTGGAGAAAAGAACAAAATTATGTAATGTAAAATTGGAGAAAAGAATCTTAACACTGATAAGTTGCATCGGAGTCCACAATCAATTATATTTTGAGACCAAGGGCCCTATTTTCGTCCATGCTAAATCCTAAACCCCTAAACTTCTTTGCATTGTTACTATTTTGAATACTCAAAATAGCAGCAAGAGCCACTGGCCGCCGCGTCCACGTCCACGGACGCGTCCACGGACGCGTCCATGGACGCAGCCGCGAAAAAAACGGCCGTGGACGCAAGGTCGCGTCCGCGGACGCAAACGGCCGGCCGGCCCGGCCGTGGATGCGGCCGTGGACGCGGCCGTGGACGCAGACGGCCGGGGACGCGGCCGTGGACGAGGCCGTGGACGAGGCCGCGGCCGTGGACGCAAACGGCCGGCCGTGGACGCGTCCATGGACGAGGCCGCGAAAAAAAGGACAAAAAAAAAAAAAAAAAAAAAAGGTGTCTATTGTATGTATTTTTTGATGGAGAATTCAAATATGACCTTCTTTTTTGCATTGGACAACTCTAACCTGCATCAATTGGTATTTTATAATTGCCAATTGTACCCTATCCATCTAAAAAACTAATTGGATGTCTATTGTATGTATTTTTTAATGGAGAATTCAAATATTACCTTCTTTTTTGCATAGGACAACTCTAACCTGCATCAATTGGTATTTTATAATTGCCAATTGTACCCTATCCATCTAAAAAACTAATTGGATATCTATTTTATGTATTTTTTGATGGAGAATTCAAATAGTACCTTCTTTTTGGGATAGGACAACTCTAACCTGCATCAATTGGTATTTTATAATTGCCAATTGTACCCTATCCATCTCAAAAACAAATTGGATGTCTATTGTATGTATTTTTTTGATGGGGAATTCAAATGTTACCTTCTTTTTTAGATAGGACAACTCTAACCTGCATCAATTGGTGCATCAACCTACTATCTATCTATCTATCTATCTATCTATCTATCTATCTATCTATCTATCTATCTATCTATCTATCTATTTATACTTCACCTTTAGTCCAGAAGAGAGTTCAGCCTCAGGAACTTGCACACATGGAACTGTGTCATGACTGTGTCATGGAGCTAAAACAGAGCTATGTTAAATACTCACAATGACTCTGATGGACCAATCAGGGTGGTGGTGGGGGGAGGGATCAACAATAGACAGAAACTGGATAATGCTTTGTTAACTGTCCCACCTAAGTCCCTGCTAGTCTGAACAAACATCACCTTCCCTCTCATAACACTACTACTACTACTACTAGTACTACTACTACTACTACATTTATATAAAGCTGCTCTTGCATTTGAATTCAAGTCTGACACAAGTTAAGGTTAACTTAGGTATTAGTTCATTTTGCTGGCTTTTAGGGACTGTGTGTGAGTGTGTAGGCCCACAAATTATTATAATTGTCATTAAGTGACTCAAAGGGAGACATCTAATTGGTGTTTATTATTCTAATATGAACTGTGGGAAGATTATATATTTTTTAGTTTGCACTTAAAGTGTTGTGATATTATTCCTGAAGGAAGAGGGGTATTTTCACAGTCCAGGCTTTGAACCTAAATGCTGTTTACATTTTCTATAAATATTTATTTATATATAAAACTCAGTTGTGTGGAGTTATTGTGTGCCTTTTCTTGTAGCTAAAGAGTCCATTTGTTCACTAGACATTAAGCCAAGGTTACTATTTTGAGTTGAAGCTAGGTGTTTTATTACTTTGGGGTTTAACATTATTTAATAGGCAAATTCATTGTTATGGTTACTTTAGAAGACTGCTTTTGCATTCATGAGTTAAAAAGAGAGCCAAGCTAATTCAAAGAGTTAAAGCTATACTGTGTAAGATGCTCAACTAGTGGTCAGTAGCCCTATAGCAAACCGCGGTCGCGTTCGCGTCTTTCGCCCGTTTTTCGTACCTTCACACCTCCACAACTGCCTCCACAACGCCGAGAGCTATCTTTAGAGGGGTCCCTGGTTCCTGTGCGTTCAGGCATTCCGGAGAAACGGACTACTTCACCCTGCCTGGTAGGCGAGATTACCTTTTGAGTAAAGAGACACACACGGGCGACTACAAATATGGCGACCCCACTTCAAGATGCGCTGTGATTGGCCGGTAGTGTACCATGTGTGCATGATCGGCGATGTGATTGGGCAACGTATACACAACGTATACAGATGATGCAGATTACGTCATTTTGGCGCGAAATCCGGTCCACGGCCAGGATCATAGAAAACATATAAAGAGAAGGCTTCAGAAGCTGAAAATAACGGAGTGGGTGTTCTAAAACTTTAGCGATTTAACAGTTAGGACAATTTTAAGATTTGTTTTATAAAAAAAGTTACATGGTACAACTTTAAGTTAAAGGAACACAAAACATGGCCTAACTCACAGCTGCCATTGGACAGACAGTTACAACATACTCTTATCTTTCACAGAACAGACAATTATCGTTTATTTTATCTATTTGAGACTATGTAGCTGCTCTAGGGGAAATAGAGCATTAATTTGGGGTGATATATTTATCAGCCTATTCAATTGATAATGACCAATTGGTGCCAGTTTCTAAGTAGTAGCATATTACCATAACAATATATGTGGCCTAGACATGGATATTGCCCACTCAACTCGTAATCTACAGAAATGTCCACCACATCACACAGTATAAAACCTAGTAGGCTTAGTGGATTCACCTATGTTAAATCATGTCAGGTTAGTTTGGTTCAAGGTTCAAGTATAATAATTTATGAGACAAAAATGTAAACAGCACAAATGTACAATCACATCTAGGCTAGAATGATGTGTGTGAGTTTATCTGGAGACTTACTCAGTCTGTGACTTACAGAGATCTTGATGGTCTTTGGGTTCCACCTGTTCATCATGTGAATTGCTAATAATGTTATGGGTCAGATGTGTAAAGATCTATCACATTTTCAACACATTTTCTGGTGTTAACATAAAGGCCATAATACACAAATAACAAAAAAGAAGACTAATCAATAATAGCAATTAAGTAATTAAGTTTCTCTCCGGTGTGAATATAAAACAAATCACATGGACAATTGCTATGTCCGTAATTTCACGGGTAACTTTGTCATTGATTGTTCTAAAGCTTTTACATGCAAATGTGATTTAAGTGCATAATTATGGAGTTTAATTGTTGTTAACGGTCAGACATTATTTTTTTCCCACACTGGTCACAGCAGCAAGGTTTCTCTCTGGTGTGAATTCTATAGTGGTCTTTGAGACTAGACGATGTACTGTTCACAGATGTAAGGTTTCTCTCCGGTGTGAATTCTCTGGTGTTCTTTGAGATGACGCTTGTCGTCAAACTTTTTCCCACATTGGTCACAGCAGTAAGGTTTCTCTCCGATGTGAATTCTCTTGTGTGTCACAAGGTGAGTCCTTTGTCTGAAGCTTTTCCCACATTGTACACAGCAGTAGGGTTTCTCTCCAGTGTGCATTCTCTGGTGTGTTTTGAGAGTACTGGAATGAGTAAACCTTTCCCCACATTGGTTACAGATATAAGGTTTCTCTCCGGTGTGAATTTTTTGGTGTATTTTGATATGTTCCAGTCTAGGAAAGCTCTTTCCACACTGGTCACAACAATAAGGTTTCTTTCCAGTGTGATTTTTCTGGTGTGCTCTGAGATGATGCATATCACTGAACCTTTTCCCACACTGGTCACAGCAATAGGGCTTCTCTCAAGTGTGAAATCTCTGGTGTACTTTCAGAGCAGCCATTAAACTGAACTTTTCCCCACATTGGACACAGCCGTATGGTTTCTCTCCTGTGTGAATTTGTTCATGTATTTTGAGATAAGACAATCGAATAAAGCTTTTCCCACACTGGTCACAGCAATAGGGCTTCTCTCTAGTGTGAATTCTCTGGTGTTCTTTTAAAATCCCCTTTTGAACAAATCCTTTCCCACACTGGTCACAACAATAAGGTTTCTCTCTAGTATGTGAACGCTTATGATCTTTTAATTGTCCAGACCGAGCAAAATACTTCCCACATTGTTCACAGCTGAATGGCTTCTCTCCGGTGTGTATTTTCTGGTCTACTTTGAGATAATAAATTGAGTTGAAGCTTTTTCCACATTGGTCACAACAGCACTGTCTTGGTTTAACTGAGGACAGCACAGGACAGGGAGAGAAAACACCCACATGATAAGAGCCAGATTCACACATTGATCAGCATTTAAGTAACTCACACACATCAAAGTGTTTGAACATTACTTTTATCATTCATGACATAATATCATGTTACTGTTACCTACATGCCTTTATATGGGGAGAACCAAGTTTTTATACTGTGTGATGTGGTGGACATTTCTGTAGATTACGAGTTGAGTGGGCAATATCCATGTCTAGGCCACTTATATTGTTGTGTTAATATGCTTAACTACTTAGAAACTGGCACCCATTGGTCATTATCAATTGAATAGGCTGATAAATATATCACCCCAAATTAATGCTCTATTTCCCCAAGAGCAGCTACATAGTCTCAAATAGATAAAATAAATGATAATTGTCTGTTCTGTGAAAGATAAGAGTATGTTGGCCATGTTTTGTGTTCCTTTAACTTAACTCTTTGAATTAGCTTGGCTCTCTTTTTAACTCATGAATGCAAAAGCAGTCTTCTAAAGTAACCATAACAATGAATTTGCCTATTAAATAATGTTAAACCACAAAGTAATAAAACACCTAGCTTCAACTCAAAATAGTAACCTTGGCTTAATGTCTAGTGAACAAATGGACTCTTTAGCTACAAGAAAAGGCACACAATAACTCCACATAACTGAGTTTTATATATAAATAAATATTTATAGAAAATGTAAACAGCATTTAGGTTCAAAGCCTGGACTGTGAAAATACCCCTCTTCCTTCAGGAATAATATCACAACACTTTAAGTGCAAAATAAAAAAATATATAATCTTCCCACAGTTCATATTAGAATAATAAACACCAATTAGATGTCTCCCTTTGAGTCACTTAATGACAATTATAATAATTTGTGGGCCTACACACTCACACACAGTCCCTAAAAGCCAGCAAAATGAACTACTACCTAAGTTAACCTTAACTTGTGTCAGACTTGAATTCAAATGCAAGAGCAGCTTTATATAAATGTAGTAGTAGTAGTAGTACTAGTAGTAGTAGTAGTAGTGTTATGAGAGGGAAGGTGATGTTTGTTCAGACTAGCAGGGACTTAGGTGGGACAGTTAACAAAGCATTATCCAGTTTCTGTCTATTGTTGATCCCTCCCCCCACCACCACCCTGATTGGTCCATCAGAGTCATTGTGAGTATTTAACATAGCTCTGTTTTAGCTCCATGACACAGTCATGACACAGTTCCATGTGTGCAAGTTCCTGAGGCTGAACTCTCTTCTGGACTAAAGGTGAAGTATAGATAGATAGATAGATAGATAGATAGATAGATAGATAGATAGATAGATAGATAGTAGGTTGATGCACCACTTGATGCAGGTTAGAGTTGTCCTATCTAAAAAAGAAGGTAACATTTGAATTCCCCATCAAAAAATACATACAATAGACATCCAATTTGTTTTTGAGATGGATAGGGTACAATTGGCAATTATAAAATACCAATTGATGCAGGTTAGAGTTGTCCTATCCCAAAAAGAAGGTAATATTTGAATTCTCCATCAAAAAATACATACAATAGACATCCAATTTGTTTTTTTAGATGGATAGGGTACAATTGGCAATTATAAAATACCAATTGATGCAGGTTAGAGTTGTCCTATGCAAAAAAGAAGGTCATATTTGAATTCTCCATCAAAAAATACATACAATAGACACCTTTTTTTTTTTTTTTGCTGCCTTTTTTTCGCGGCCTCGTCCATGGACGCGTCCACGGCCGGCCGTTTGCTCCAAGTGTTTGTTGAGACTGACCAGAGATACTTGGGATGTTTTGAGATGAAAGCTGAACTTAATGAATATACAAACTGAATGAGCTACATGTGAATACATTTATTCACAGTCAACACTCAAGGAATCATACTACGTTTTATACTGCATGTTTAATGACACATTATCCAGTTTAAAATATTAACTGTAACTCTGTTTCATTTCCTTTTCTACAGCTGTGTAGGAATACCCCACACTAGTCAGGTCCACTATGTATTCTTGTTGGAATTTTGTGGGGATTTGTAAAACTATACATTTTTGGAATCTTCAGAGCATGGGGAATCCAAAAATCTTTGTTTGCATTTGCACAGACACCTGCAAAGCCGCCATTTTGGACGTTCAAAATGGCCGACATAAAATACATAATTTGTGCTATCTTGGCTTCTAGACAACCTAGAAACCTAATTAAACATGCTAATCCTATGTTTTCTGGGTCAAGGAATCGACTAAGTAAATGATGGGTGTAAAATGTTCCGAACCCCCACCCCCTTTCTGGGGGTTATGTATTTTGGGACCTCCCAGAACAGTACGCCAGCCAGTTAATGTCTGATTTTCATAATATTTGAGTTATTTTGTGGGTTTTAAAACATCCTGAGTTCATTCATCAGACTTTTAAAGCAGCCAGAATAACCATTTTGACTTTTGGTTGGGGTCTTTCCTCACCTGGGACCCCCTAGACAGACCCATGAGCCTATCTTAGTAATCGCTCTGCTCCTGCTCCAGAACAATGTTAAATTAGATAATAATTTAAGCATAAAAGTTGTTGTAGCTGGGCTCTGAAAACAAAAATGAGTAAGCAAAATACCAGGGGTCTTCCTCAGGGGGTCCGGGACCCTTGGGGGTCCTCAGAGTTACTACAGGGGGCCCACCAAATCTTGATGGGAAAGGATTTTCATTTTTACATTTGAAACTTTATGTTTTTATGTATTCTGGGTTTATGTATTATATGTATATGTACTTTGATGATTTATTAGTATTCTCAGTATTATTTATACAATTGTTGTGTTAGACAGTTATGGTTGACAGGTGTTACTGCAGGGATGAAGGTATTGCAACTTCTCACTTTGGGTGTGCAGACTAACATGTCCATTTATTGCACTGCACTCACAATGACAACACACACACACACACACACACACACACGCACGCACGCACGCACGCACGCAAAAATCCACTTGTCCGAGACAGTTTGCCCTCCTGGCCCCCAAGCTGTAGAATAAACTCCCTGTCGCACATAGAACAACGGACTCACTCGCTAGCTTTCGCCATGGACTGAAGACTCACCTTTTCAGACTCCACCTAAAACCATAGCACTACTGAAACACTCAATGACCATACATGAAGCTAGTTAGCATTTGTTTTTAGGTTTTTAGGTTTTTTTAGAATCCTTTTCTTTACTGTTTATATTGTTTTTTGATATTCATATGCAATTGCTATATTGTTGATGATGTTCTGACATGTTATCTTGTTTATTATAGTGATGTATTATCTGCTTATTGTAAGTCGCTTTGGATTAAAAGCGTCTGCTAAATGCCTAAACTGTAAACTGTAAACTTGGGGCAATTTGTCAGGTATGATAAAGTAGGCATCATAATACGATACCTTCATCAAGGGACATGGTTTTGTGGAAGTGCACACACATGAAAAGGCTGATACCCTGATTCCTCATCAAGTCCTTGCCTCTGCGGCTTATGGTGCTTTGCAAGACCGATGTCCTCCACCGATGGAAATAGATATATTCAAGCAAGTTCAAGTTATTTGATGTCACAAATGTCAAGGGTTCCTTGGCCTACACAATTTTTCTGGTGCTGGCTGGGGAAGAGCATTTGTTGGAATCTCCAAAAAGACATGGGTCAATGCCTACTTGAAGCCTGATGATTATGACCAAGTCGTTAACCACTTCAAGGACCTTGGCAAGCGTTCCATTCCTCCTGAGCTTATTATTGGTGAGCTTCCATCAACATTGCAGTCATTGGAGCATTTTGCATGCCATGTTTACAGTTCAAAAGGTCCAACAACCCTGCGATTACTCAGATGGGAACTATTTCTGTCAAAGAACTTTGAGGGTGAGATGCTACCTCCAACTCGTGCTGCATTGCTACCACATATCCTCCGTGCCAACTACGTCACAATGCGGGATAAATCATGCCTGATAAATTGCCCTGAGCTTCCACCAATCGAAGAAAATAGATCGAATTCAGAGAGTGGAGGGTATGTTCCAGTCAGGTGTCTTGCCTTCCCTGCTCCAAAGGCAGTACTTGAGCTCATCAAATATGGCTGCAAAGCAGGTTGCAAGGGACGGTGCAGCTGCTCAAATAACCTGCCTTTCACTCCATGGTGGAGACTGTGTCAACACTATTAGGTTGGACATTGAAGATGACAATGATGAAGCCAATAGATCCTGCATGTCTGAAATGACTGCATTGTAGTGAATCTTTGTGGGCATAATTGACCATGGGCTCTTTAAGAGCATAGGGTGAGGGTTTTGGGGTGACAATAACAAAGAGGTGTGTGTGTGTGTGTGTGTGTGTGTGTGTGTGTGTGTGTGTGTGTGTGTGTGTGTGTGTCGTGTGCGTGTGCGTGCAGCTGCTCAAATAACCTGCCTTTCACTCCATGGTGGAGACTGTGTCAACACTATTAGGTTGGACATTGAAGATGACAATGATGAAGCCAATAGATCCTGCATGTCTGAAATGACTGCATTGTAGTGAATCTTTGTGGGCATAATTGACCATGGGCTCTTTAAGAGCATAGGGTGAGGGTTTTGGGGTGACAATAACAAAGAGGTGTGTGTGTGTGTGTGTGTGCGTGTGTGCGTGTGTGCGTGTGCGTGTGCGTGCGTGCGTGCGTGCGTGTTGTGTTGTGAGTGTGAGTGCAGTGCAATAAATGGACACGTTGTTCTACTACACTCTCAAAGTGAGAAGAGTGCAATACCTTCATTATGTCAAATTCTGGGTCTGGCCCTTGCCCTTCCCCTGTTCTACCACACTTTGCTCGCGCCCTCCCCTCCTGTGAGCCTGATTGTCAATCTGAACTCCTCCCGGCTTCACAGCTGTGAACTGTTCCCGGATGACTACCTAGTTGTCCATAAAAGGGATTTGGTTCCCCTGGCATCACAGGGCTCTCCATATATGGGCATAAAGGGGATTTGGTTTCCCTGACATCACGTCAGAGTGGGATGTCAGAGTGTGAGAGTCATTCAACAAAAAAAGCGTTACCCGTCCAGACAGACAGACAGACAGATACAGTCAAGATGTGATAGTAAACTGCGACCTATGGTTGCAAACTGCGGCCTATGGTCGCAATAAACCCAGGATACATAAAAACATTCAAAGTTTCAGTTTCAAATGTGAAAAAAAGAAGATCCCATCAAGATTTGGCGGGCCCCCTGTAGTAACTATGAGGACCCAGCAGGGAAGACCCCTGGTATTTGCTACTACTCATTTTTGTTTTCAGAGCCCAGCAACAACAACTTTTATGCTTCAATTATGATCTAATTTAACATTGTTCTGGAGCAGGAGCAGAACGATTACTGAGATAGGCTCATGGGTCTGTCTAGGACTCTAGGGGGTCCCAGGTGAGGAAAGACCCCAACCAAAAGTCAGAACGGTTATTCTAGCTGCTTTAAAAGTCTGATGAATGAACTCAGGATGTTTTAAAACCCACAAAACAACTCAAATATTATGAAAATCAGACATTAACTGGCTGGCGTACTGTTCTGGGAGGTCCCAAAATAGATAACCCCCAGAAAGGGGGTGGGGGTCCGAAACATTTTACACCCATCATTTACTCAGTCGATTCCTTGACCCAGAAAACATAGGATTAGCATGTTTAATTAGGTTTCTAGGTTGTCTAGAAGCCAAGATAGCACAAATTATGTATTTCATGTCGGCCATTTTGAACGTCCAAAATGGCGGCTTTGCAGGTGTCTGTGCAAATGCAAACAAAGATTTTTGGATTCCCCATGCTCTGAAGATTCCAAAAATGTATAGTTTTACAAATCCCCACAAAATTCCAACGAATAAACCTTTATTAACATAGTGAACCTGACTACACTGCACATGTGGATAAAGACAAATGGATCTATACCGACATAGAGTAACATACATGCAAAATCATCACCAATGAATGTGGGGTAACATTTATGTGACATGTAACACGCAAACACGCACAAACGCATGCGCGCATGCTTGTAGTTACCTAAGCTACAAGCTACATGGCAAAAGTAGCCAGCCAAATCGACACTACTTTTTTTAATTATTTTCTGTATTAAAATGTCTTAAGTCCTTAAAATTGTCACTTTGCTGTTATCTGGGGAGGGGGGACTTGAATGTCCCCTCACTATTGCAATTGACTGGTTTATTTATTTATTCATTTTCCCCCAACCGTGATGGGTAAGCTATTTGGAAATATATAAATATAAAATATAAACTATACTCTTTTGGTCTCGCCAAATAGAAGTAGCACAGAGGCTCACATGTAGATTACAATGTACATTATTATGAGTAAAAAAAAAAAGAAACATCCCCCTATTCCCACTGACGTCATACTGCGTTCACTCACTCATTCCTTCCAGCTGAGAATGGCAACGGCAATGGCTATCTCCTGAAACCCCCACATGATCCTGTTTACACCTGAAGTGTGCAGAATTCCGGAACCACAATAGCAAAATGGCATTGGTCACACCTCCACAAGACTAGGGATGGGTATCGTTAAGATTTTAGCAATTCCGATTCCGGTTCTGCTTATCGATTCGATTCCTTATCGATTCTCTTATCGATTCTCAGCTGGTCAGAAATAGTGGCCAATAGTCTTTTCTACCTCCTCCACTCTTTTTCTAGAGTTTTGGGTTATTTTTATTACTGTTTTGGGTGCTTATTTCGCACACAACGGTGTAACAAGTAACTGTTTATTAGTTATTTTAGCACACACAAGTGCAACACATAGCAAGTGCAACACATAACACATGCACACACACAGTCACACTACAACATCGGGTATTATTTTTGTAATGGTTTTCTACAGTTTTTTTTATTCCCCATATACAACGGTGTTAGTTTGCAACAATGAGCCTACAAGACAGTTTATAGTTCTCAAATAAATAGACTTTGTTGTGCCATCAAAGCGGGATTTATTTGAAAACAAAATTTTAATTCAACTTCCCTTCCAACCGGAGGTGGCAAGGTGACCATGTGATAATCAAACACCTTGTTTCAACATAGTGTATTCCCCAAAGTCAAATACATTATTGTTTTAATATAGCTCTGTGTGTATATATCTAGGGGCAGCACCCCCCTTCCAGCGCCCCTGTAGCCTACTCTATGTCGGATGCGAAGCTCGCTGAAGCTCGCGGAGCTGCTGCTGTACATAGCTAAAGCAGAGGCACTGACTTCAACAGTTTGGATCACAGGATTTACATACTTTTCTTTCTTGCACATGTGATATAGGGGAGCATTTAGCAACACGGAGCACATTGGACATGTAGCGCGTTTTGTAGTAAGAACGTGGGAGGCGGCGGCAGGCGGGCTTGCAAAACAAACCTTTTTGGGCACTCTAGTTCGGACACAGAACGTCGGGAGACTTGTCTGTTCATGCAGTGAGCTTGAGTAACAACTTAACGCCTCATTATCAAAACATGAACATTCTCGTGAAATATACAGCCAGACTTTAGAACGCCTCTGTTTAGACAACATGTTGGCTGAGCCTGCGTCTAAACAAGGCAGAGCGGCGCGTGTGTGATGTCATCGCGCATATGCAGGAATCGATAGCAGAATCGATTCGTTAAGGACGTTGGCTAACGATTCCATGGAACCGAACCACAAGCAACGAGAACCGGTTCTCGATACCCTTCCCTACACAAGACCTGGCGTTAATTAAGACATCCATAATACAGTTATTTGAATCCTCCTTATCTTGACCAAGCATTTGCCACAAACCACAGCTAAAGGGTTTGCCTGCCTGTATGAAGCCAGGGTGCCAGCCTGCTACACTACGTTTCGTGGATCAGTTTTATCATTTCGCTTCTCAGTCTGGCCATGATTCAGTTGACTCGTATATCAGTTTTGACAGAGGCGACGTTGTTGCTGATTGGACGTTGTTCCAACAAATAAGAGTAGATTAGGGTAGCTACGTTATCAGCCAGCCAATACACACTGGTGTATTTGTCCCACCCCCACCACAGACCAATAAGAAGCCACATTTGGATTCCGCTCGCAGTCTATGTCTCACCTCCCCTTGGAGAAAGGAAACTGTCCAGACTGAGAGGCCAAGTGACAAAATAAATCCATGGAGCGTACCACAAACTGCACAAGTAAAGGTGTTTTAACCTGTATGAGTCCTCAAGTGTACTTTTAGATTATAATTTAGACTAAAAGCTTTACCACAAACTGTGCAAGTAAAGGGCTTTTCCCCTGTATGAGTCCTCATGTGTGTTTTTAAATCACTACTGGTACCACAGCCTTTACCACAAACTGTACAAGTAAAGGGTTTTTCCCCTGTATGAGTCCTCGTGTGTACTTTTAACTCACTACTTCGACCACAGCCTTTACCACAAACTGTACAAGCAAAGGGTTTTTCCCCTGTATGAGTCATCATGTGTGTTTTTAAATGAACACGTTGACCGTAGCCTTTACCACAAACAGTACAAGTAAAGGGTTTCTCCCCTGTATGAGTCCTCATGTGTGTTTTTAAAAGAACACTGGTAACACAGCCTTTACCACAAACTGTACAAGTAAACGGTTTCTCCCCTGTATGAGTCCTCATGTGTACTTTTAACTCACCACTATGAACACAGCCTTTACCACAAACTGTACAAGTAAAGGGTTTTTCCCCTGTATGAGTCATCATGTGTGTTTTTAAATGAACACTTTGACCGTAGCCTTTACCACAAACTGTACAAGTAAAGGGCTTTTCCCCTGTATGAGTCATCATGTGTGTTTTTAAATGATAACTTCGACCGTAGCCTTTACCACAAACAGTACAAGTAAAGGGCTTTTCCCCTGTATGAACAACAGTGTGCCTCTTCAGATGTACCTTGCCATTAAACATTTTTCCACACACCGTACAACTAAAACTTTTCTTCCCTGTGTGGCTGTTCTTGGAGTGAGTTTGTTTTGACAATGGCAGATCCTGGGACAGCTTGTGGCTTAAAGACAATGTTTGTCCTTCCACATTGTGTGTCTTGTGTGAATCCAGTGTGTTTACAACCGACTGACCTTCCCTGGTCTCCTCCCACTCATCACTGTCTTCAGTGACGTCAGATTGAGAACAGTGTGGAGAGAGGAGCTGGTCACCACTAGTTGGTTGTGATGTTCCACAGTCCTCTACATCAGCTTGTGTTTTCATGTGTTCAGTTGAGGTGCTGGCTACAGCCTCTGTCTC
Source organism: Nannobrachium achirus (assembly GCF_963921795.1). Classification (NCBI taxonomy): domain Eukaryota; kingdom Metazoa; phylum Chordata; class Actinopteri; order Myctophiformes; family Myctophidae; genus Nannobrachium; species Nannobrachium achirus. Next base: position 72,045,932 of record NC_137813.1, read on the forward strand.
TCTGTTTTCATCATCACCTTCACTTTTCACTGCTAGTAATGTCAACGTTGATCCATCAGCCTCCTCTTGTAGAAGCTCCTCCTGTTCCTCTTTAATCTGTGGAGGTTGTGGTTCCTCCAGACTGGGACTCCTCTCCTGATGTTCAGGGAAAAGCTCCTCTTTACACACAGGGAGGGAAACGAAGTCTAGGAAAGAATAAAAAGATAAAATGAGAGAAAAAAAACATTAAAGGTTTGTACTTTGTTATTTTATGCAGCGTTTCCTCTGTTTTAGAGCTTTGGTAGTTCCAAATCACGAGTCTATTCTCATGCATTAAAAAAGCCATTTCCTGCAAACATTCTCTCTAAGAGAGACAGCGAGAGAAGAGCAGAGCAGAGAAGAGAAGAGAAGAGAAGGCATGAAACGTACTGATGTCCAGGTGGTTTTCAGATTCCTGTTTAACAGAAACACTCCAACTCATCTTCACCTTCAGGCTGGACTCTGCACACTGGTCTGCAATGAAGGAATATAATAAGGACTTTATTAAGATATGGTATTTGATATGACATGAGTAAGGACTTGCATATTTATATGAAAAAGTGGGTTGGCCATCTCTCGCAGTTTGTAGAGAGCAACATTGTCTTTTATTTATTTATAAAGGCCTTGTGTGTTAAGCTTCTGTTGTATGGTAAATGTATATAGCGCCTTTATCCAAGGCGCTTTACATAGATTGTGCATTGCTTTCACACATTCACACACAGATGGGGGAGGAACCCATGCCACCAACTTGCTCATCGGGAGCAGATAGGGGTTCAGCATCGAGAGGCAGTTGTGCGTTACAGGACAAGTATGCATTGACTATTTACAATATAGCGGTACTAGCACCACTCACCAGCCCATTAGGCTCCATGCAAGCCATAATAGAAAACATTGGGCCTCTTCCTTACTTTCTTCACAGGTGTAGCTAATGGATACTAATGAAGGGTCAGTTCCATTCTGATCAAAAATTGTGCATCTTGTCTCGCTGGAAACACTCTGCTACACCAGTGGACCTCAAGGTGTGGTTCAGGGACCCTGGTTCCTTGGGGTGATTCCAAATGGTCCCTTATGGGTGTTTAACTCTGGGAGTGTACAAATGGAACCAGATCAACCCGTAAGGGTCCATTTGGTTCCATTTGTACACTCTCATAATAATAATAATAATTGTCATAAGAATTAAGGGTAACCGGAAAACTCAAACCCTAACCCAAAACACACTCCCACTATTCCAAGAAGGAATAGTTTTCAGAGGTTTAGGAATAAGGTTTTAAGCATAGTTTTACTGAAGTTACGTTTAAGAATAAGGTTTGGTTTAGACCTAGTTTTACTAAGGTTAAGTTTAGGAATAAGTTTAGACGTAGACATAGAGGTTGCTTTTAGGAATACCTGGTGCCGCACGTTGCAATATCGCCAGCATTTGACACGGGGCAAGCGTGTTTTTGGCTTGAATTCTTGTATTCATTAACACACTACAAACCTATCCTGTACACCATTACTACAGGATTAAACCACATTAAATAAAACAGTACATACCTATCCTGTACAACTTTACAACAGGTTGTAAAGTAAATAAAACACTACATACCTATCCTGTACAACTTTACAACAGGTTGTAAAGTTAATAAAACAGTACATACCTATCCTGTACAACTTTACAACAGGTTGTAAAGTAAATAAAACACTACATACCTATCCTGTACAACTTCACTACAGGTTGCATTGTTGCATCCAACAGTCCACGTCCCTTGTCCATCTCTCGCTGTTCCTCTGACAACGTTGAATATGTTTGGGAGGCCATCTCTCTAGACTCTGTAGACCTCTCCCTGTGGTGCTCTGTGGAAATCACCAGTAGAAAGAACTTTTGGTTACCATGCAGCAACCGTATATTATACCATTACGTAATCAAATCAAACTACGGTATAGACGTTTAGTATGTTTTGTTCAGTTGAAAGGATCAGTCACTACTTGTTCTAAGAGATAAATTAATTGTCCCCATCCTGATGTAAGCTATAGGTCAAGAGTTTGGGCCACAATGGAGCACTCACACCTCTGTCGCACCGCCAATCCAACTGATATGACCATACATATCTGTCAGTCCTTGTCCCTTTCATGCCCATATCTGGACAGCCCATATGGGCATGACCTCTTTTGTTGATGAATCAGTCTCGCCCGATATGTTTTGATTTTCATTTTGAGAAGTGTGCAGCTAAGCATGAACACAATGATGTATGTATGGGACTACTACAAACAAAACTCATGTCATGAGTTACAACTTACGACTGAGCGACTATCCTTCGATTAACTAACCATCGATTTCACTGTGCAAAGTGGTTTCGTTCGGTAGTTTCAGCTTTTTTGTTATTATTATTATTATTTCTTTTTCAATAGGTTGTTGGAAATATATGTCTGAAATTGATACTTTTAACCTGTCTGGTTGTAGTGGGACAAACGTGCCCACTATTGAGCCCTATGAACATTATGAGAGAGTAGGGATATAGGCTACCACAGCAAAAGCCTGATCTATAAATATAAATATATGAAATATAAAGTGCTTACTCGATGACCACTGATTCTACAATTCTCTTCAGGCCCGCAGAAGTAGCCTGATACTTCAGTCCGCACATCACCACCCCCTGCTGGTTGGTGGTGTGTAGTGTGGACTGAACCCGGAGATTTTTTATTTTATTTCTAGCGCGCCTGAAGAGCGGGCGCTTTGAATGGGCCAATCAGGGTTGTATTGGGGCACGTGGTTTGGCTGCTCCTGTCCCAGCCCCCTCCAAACAGAGCTCTTCTGCCCACGTGAGACTCACTCGTGGACTCTGATTGGTGTCCTCTGCCCACGTGAGAGTCTAGTGGACTCTGATTGGTCCGTGAAAACTGTCATGGCGGAGTCAGACTCGACTTGTATTATTTTAATAAACTATACAATAGTGCCGTTTCATCACGTTTTAATACCATTTTGCACTAACGTAAACATGCAGTCATATAATATGTTATGAGAAATAACGTATTTTTGCAATGACACGCCACGTCGCCGTCGGAGGCTCTAAGCGTGTGTGTGTGTGTGTGTGTGTGTGTGTGTGTGTGTGTGTGTGTGAGAGTGTGTGTGTGTGTGTGTGTGACGTCAATAGGCTTTACCCCGCCCCCGCTGAAGTAGAATCTCCGTCCCCAATCTCAGACTTCAATCCCAAAACGAAGTGTGTGATTGTGTCTGGCGCTTGCAGTCAGGCTACCGCAGAAGTACCCTTAAATGGTAAATGGTGCATTTATATAGTGACTTTATCCAAAGCGCTTTACATAGATTTACATTCACCCATTCAAGGCACCAACCTGCTCATCGGGAGCAACCAGGGGTTCTTGCTCAAGGACTCTTCAACACCAACTCTGAGGGAGTCCGGGATCAAACTGGGAATCCTTCGGGAACCCTCTGTGTTCTAATGACAGTTTCTCTACCCGAGCCACTGCCGCCCTTACCTTCCGTATCTTTCAATAAAGAGTGGCCATTTCAGAGTGCCGTACACCTGCCCAACCAAAGGCACAATCTCGATATTTCTATTGTTTCGAGGTCCCAGTAGTCTGGTAAGGGTAGGGGTTAGGTTTAAGCTTAATGTTAGGGTTTAGGCTTTGGGTTAGCATTCACCTGCATGAGCAGGTTAGCATTCACTCGCGTCGGCAGGTTAGCCTCTGTCTACTGGGACCTCGAAACAACCCCCAACTGGGTTTTGTAGTTGAAACATATGGAGGAAATACGCCAAAAATGACCACCATTCAGATTAAAATGAATTTTTATTGAACACTACTGAAGATACGGTTACTTGTACCTGTTGTGATATTAGGCTGCCCGACTAGAGTTGGTGTTGAATAAATATGGCGGACTGGTAAAACACAAGCCCGGTCTCTCTGAACTTTATCTTGATATTACATGGTGTCAGAAGTAAAAGATTGCAACCAGACGGAAAATGGAGCCCTTAAAACCACCAACAACACTGTGTCTTGAAGGCAACACAGCAGAGAACTGGAGGAGATGGATACAACGCTTCAGATTGTACATGTGTGCCAGCTAGGGCTGTAATCTAGCCCTGTTTTAGGGATTCGAACTTCGGGGGGATTTTCCGAACGGACCATCGAACCTTAGATGGTTCGTTCAATTGAATAAAAACCGAACGTTCGAACCATCGAACGTACTGTACCTTTAACCAGCTAAAACAGTGTAGGAAATGTTTTAAATGCGCTTTTATCCATTGAAAACGCGTGGATGCGTGGCTGCATTAACACCTAGGCTAACACTTGGAAAATCCAACCCAATCGGAGAAAATGGTGCGCAGTTTGTTGACAAACAGGCTCAACGTATAGCGGAGTTGCACGGATGATGATTAGACTTGGTGACTGCGTCGGAGCGCGTCTCGTTCGGACTAAAATGGTCTCGATCAACCCCTGAAATCGCATTATAGATCCTTTAGGGCCGGGGTTGCAATGAAATCCATCTTTGCTCATGCTTAGGAGAAAGGCTGTTTAATCTTTGGGTGCGTGGATGGCTGGGTGTTCGCTGTTCAGAGCACACACCAACACACACACACACACACAGCTGCTCTCACTCTACTGTCAACAAGCGTGTGGCTGTAATGGTTCGCGGCCCCAAACAGGCGCGGAATTGGAGCGGAGGACGGTCCTTGATCGCTCCAAGCTGTTCTGGTGCATTTTATAACTACTATAACGGTCACCATTAACTGTTAGTGTTTACCGGTAGGCCTAACTTATTTCGTATTTGGCTATCTCTACTACTGTGATATTCTGAATAGGCCTATCACATTCTAATAATTATTTTTCGTGTAAAAAAAAGAAAAAAAAAAGAAAAAAACCTGAACCCATTAATTTCGAACTGCGATTGCCAACGTAACGAACGAACGTTCGAATCCCCGAAGGTTCGCTTGCAGCCCTAGTGCCAGCGAGAAGGAAAAGAAAGCAGAAAAACTACAATGCGTCATTCTACTTCGCTGCGCAGGAGAAGAGGCACAGGAATTGTACAACACCTTCACGTTTGAGGAGGGAGAGAAGGATAAAATCAAGCCTCTCATTAAAAAGTTTGAGGATTACTGCACACCCAGGAAAAACACAGCGTACGAGCGTCATATATTCAACAACCGGGTACAGAAACCAGATGAAACGATCAATCAGTTTGTCACAGACCTACGGATTCTCTCCAAAAACTGTGAGTATGCTGATTTATTGGATGGAATTATCAGAGATCGGATCAAAGAAGGGATAAGAGACAATGACACTCGCAGGAGTTAACTCCATGGTGACTGTGGAAAAGCCAAATGGCAAGCTACGCTTATGCTTAGACCCAAAGGAGCTCAAGATGAAATAATGAGCAAGCTGGCTGGAGCATCATACTTCAGCACACTAGATGCCAGCAGCGGATACTGGCAAATAGCTCTAACAGAGGAATCTTCAAACCTAACGACTTTCAACACACCATTCGGCAGATATAAATATCTACGCTTGCCATTTGGGATAAACAGTGCACAGGAAGTCTTTCATAACAGAGTGTCTCAGCTGTTCGAAGATATTGAGGGTGTTGTCACCTACATTGACGACCTTCTCATTTTTGGCAAAGACAAAGAGGAACATGACAGAAGGCTTAGACAAGTACTTCAGAGGGCCAGGGACGTGAATCTCAGGCTCAACAAAGAAAAGAGCAAGATTGGAATAAAGGAAGTGAAATATCTTGGACATACACTCAGTCAGGAGGGTTTGAAGCCAGACCCCAGCAAGGTCCAAGCAATAGCTGAGATGGAGACACCTACAGACAAGCAGGCTCTTGAGAGATTTCTGGGAATGATAACTTACCTATCCAAATTTGTGCCAAACCTCTCAGCGACTACTGAACCACTCAGAGAGCTGCTACAGAAGGATGTTGCATGGCACTGGAATGAAAAACATGATGGTGCAGTAAACAAAATAAAAAAGACTCTTATAGATAGAGCACAGATGTCACTCCGGTATTATGATGTCACACAACCTGTGAAAGTATCAGTGGATGCATCCAAAGCAGGCCTAGGTGCTGTTCTGCTGCAAAATGGAGCAGCAGTTGCATACGCCTCCAAAGCACTCACCAAGACCCAAATCAACTATGCCCAAATAGAAAAAGAGACACTTGCTATCGTTTTCGGATGTCAAAAGTTTCATCAATTCATATATGGCAAGGAGACGGAGATTGAAACCGATCACAAACCGCTGGTCTCCATATTCAAGAAGCCGCTGAGAAACACCTCTCCAAGAATACAGAGGTTGCTTCTCAAACTACAACCATACCAACTGCAGGTGTCACACACACCAGGGAAAGAAATGTATGTGGCTGACACTTTGTCCAGGGCGTTTCTCAAGATCACAGACGACGACTCGGAACCAGATGACAAACTAGAGCGAGACATGGATGCCCAAATTCACCTCATTGTCAGCCAACTGCCTGTCAGCAAAGACAGAATGCACACAATACGTGATGAAACACAGAGAGATGACACATTGGCAACCTTGAGAACAATGGTGAAACATGGATGGCCAGAGGGCATAAAGGACGTCCCTATCAAAATCAGACACTTTTGGAATTACAGAGATGAGCTCTGCCTCTGTGAAGTGGAGGGACTACTGATGAAAGGAGACAAGATCATAATACCACGAACACTGCGAAAAGACATGTTGAAGGCAATACATGCTGGACAATTTGGGATGGAAAAGTGCAAACTCAGAGCGAGAGAGGTCCTGTTCTGGCCAGGGATGAATAAGGAAATTGAGGAGGTCGTATCAAAATGCAGCATCTGCCTCACACACAGAAATGCACAACAAAAGGAGACACTGAAGCCTCATGAGACACCAGAACGTCCATGTTCTAGGGACTGACTTGTTTTCATGGCATGGTCGTGATTTCCTGATAATAGTGGACTACTTCTCCAGGTACTGGGAAGTGGAACAACTACCAGACACCAGAGCAGCAACAGTGATTCAAAAAACAAAGGCCATACTGACGAGGCATGGATTGGCTGAGGTCATAAAAAGTGACAATGGACCTCAATACGGACAAGAATACAAGAAGTTCAGCAGAGAGTGGGTCTTCAAGCACACTACAGTGTCACCAAGGCACCCCCAGGCAAATGGCCTAGTGGAAAAGAGCGTTCAAATAGTCAAGCGCATACTGGAAAAAGCCGACATGGTGGGTTCTGACCCATACATAGGTTTTCTTGAATACCGCAACACGCCCATAGGCAGTTGTGGCTCTCCAGCTCAAATGTTAATGAGCCGAAGATTGAAGGCACTCATCCCGTGCACTAACAAACAGCTCTTACCGACAATACACAAGACAACGCAGGACATTCAAGAGACTATAAGTGCACAGAAACAGAAGCAGAAGGCTCACTACGACAGAACGGCGAAAGATCTACCTCCACTGCACAGAGGGGACTCTGTGCGGGTTCAGGAGTATGACACGGGGAGATGGAGTCCGGCTGTGGCCAAAGATGTGGCTGAGACACCACGTTCATACATCATAGAGACTGCACAGGGACGTCGGCTGCGACGCAACCGAAAGCATCTTCTGAAAATGGGAGATGGGGGAGAGAAAACTGCGGAAACCTCATCTGATGAGGAAAAGGATACAGCAGCAGCACAGGTGACCAAACCTGGCAAAACTAACAGAAGTGGCCATTATCAAAACTCCATCCAGATATGAGGACTGATGTTATTTTAGAGCCAGAGTGACTTATTTAGGCTCAGTGTGTTTTGCATGTTGACATGGTCAAAAAAAAAAAAAAAAAAAAAAACTGTACTCTTTAATGTTGATTCTTTCATCCTGATTTGTGAAGTGAAGTTCATTGCATTATTATACCAGATGTTAGCCATTTCCTCCCACAGTTCATAACTTGTTGTTTAACAGTTTTTTTTTTTTAAGAGGGGAGGTGTTGTGATATTAGGCTGCCCCCTTGCGGGGACTAGAGTTGGTGTTGAATAAATATGGCGGACTGGTAAAACACAAGCCCGGTCTCTCTGAACTTTATCTTGATATTACAGTACCCACAAGCACTTTATATTTTAAATTAAGCTTCCGAGACAGGTATGTTTAAAGTGGACATGACATTGCTTTTTTTAATGTTTCCTGGCCTCAATTACACCAAAAAAAAAACGCAACTTTTGACATGCAGTGGTTTTCCTGCTATCTGTGTGTTTGTGCCGGTTTCTGCATAATGAGTCTCAAACGTGCAGTTCATTGGCTGCTGGACTCATACGTCGACAGTCTATTCACCCCCCCCCCCTCCTCTCTCCCAGTCTCCCTGTCTGTATTTCTCCCATAGAGTTATTTCTCCACAGCCCAAGTTTTGAGGAAGTGACCTCTTACATTATATTGTCCTTTAATTGTAAATATGGGCATATAAAGTACATTTATCCATTCAAATATCTTATTTACATCAATATCCTTCATATCAAGTAGTCCGTTTATGCTTTAGTGAAATAATGAAAATCGCTATGTATCGCAATGTATTTGCGCACAGCGGAACCTCCCTCCTTCTTACCGACACTCTGTGTCGGCTGTGTCCGGCTACAGTGCACTGCTCCCAGCCCGGGGTAGAGCTAAGTGGAACCTCCCTCCTTTTACCGACACTCTCTGTCGTTGCTGTGACCGTGCACAGCGCACCCACCCACACACACACACACACAGACAGTAAAAGCGAGCAGACAGTAAAACGCTATAACACAAGCAATAGGTGTTTCTCTAAACTGAGGCATTTAGCCAAAATATGTTGCTATACTAAGGACCATGAAGTTTTTCTGCATTGCGGAGCGGAGCTGTTGGTACGTTACCGCGGTGCCGACGGTCTAAATTGAACTCCGCGAAGGTACATATGTAACCGCAGGGCTCCGGTAATGTATCGTTCCCGGGGTAAGAAAAAACACCCGCGCCTCGGCTCGTATTGACACAATTCCCCGCTGATCATGCAGACGCGTATGCCTCAGGCCAGGGCTTAGCTCAGCCTCTTTAGCTGCCATGGTTTTGTGTGTGTCTGTGTCACAGCCACTGTCTTGTGCGAAAGCAACAAAAATGCGAGCACGCATCTCTGTGTGTTGGAGGGGCGGCCGCAGATCTGTATGTGCGTGCGCGTGTGCGTGGCAACTTTGGGAACCATAGTTTGAGAATCGCTGGCCTATAAGGGCTCAAGTGATTGATTTGTATTAATAATCAAAATCTACAAAGTTACTAGTAACTAAAGCCTCCAAATGATTGTAGTGGAGAGATAAAGTGCATTTGCCTCTGAGATGTAGTGGAGTAGAAGTATAAGAATTGAAAATTGGAAATACTCAAGTAAAGTACAAATACTCAAAATTGTACTCAAGTACATGTACTTACAGCACTATGGGGCTTTTAAGCCGTGACATCATTTTATAGGCAGAGGAGAACTCTGCCCCAAGAGCATTTTCTGTCCCTCGCTATTTCAACAGATCCAAGACAAAAATAACGACTAAAGTATAATTCTAACACTTTCCTTTCAACAACAAAGAGAAGAAAAATGTGTAAATAGTAAAAATAGTAAAAAGATTCACGGAAACTGGGGGCAGAAATTCTCCTCTGCCTACAAAATGATGTCATACTTAACAGCCCCATAGGCCTACTAATATTTATTTTGTTAGAATGAGTGGGAAAGAGAGGCTCCCCTGGTGGTGAGTTTGGAGTATTTCAGGTGACAGACCCTTTTTCATGACACCTAAACAGGGCTCATAAGAGCGGCTCCATGGAGTGGATTTCCAAGTTTAAACATTTTAAAACATGTTTTTAGGACCAGGGCAAAGACTTTTATGATTGGTAAAAACAGAATGTCATTTTACCTTTAAGTGTAACAGACACTGCAGTGTGTAGTGTGGTGTTGTGTGTGTAACAGACATACCTGCAGTGTGTAGTGTGGTGTTGTGTGTGTAACAGACATACCTGCAGTGTGTAGTTGGGTGTTGTGTAGTGTCTCCATCTCTCTCTGGAAGACCTCTGCGGCCGCACGGAGGCGCTCCAACACAAACACTCTGACATCGAGCTTCACGCCACAAACATCAACAATTTGTTGCTTTTCCAAAACACACAATATCTCCTCTCCCACCGACGTCATGTGTTCATTTATCTTCAGCCGTACAGACTCCATTTGAAGCGTTTTAACTCCTTTTAATATGAGAAGCTTTTCACCACGCGCTGTGTCCCAACCACCATGAAACTAAACACCAACACTCAAGCGGACTTGATCCACGTGAGACACCGCCGCCGAGCTAAAGCGAGCGAGTCTCCGTGTGGAGCGTTGCAAAGTCCGTCCGAGTTATGTCCTGATAGGGACAGAATAGTACATCTTCGACCCACGACTTTCAGCACCTCCGCGCGGTCCAAGTGAACACAGTGGAGCTCCTTGCCCCCCGGCAACCACCTTTATGCTTAGGTTTGTTGGTCGCGTCCCAAAACCACCATGAAACACCAACGGTTCCTTTGTTGTGGAAACGCCACGCCAGAAACATTCTACTTCCGGAAGATCCGGCTTCCGGATCAACGTGTTTAGCGCATGCGCAATAATGGATCCAGGCACTGTTGCTTTAATGCCTTTCGCCCCCTGGTGGAGGAGATGTGTAACTGTCACTGAATGACTGACAGACTGATTCACTAGTGCAGGGATTCAACTTTTTTTGTCTCAGGGCACCCCTATAAATATTCTTTTCATCCGAGGCACCCCTACATTATCATAATTTTCACTCCCAGCACCGTATGTTTATAGCATATTTTAGTGATTATGTTGCGAGATAGGCCTAATAGCCAATTTGGTTAAGACTTAGAACTGACTGAAAATTGCTCTGTACTTCAAGTTTAAAATTATACTAAATATATATTGTAATTAAGTAATAATTGGAGTAAATTCCAAATATCATCAAATGATCTCACGGCACCCCTGGACTGCTGTCGCGGCACCCCAGGGTGCCCCGTCACCCACTTTGAAAACCCCTGCACTAGTGAGTCAGTAGGATACAACAGCAGTGAAAAGACAGAAATGTGTGTGGGGAAAAATCATTTGGCATAACTACTACATTGGGGAGAACAAGGGGTAAAAAGAAAAAGAAAGAACTGCATAACAACCGTCATGTTTTATTATTTTGACACATTTTCTTTCACATCAGGATGTAATGATCATTAGACTCAGAGCAGAGTTTGATGTGGAATTATGTGCAGGATGTAATTTGCCCACAGATGTGAGGGGACTTCATTTAATTGACGACATTGTAAAAAAATAAAATAAATAAATAAAAAGCCAGGGCTCATTTCCATTGCATTCCTTTGTATTCAGTTCATCGAGACATTCAATGACAAACGACAATAGGCTATAGCCTACAATAATATGCAAAACAACATATGTATGAGTAGCAATAACATAACATAACAGTTATCATGGCCCAAACTTCCCGAAGTGAATCAAACAAGTTATATGTGTAACAGAGGTGATCCGAACCTCCCCAACCGGCTTCGAAGTCAAAGTCCAATATCTTAACCATCACTCCAAAGGGATATCCCTATGGAATAAGGGCAGATACTAGACTTTTGAGGCTTCAGGCTGGGGCTGCGACTCTCCACCACACTCACCCCCCTTTGACCTCCTCCTATGGGGAAGCCCGGATCCGGGTCACGGCACCAATGTAACGGAGGTGATCCGGACCTCCCCACCCGGCTTCGAACCCGGGTCTCCTGTGTGAAAGTCCAATATCTTAACCATTACTCCAAAGGTATATCCCTATGGAATGAGAGCAGATACTAGACTTTTGAGGCTTCAGGCTGGGGCTGCGACTCTCTCCGCCACATATATGCAAATAACATTTTTGTATGGAAGATTTTTTCCGGGAAGTTATTAAAAATTCAGCATAAATGCTATTCTTCCATTTTTTTTTTTCGGTGGGGAATGTGCGATACCGGCCGAATGGTGCGTCCGGCGTCCTTGAATGGCACACCATTGCGTTCGGAATTCCGAGGGCATCTTAGCCGTCACTTCCTCAACGTCGCAGCGCCCTTATTCACATTTTTTCACTTTTTCACAAACATCTTATTTTTTAATATATTAATATTGAATATATTCATCAATATTATCATTCAAATTCACTGCACAGCTGGGTGCACCTTACTCCCCTGAGTACAAGGAATTTTTTAGGCCCATATTTAGATTTTTTTATGATTATTTTAGTTACAGTTTTTCAACCAACAAATTCCTCAGCACATTTGCTGTATATTTCTTTGAGAACTTCCCCATTGCCTTTCTCTGGTTCCCTTAGTCCTACGTAAACCAGGAAGGTGCCATTGCGTCCGTCTCACCGAGACCGATCCGAAGACACCACTCTCGAACCGGGTTGTCTTAACGTTGAATTATTGATATTAATATTTGTATTTCGCACACACGCACGCACGCACGCGCGCGCACGCACACACACACACACACACACACACACACACACACACACACACACACACACACACACACACACACACACACACACAAATGAAAAACAAACCCCCTCTGTTCCTATGAAAGAGTAAAATACAAATTGGAAAGGCATCTGAATGCTGAATCCAGCAATGCAAGATACAAGGCACAGTTACGTTCTCAACTCAAGATATGGCCGGTTGTTTGTCCACAAAAGCAGCAGATCTACAATTTTATTAATTTTATTTTTCTTTTTCTTTATGGTACAGTTCATGGTGCCATTGGAACAGCCTCGGTTATCTGAACACAGAACACCAAGTTATATGACCAATGGTCACACAGTTCTCGAGATATGACAAAAAATCATAAGCTCTTGCAGACTAGAATTTACCAAGGAAAAGTGGCTATTGGCTGTTAATGCTGGCAGCCCAAGATTTTTGCTGATGTCAATGAAAAATAATCTGATCAGCTCAAATGTATTTCTTATTCGTTTTTGAAAGTACTAGGTGTCATTGGATTGGGTATGAAGACTAGCTACCCCCCAGATGTTTGTGATTGCACAAAGACTTCCCAGAACCACCCAATGGGTATAACGGGTATTGCATATAACAGCAGGACATGCATTCCTTATTTGCATCGCTCCCAATTTGCATCGTTCCCAGGCTAGTTCATTTCTAATCACCTGTGTGATGCAGCAATCTCCCTAATTGGACTAGTTTCTCCATGACAAGGTAGTTAAACAACCAAAACATTCCTCTGCCAAAGTGTCCGATTGCTTTAACATGAAGAAAACATACCTGTACTAACAAATAACTTATATTAAATGTTTTTATTTGATTCAAATAATATGTATAACGTATTGTTTTTAATTTACAGATCCAGATTATATCACGTAAGTACAATACTCTGTCTATTCATCAACATTCATGACAGCAGTAGATTACATCTTGATTACGCCATTTCTGATAAATGTTTATTTTATTTTAATAACAGGCCCATTGAGTATGAGGACACCAATCAGGGCTCAGCTGCAGACCAGAGGACCAATCAAAGTGGAGTTACTGATCATGTGTACTGCCCACTACAGCATGGTCAGTCTTTAAACCAATCACATCGGTCAAGAACATTTCTGACATCTGGTTATTTTTAATATGAATTAATGGAATTCATTAAATTGAAATAACATTTATAAGCACCTAATTAATGCTTATTTACCTTTAGGCAACACAGATGTTTATGAAGTAATCAAGTCCCCTGACTAAGTGAATGGTAAAGTACATCCTTTTTAAACACTTAAAATATAATTTCAAAGAAAAAACTGCTTAGTAATGTAATCCTCTGTAACAGATCAATAGAATTACAGCATCCATTCAAATTGCATTCCTTTGTATTCAGTTCATCGAGACTTTCAATGACAAAAGACAATAGGCTATAGCCTAAAATAATATGCAAAACATATGTATGAGTAGTAATAACATAACATAACATAACAGTTATCACGCCCCAAACTTCCCGAAGTGAATCAAATGAGTTATATATGTATTTCGACGACGCTATCGTAATGCAAATAACATTTTTGTATTGAAGATTTTTTCCGGGAAGTTATTAAAAATTCAGCATAAATGCTATTCTTTCATTTTTGTTCGGTGTGGAATGTGCGATACCGGCCGAATGGTGCGTCCGGCATCCTTGAATGGCGCACCATTGCGTTCAGAATTCCGAGGACGTCTTAGCCGTCACTTCCTCAACGTTGCAGCGCCCTTATTCACATTTTTTCACTTTTTCACAAACATCTTATTTTTAATATATTAATATATTGAATATATTCATCAATATTGTCATTCAAATTCACTGCACAGCTGGGTGCACCTTACTCCCCTGAGTACAAGGAAACTGTCCGTTAATTTTTAGGCCCATATTTAGATTTTTTTATGATTATTTTAGTTTCAGTTTTTCAACCAACAAATTCCCCAGCACATTTGCTGTATATTTCTTTGAGAACTTCCCCATTGCCTTTCTCTGGTTCCCTTACGTAAACCAGGAAGGTGCCATTGTGTCCGTCTCACCGAGACCGATCCGAAGACACCACTCTCGAACCGGGTTGTCTTAACGTTGAATTATTGATATTAATATTTGTATTTTGCGCGCACGCACGCACACACGCACACACACACACACACACACACACACACACACACACACACACACACACACACACACACACACACACAAATGAAAAACAAACCCCCCTGTTCCTATGAAAGGCTAAAATACAAATTGGAAAGGCATTTGAATGCTGAATCCAGCAATGCAAGATACAAGGCACAGTTACGTTCTCAACTCGAGAACTTTTTTGTCCACAAAAGCAGCAGATCTACAATTTTATTTATTTTATTTGTATTTGTTGTTATGGTACAGTTCATGGTGCCATTGGAACAGCCTTGGTTATCTGAACACAGAACACCAAGTTATATGACCAATGGTCACACAGTTCTTGAGATATGACAACAAATCATAAGCTCTTGCAGACTAGAATTTACCAAGGAAAAGTGGCTATTGGCTGTTAATGCTGGCAGCCCAAGATTTTTGCTGATGTCAATGAAAAATCATCCGATCAGCTCAAATGTATTTCTTATTCGTTTTTGAAAGTACTAGCTAGGTGTCATTGGATTTGGTATGAAGACTTGAAGAGCTACCCCCCAGATGTTTGTGATTGCACAAAGACTTCCCAGAACCACCCAATGGGTATAACGAGTATTGCATATAACAGCAGGACATGCATTCCTTATTTGCATCGCTCCCAATTTGCATCGTTCCCAGGCTAGTTCATTTCTAATCACCTGTGTGATGCAGCAATCTCCCTAATTGGACTAGTTTCTCCATGACAAGGTAGTTAAACAACCAAAACATTCCTCTGCCAAAGTGTCCGATTGCTTTAACATGAAGAAAACATACTGACAAATAACTTATATGTTTTTATTTGATATCAATTAATATGTAAAACGTATTGTTTTTAATTTACAGATCCAGATTATATCACGTAAGTACAATACTCTGTCTATTCATCAACATGCATGACAGCATTAGATTACATCTTGATTACGCCATTTCTGATAAATGTTTATTTTATTTTAATAACAGGCCCATTGAGTATGAGGACACCAATCAGGGCTCAGCTGCAGACCAGAGGACCAATCAAAGTGGAGTTACTGATCATGTGTACTGCCCACTACAGCATGGTCAGTCTTTAAACCAATCACATCGGTCAAGAACATTTCTGACATCTGGTTATTTTTAATATAAATTAATGGAATTAATTAAATTGAAATAACATTTATAAGCACCAAATTAATGCTTATTTACCTTTAGGCAACACAGATGTTTATGAAGTAATCACGTCCCCTGACTAAGTGAATGGTAAAGTACATCCCTTTTAAACAGACTTAAAGGACAACTTTGTTTTTTACAACAAGGGTTTAGATTGTAATTAGAGAAAAGAAAAAGTGAGTGTTAAAATGTTTTCATTTGCCTTGTTCTATTGTTTTAACGCGTTTACCGTGCTAAAATGTGGGGCATGCGTACGCATGGGGGCATGCGTACAAGTTGCTAAATGTCTTTTAGACACAATAAGCCAGCAGTTTCTTTATTGCTATTTACACTAACACTTCTAGCCCCCATAAGTCACATCCAACCATGAAAGGTTGCGTTGTATCTTGGGAATGGGCTTATTCTGTGTAAAATGGCATATTTAGCCACTTGTACGCATGCCCCCAACCACTGAAATAAGAATCTCTAAAACAATAGAAAGAAGTAAATGAAATCATTTTAACACTCATCTTTTATATTCTTTAACTACAATCTAAAATATGAACCCTTGTTGCAAAAAACTAAAGTTGTCCTATAAAATATAATTTCAAAGAAAAAACTGCTTAGTAATTTAATCCTCTGTAACAGATCAATAGAATTACAGCATCCATTCAAAATGTATATATCAACATGTTTTGTTGATACGTTTACATTAATTTCGAATTGATTAACGGAAACAATGAATTCTTTAATTCAGTCAAGTTTTAAATTGCCATTTATTTTGAGAAATTGTTTAAATCGGAACCAGAGAGAGGTGCCATTTCAGGGGGGAAAACTAGAAGTGGCAAAAATAACTGCCATTGGGATCTTAGTATAATCTTTCTTTTCAAATATGTGTATTACATTTTCAAATAGAAGTAGCCCAGAGGCTCACATGTAGATTACAATGTACATTAATATGAGTAAAAATAAAAATAAAAACATCCCCTATTCCCCCTCCCCCCTAGCCTGGCGGGGACTGACGTCATACTGCGTTCACTCACTCATTCCTTCCAGCTGAGAATGGCAACGGCAATGGCTATCTCCTGAAACCCCCACATGATCCTGTTTACACCTGAGATTTTTTAAATAGTTCAAAAAGCTGGGCTAGCTGATCTACAGCTATATAAACCATTTGTCATTTGTCATTTTTATATAATCTTCACATGAACAAAATTATGTAATGTAATATTGGAGAAAAGAATCTTAACACTGATAAGTTGCATCAGTGTCCACAATCAATTATATTTTGAGACCAAGGGCCCCATTTTTGTCCATGCTAAATCCTAAACCCCTAAACCTCTTTGCATTGTTACTATTTTGAATACTCAAAATAGCCGATCTACATCGACATGTTGTGAGCTTGTAGATCATGCTCTGGTCCGCTTCTCCTGCACATGCCTCTTGCTGCTCATGCACCGTCAAATCCTGATTGTTTGTTTCTATACGGTAGCTGTAGATCAGCTAGTTGTAGATCAGCTATTTGAACCACTTAATTTATTTATTTTTTTCAAAATGGTAAAGAAGTTTAGGGATTTAGGATGGTCAAAAATAGGGCCCCAAGTGTTTGTTGAGAGAATTATAACTGACCAGAGATACTTGGGATGTTTTGAGATGAAAGCTGAACAAGCTGAATGAGCTACATGTGAATACATGAATTCACAGTCAACACTCAAGGAATTATACTACGTTTTATAGTGCATGTTTAATGACACAGTATCCTGTTTTAAATATTAACTGTAACTCTGTTTCATTTCCTTTGATACAGCTGTGTAGGAATACCCCACACCGCACATGTGGATAAAGACAAATGGATCTATACCAACATAGAGTAACATACATGCAAATAGATCATCACCAATGAATGTGGGGTAACATTTATGTGTGTAACCATACAAGGACCATGTAACACGCAAACATGCACAAACGCACGCACGCGCGCGCGCACGCGCGCACGCACGCACACGCACACGCACACACACACACACACACACACACACACACGGAAATCACTGGTAACTGGGATGAAAAAACACCTTCCTCAGCGTTTCAAAACTCGAAGGCCGCCGGGCCGAAAGGCATCCGTTTTTCTGGTGAGACTATACTGCTGTACATAATATGAAATGAATCTTCATGACGATTTTGGTGTCATTTTTAATGCTATTTTGATAAATATAATAGCCTATAACAGCTGTTCCAAACTTTGTAGCTCAAGACCCAAAAGACAAAGTAGACATTTGCCCTTTCCAAGCCGGCCGTACTTGCCCGTACTTGTCCGGTCCACGTAATCAGCCGCCCGTCTTTTCCCGTTCTAGGTCATTAAAAATGAAATTAATTATAATAAAAACTAGAAAAGAAAATTTCTACGACAAACGGTTCACGAGATAAAGGGTCACTTCCTGTTTGTTGAGGGGCACTTCCTGTTTGGCGAAATAGGCCCCAATTAAGGTTAAGTACTCTTAATCAAGTCATTTGACGCCACCCACGCGTCTGTACGACAAACGGTTCACGAGATAAAGGGTCACTTCCTGTTTGATGAGGGGCACTTCCTGTTTGGCAAAATAGGCCCCAATTAAGGTTAAGGACTCTTAATCAAGTTATATGACACCACCCATGCATCTGTACGACAAACGGTTCATGAGATGTAGAGGCACTTCCTGTTTTGCGAAGGGTACTTCCTGTTACAGAGGGGGCGGGGCTTAATCAATTACAGCTCATCCCTATTGGCCGGAAAAAGACCAAAGTTGTGTGTGCATTTTAAAGTTTAAGTGACGTTGCTAGGCAAAAGTATGGCAGAGTTATGTGGGGCTAAAGTTTCTGGGTTTTTTTCAGAGTCCCCCATTCAAAGTCAATGGGGGTTTTTGCACATTGTTTTTTACTTATGTTGCCATGGTAATGCGGATCGGAAAGAAAAGTAATAGCACAGCATTCCCGGCCGAGCCGCACGTTTTGATGTATATATCGCGGCGGTGGCGTAAATTGTGCGGCAGTTATTACGTGCAGAAATTTGCAAGAACATTACCGACCGACCGTCCGACTTAAGTATGGCGGATTACAATAAGTGTTTTGCCATTGCATTGCATGGCAGGCACACTTAATAAAAAAAACAGTCGCCGGCCATGCTCTGTCTCTTTAAGAAACCATCTCAAGCGGTAAAGCGTCAGTGACGCGATGACGTCATCTGTAACTTAGCAACTGGCATGCAAGGGCTTCCATTACGTGACATTGCATTGTGTAAGCTGCCGCTTGGCCAACCCATCTCCTCGTCTTTTTCGATCAGACGAAAGACGAAATCAAGGCTTCGGAATGAGTGGATTACATGTGATTAGATCCCTGTGCGTGCAACGAGGACGTAATGTCCTTTGGGGCGCTGTTTTTTCTCGCGGTTTACCCCGTCTGGCGCCATGCAAATGAACGGTGGAAATCAGCCTGCAGCCTGCAAAATAGTGGCCGACCAAAAACCTCCTTCCGCTTGCACCGAGCGATCCGAGCGTGTTGTTATATTTGGTGCATTGCTTTTTTTTTTAATGTTTATAAATAAATAGAAGATTGCACGGCAGTACCTCTGTACCCCTGTTTTTAAGGGGGTCCCCGTGGCTTTGAAAGGGTTAAATCGGCTATTTTCAGTTTTCACTCTTGATTATAATTATATATATATATATATATATATATATATATATATATATATATATATTATGTAGGAAAATAAAATGGGATTTTTACTCGAGTCGTGACCCGTATAAATTGGTCCATGACCCACAAATGGGTCCCCAACCGTGATGGGTAAGCTATTTGGAAATATATAAATATAAAATATAAACTATACTCTTTTGGTCTCGCCGCTTAACGCATGTCTTGCACTGATCTTAAAGGGAATGGTAGCTGATACTCTGTCCGATTGGTTTGATTAAAGTAACACCCAACACCTGTGACTAATTCAGGGCCGTTTTACCGTGAACTGCTTTGATGCAGTGTGCAGAATTCCGCACCCACAATAGTAAAATGGCATTGGTCACACCTCCACAAGACTAGGGATGGGTATCGTTAAGATTTTAGCAATTCCAATTCCGGTTCTGCTTATCGATTCGATTCCTTATCGATTCTCAGCTGGTCAGAAATAGTGGCCAATAGTCTTTTTTACCTCCTCCACTTTTTTGGTTTTGGGTTATTTTTATTACTGTTTTGGGTGCTTATTTCCCACACAACGGTGTAACAAGTAACTGTTTATTAGTTATTTTAGCACACAGTGCAACACACAGCACGCATGCAAACACACAGTCACACACACACACACACACACACACACACACACACACACTACAACATTGGGTATTATTTTTGTAATGGTTTTTTTATTCCCCATATACAACAGTGTTAGTTTGCAACAATGAGCCTACAGACAGTTTCTAGTTCTCAAATAAATAGACTTTGTTGTGCCATCAAAGCGGGATTTATTTGAAAAAAATAATAATTCAACTTCCCTTCCAACCGGAGGTGGCAAGGTGACCATGTGATAATCAAACACCTTGTTTCAACATAGTGTAGACCTATTCCCCAAAGTCAAATACATTATTGTTTTAATATAGCTCTGTGTGTATATATATCTTAAAAAAAAATAAAAAAAAGTACCAGGGGGGCTGTAGCACCCTCAGCACCCCCCCTTGCAGCGCCCCTGGAAACACCCTCAGCACCCCCCTTCCAGCGCCCCTGTAGCCTACTCTATGTCGGTTGCGAAGCTTGCTGAAGCTCGCGGAGCTGCTGCTGTACACAGCTAAAGCAGAAGCACTGTCTTCAACAGTTTGGATCAAAGGATTTACATACTTTTCTTTCTTGCACATGTGATATAGGGGAGCATTTAGCAACACGGAGCACATTGGACATGTAGCGCGTTTTGTAGTAAGAACGCGGCAGGCGGGCTTGCAAAACAAACCTTTTTGGGCACTCTAGTTCGGACACAGAACGGCGGGAGACTTGTCCGTTCATGCAGTGAGCTTGAGTAACAACTTAACGCCTCATTATCAAAACATGAACATTCTTGTGAAATATACAGCCAGACTTTAGAACGCCTGTTTAGACAACATGTTGGCTGAGCCTGCGTCTAAACAAGGCAGCGCGGCGCGTGTGTGATGTCATCGCGCATATGCAGGAATCGATAGCAGAATCGTTAAGGACGTTGGCTAACGATTCCATGGAACCGAACCACGGGCAACCGGTTCTCGTTGAGAACCGGTTCATCCCTACACAAGACATAGTTATTTAAATCCTCCTTATCTTGACCAAGCATTTGACACAGACCGCAGCTAATCAGGGGATATCTTAAAAAGTCCTGGAATAAATTCCTTACCAAAACATTTCTTCACCAATGTGTTTCTAAAGGTGTCTAGTAACACATCTCACAAAGACTGAAATTCAGTTTCCCTTGGAAAATCTCTGGGTCTCATTCACTCACTACACACTATACTATAGGGGAAAAATCACTCCCAAAAAATATGCTTTAAGTGGGATGTGAGGGGTCTAACTAGGTGTTTTTAATTATTCTGAATCCATTGCAAGCATTTGTTTTGCACAAAAAAAACATTCATTGGGCTAAAACAGCCCATAAAATGATGGTTTAGTGATGAGTCATCACTTTTCACAGTGGTATGGGGGTCCATTTCTAGCCCAAGGAATGTTTTTGGTGAAAAACAAATGCTTGCAATGGATTCAGAATAATTAAAAACACCTAGTTAGACCCCTCACATCCCACTTAAAGCATATTCTTTGGGAGTGATTTATTTCCCCTATAGTATAGTGTATAGTGAGTGAATGAGACCCAGAATTACCCTAGCTGTCAAAGATTTTCCTAGGGAAACTGAATTTCAGTCTTTGTGAGATGTGTTACTAGACACCTTTACAAACACATTTGGTGAAGATTTTTTTTGGTAAGGAATTTATTCCAGGATTTTACACTATTTCTAAAGATATCCCCTGACTATAAAGGGTTTGCCTGCCTGTATGAAGCCAGGGTGCCAGCCTGCTACACTACGTTTCGTGGATCAGTTTTATCATTTCGCTTCTCAGTCTGGCCATGATTCAGTTGACTCGTATATCAGTTTTGACGGAGGCGACGTTGTTGCTGATTGGACGGATTCCACTCGCAGTCTATGTCTCACCTCCCCTTGGAGAAAGGAAGCTGTCCAGACTGAGAAGCCAAGTGACAAAATAAATCCATGGAGCGTACCACAAACTGCACAAGTAAAGGAGTTTTAACCTGTATGCTTTTCCCCTATGTGAGTCCTCATGTGTGCTTTTAAATTACCACTCTGACCACAGCCTTTACCACAAACTGTACAAGTAAACGGTTTTTCCCCTGTATGAGTCCTCATGTGTACTTTTAACTCACCACTCTGACCACATCCTTTACCACAAACTGTACAACTAAAGGGTTTTTCCCCTGTATGAGTTCTCATGTGTACTTTTAACTTACCACTTTGACCACAGCCTTTACCACATATTGTGCAAGTAAAAGGCTTTTCCCCTGTGTGAGTCCTCGTGTGTACTTTTAAATCACTACTGGTACAGTAGCCTTTACCACAAACTGTACAAGTAAAGGGCTTTTCCCCTGTATGAGTCCTCATGTGTGTTTTTAAAAGACCACTGGTACCACAGCCTTTACCACAAACTGTACAAGTAAAGGGTTTTTCCCCTGTATGAGTTCTCATATGTACTTTTAACTCACCACTCTGACCACATCCTTTACCACAAACTGTGCAAGTAAAGGGTTTTTCCCCTGTATGAGTTCTCATGTGTACTTTTAACTCACTACTTTGACCACAGCCTTTACCACAAACTGTACAAGTAAAGGGTTTTTCCCCTGTATGAATCATCATGTGTGTTTTTAAATTAACACTTTGACCGTAGCCTTTACCACAAACTGTACAAGTAAACGGTTTTTCACCTGTATGAGTCATCATGTGTGCTTTTAAATTACCACTTTGACCACAGCCTTTACCACAAACTGTACAAGTAAAGGGCTTTTCCCCAGTATGAGTCATCATGTGTGATTTTAAATGATCACTTCGACCGTAGCCTTTACCACAAACAGTACAAGTAAAGGGCTTTTCCCCTGTATGAACAACTGTGTGCCTCTTCAGATGTACCTTAAAATTAAACATTTTGCCACACACTGTACAACTAAAACTTTTCTTCCCTGTGTGGCTGTTCTTAGAGTGAGTTTGTTTTGACAATGGCAGATCCTGGGACAGCTTGTGGCTTAAAGACAATGTTTGTCCTTCCACATTGTGTGTCTTGTTTGAATCCAGTGCGTTTACAACCGACTGACCTTCCCTGGTCTCCTCCCACTCATCACTGTCTTCAGTGATGTCAGATTGAGAACAGTGTGGAGAGAGGAGCTGGTCACCACTAGTTGGTTGTGATGTTCCACAGTCCTCTACATCAGCTTGTGTTTTCATGTGTTCAGTTGAGGTGCTGGCTACAGCCTCTGTCTCTCTGTTTTCATCATCACCTTCACTTTTCACTGCTAGTAATGTCAACATTGATCCATCAGCCTCCTCTTGTAGTAGCTCCTCCTGTTCCTCTTTACTCTGTGGAGGTTGTGGTTCCTCCAGACTGGGACTCCTCTCCTGATGTTCAGGGAAAAGCTCCTCTTTACACACAGGGAGGGAAACCAAGTCTAGGGGAGAATAAAAAGATAAAATGAGAGAAAAAACATTAAAGGTTTGTACTAGAGGTCTTCGGACCTGCCCGAGATCCGAAATTACCCGCGATCCGACCCGCCCCGAGCCGGGTAACAGGGCCGTTTTCGAGCATTTACCGCGGGGCGGGGCGGGGCGGGCCGGGGCCCGGGCCGTCTGCCCCGGTTCCCGGGTATCTGATAGTGAAGTCGCCGGTTCCTGTTACCCGAGTGGAGCCGAGACAGGCCGAGATTGAATGAAAGAGAACGCAACAACTGCACCAAATAGATAACGCCACACGATGGCACTAAAGATGCAGCATGTAATCTGATGCATTGGTTGTGAGAAGTTTACAACTCACTCACAGTCACAACAACACTGTATCAGTTGGATTGTTATTATTATCAAAGATATTAACGTAACGTTTTGGTTAACGGTTTACAATGGAGTTGTCATTGCGTGTTGTCATGCTCTGCAGAGCAAAATGGACACTCAAAGCAGAAAGATATAATGAACAACACATGCGACAGAAAACGATAGCATTAGCATTGGCTAGCCAAAGAAGAAGGAATACATAAAACATGGATTTATTTGTATTTACAAACTGTCCGCATTGACTTACTGGTCTGGGAAAAAGATCATTTTTTGACGAGAGGCAGCGCCGCTGACAGCAACAGCAGCACCATGGCGACGTTAGGTAAGAAATATGTCTGATACAACTCTTAATATAATAACGTTGGCATTCTCTCATTTCGGGGCCACATGTTCGGGTCTCGGACCTCTCGTTCTGCTCGGGTATCGGATCTAATTTTTCTAATAACAGGCGGGGCCGTTCGGATCGGATCCATCATGTCTCGGGGCTGATCGGGTAACGGTTCTCAAATTCCAAATGATAGACGGGGCCATATGGGTCCGGGTCCATTTCCCCCGGGTCCTTTTGGGTTCGGGTAGTTCAAATTGGACCCGTGAAGACCTCTAGTTTGTACTTTGTTATTTTATGCAGTGTTTCCTCTGTGTTATAGCTTTGGTAGTTCCAAATAATGAGTCTATTCTCATGCATTAAAAAAAGCCATTTCCTGCAAACATTCTCTCTAAGAGAGACAGCGAGAGAAGAGAAGTGAAGAGAAGAGAAGAGAAGGCATGAAACGTACTGATGTCCAGGTGGTTTTCAGGTTCCTGTTTAACACAAACACTCCAACTCATCTTCACCTTCAGGCTGGACTCTGCACACTGGTCTGCAATGAAGGAATATAATAAGGACTTTATTAAGATATGGAATTTGATATGACATGAGTAAGGACTTGCATATTTATATGAAAAAGTGGGTTGGCCATCTCTCGCAGTTAGTAGAGAGCAACATTGTCTTTTATTTATTTATAAAGGCCTTGTGTGTTAAGCTTCCGTTGTATGGTAAATGTATATAGCGCCTTTATCCAAGGCGCTTTACATAGATTGTGCATTGCTTTCACCCATTGCTTTCACCCATTCACACACAGATGGGGAAGGAAACCATGCCAACTTGCTCATCGGGAGCAGATAGGGGTTCAGCATCGAGAGGCAGTTGTGCGTTACAGGACAAGTATGCATTGACTAATAGCGGTACTAGCACCACTCACCAGCCCATTAGGCTCCATGCAAGCCATAATAGAAACCATTGGGCCTCTTCCTTACTTTCTTCACAGGTATAGCTAATGGATACTAATGAAGGCTCAGTTCCATTCTGATCAAACATTGTGCATCTTGTCTCGCTGGAAACACTCTGCTACACCAGTGGATAGAGATGTTCCGATCAGGTTTTTTGGGGCCGATACCAATCAGCTGGAATCAATATCTGCCGATACCGATATTACCGATCGATCACAGCGTGTAATCAATATCTGACAATCCCGATATTACCGATCGATCACAGCGTGAAATCCATAAATTATTCTATTGTGTCACTGTAGGAGCATTTATATATTTAATGATTCCTCTTACACAACATTGACATGTACATTGACATTGACATGTTGTATATATTAATTAAATTCAACTTTATATTCTAAGGTCATGATTCGATTCTCGATACGATATATTATCATATCGTATAAGATTATTATCATTATTTTCAAGGTTATTTGGTTATAATGGTTAATAGCAACAATAATAGGCCATATAGACCCCATTTTCTGTACACTATATTACACATTTGGGGTCCTTGCTCTTGGCATGAAAATGTTTGAGAACCACTAATCTTAAACAATATCAGACAACGTTTCTGTTTGACTTTTTTATTTTTATAGACCTGTTTGCTTGTTTCTGTCGCAGAAACTGAATGGCAACGCTTCATCCTCCTTACATCTAGCTTCTAGCTGTTAGCTCCTGTGGAAATGACCGTTTAAGGGAACTACAAACTTTATCCTTAGATCGACAACAACTGTTGTCCATATCTACTCCAATGACTTTGGAATTATGTTTTTTTGGAACTAAGTTTACAGTAATGTACAGCGTTACAGCAGTATCTCTCACGTCGCAGAGAGAGAGAGAGGTCATTCTCTACGAGCCTCGTTAACCTAAAAGAGAGAGAGAGACGCAAAACGCGCATCTATGTCAAATCAGAGTCATTCTCTACGAGCCTCGTTAACCTAACAACACAGCTGGCTGTCAACAGTGATCACTTCTCTGGATTCTAATCGAAGCAAGCAAAACGTGGATTTTACTTTGAGATGACTGCAAAGGTAGAAGTAGGTTACTTATATTCTGATCTATGATGGATTATTCCAGTGGTGTATCCACTATCCAACGTTTAAAACAAAAGAACTTCAGTCTTTTGAGTCTCTCTCTCCTCTGGTGCAGCGTGTGGGCTATGAATGAAGTGAACCGCCCCCCAGGAAATGAGGGAGGGGTCTGAAAATGTGATAGTTTGGTCCCTATAGAAGCCAAAACAGCAAAAAAATCTATTTTGGCAAAGAATTCCTACGGGAATACATAGCATACCACACTATTAGGTTTAAGCATAGTTTTACTGAAGTTACGTTTAAGAATAAGGTTTGGTTTAGACCTAGTTTTACTAAGGTTAGGTTTAGGAATAAGTTTAGACATAGACATAGAGGTTGCTTTTAGGAATACCTGGTGCCGCACGTTGCAATATCGCCAGCATTTGACACCGGGCAAGCGTGTTTTTCATTAACACACTACAAACCTATCCTGTACAACATGACTACAGGATTAAACCACATTAAATAAAACAGTACATACCTATCCTGTACAACTTCACTACAGGTTGTAAAGTAAATAAAACACTACATACCTATCCTGTACAACTTCACTACAGGTTGCATCGTTGCATCCAACAGTCCACGTCCCTTGTCCATCTCTCGCTGTTCCTCTGACAACGTTGAATATGTTTGGGAGGCCATCTCTCTAGACTCTGTAGACCTCTCCCTGTGGTGCTCTGTGGAAATCACCAGTAGAAAGAACTTTTGGTTACCATGCAGCACAGTAAGGGCGAGTGCCAAAGTCCGGCCGGCCGTTGGCCGCGGCCAGTAGTACCTCGGACGGCCGCTAGTAAATTCAGACGGCCGGCCGGTACATTCGGCCGACCGGTACATTAGGCCGGCCGGCCGATTCTGCCGGCCATGAACTATATTAGGCCGGCCGGCCGGTACATTCGGCCGACCGGTACATTCGGCCGGCCGGCCGGTAGATTCTGCCGGCCATGAACTATATTAGGCCGGCCAGCCGGTATATTCGTCCGGCCGGCCGGTACATTAGGCCGGCCGGACGTCTTTTCGGAGGTCTTTTGGGGGTCGGGTCCTACTCTGACGTCATATGGAGGTCTTTTGGAGGTCTTTTCGGGCTCGGGTCCTACTCTGACGTCATATGGAGGTCTTTTGGAGGTCTTTTCGGGGTTGTACGTCATATGGAGGTCTTTTGGAGGTCTTTTCGGGGTTGTACGTCGTATGGAGGTCTTTTGGAGGTCTTTAGGCCGGCCAGCCGGTACATCAGGCCGGCCGGTACACCAGGCCGGCCGGTACACCAGGCCGGCCGGCCGGTACACCTGGCCGGCCGGCCGGTACATCTGGCCGGCCGGACGGTACAGGACCCTAACCCTAACCCCAAACCCTAACCCTAACCCTAACCCTCCATATGACGTCAGAGTAGGACTCGACCCTGAAAAGACCTCCAAAAGACCTCCATATGACGTCAGAGTAGGACCCGACCCCGAAAAGACCTCCATACGACGTACAACCCCGAAAAGACCTCCAAAAGACCTCCATATGACATCAGAGTAGGACCCGACCCCGAAAAGACGTACGACCCCAAAAATACCTCCAAAAGACCTCCATATGATGTCAGAGTAGGACCCCACCCCGAAAAGACAGCCGGCCGGCCGGTACATTCGGCTAGCCGTCCGGTACATTCGGCCGGCCGGCCTAATGCAGTTCATGGCCGGCCGAATGTACCGGCCGGAATGTACCGTACCGGACTTTGGCACTCGCCCTCTCTCAAGCAGGAACCGTATATTATACCATGACGTAATCAAATCAAACTATAGACGTTTAGTATGTTTTGTTCAGTTAAAAGGATCAGTCACTACTTGTTCTAAGAGATAAATTAATTGTCCCCATCCTGATGTAAGCTATTTTCGTTGCTATAGGTCAAGAGTTTGGGCCACAATGGAGCACTCACACCTCTGTCGCACCGCCAATCCAACTGATATGACCATACATATCTGTCAGTCCTTGTCCCTTTCATGCCCATATCTGGACAGCCCATATGGGCATGACTTCTTTTGTTGATGAATCAGTCTTGCCCGATATGTTTTGATTTTCATTTTGAGAAGTGTACAGCTAAGCATGAACACAATGATGTATGTATGGGACAACTACAAACAAAACTCATGTCATGAGTTACAACTTACGACTGAGCGACTATCCTTCGATTAACTAACCATCGATTTCACTGTGCAAAGTGGTTTCGTTCGGTAGTTTCAGCTTTTTTTTTTTTTTTATTCAAGAGGTTGTTGGAAATATATGTCTGAAATTGATACTTTTAACCTGTCTGGTTGTAGTGGGACAAACGTGCCCACTATTGAGCCCTATGAACATTATGAGAGAGAGTAGGGATATAGGCTACCACAGCAAAAGCCTGATCTATAAATACAAATATATGACATATAAAATATATGACATATAAAGTGCTTACTCGATGACCACTGATTCTACAATTCTCTTCAGGCCCGCAGAAGTACCCTTAAATGGTAAATGGTGCATTTGTATAGCGACTTTATCCAAAGCGCTTTACATAGATTTACATTTACCCATTCAAAGCACCAACCTGCTCATCGGGAGCAACCAGGGGTTCTTGCTCAAGGACTCTTCAACACCAACTCTGAGGGAGTCCGGGATCAAACTGGGAATCCTTCGGGAACCCTCTGTGTTCTAATGACGGTTTCTCTACCCCAGAGTGCCGTACACCTGCCCAACCAAAGGCAGAATCTCGATATTTCTATTGTTTCGAGGTCCCAGTAGTCTGGTTAGGGTAAGGGTAGGGATTAGGTTTAAGCTTAATGTTAGGGTTTAGGCTTTGGGTTAGCATTCACCTGCATGAGCAGGTTAGCATTCTCTCGCGTCGGCAGGTTAGCCTCTGTCTACTGGGACCTCGAAACAACCCCAACCGATAGGGTTGCGTAGTTCGTCTGTCATTCAGTGTTATATGAGATACTTAAATGGTTTCCTATGGAAATAAGCTTAGTCTTTTCTAGGATCTCCTTTTAGTAGACCTTGTACCAGTGAACTGTACAGTCATGAAACTGTACCTTTGTCTTTTCCTATGCAAACTTCTAATAAAGTCTTCAATCTATCAATCAATCAATCAGTTGAAACATATGGAGGAAATACGCCGAAAATGGCCACCATTCAGATTAAAATGCATTTTTATTGAACACTACTGAAGATACGGTTACTTTACCCACCCGAAGAGAATTGCAACATCTATGGCCATGGAATAAGCACTTTATCTTTGAAATGTACGTTTAAGTGTAACAGACACTGCAGTGTGTAGTGTGGTGTTGTGTGTGTAACAGACATACATGCAGTGTGTAGTGTGGTGTTGTGTGTGTAACAGACATACCTGCAGTGTGTAGTTGGGTGTTGTGTAGTGTCTCCATCTCTCTCTGGAAGAGGTTGCACATGACCTCTGCGGCCGCACGGAGGCGCTCCAACACAAACACTCTGACATCGAGCTTCACGCGACAAACATCAACACTTTGTTGCTTTTCCAAAACATACAATACCTCCTCTCCCACCGACGTCATGTGTTCATTTATCTCCAGCCGTACAGACTCCATTTGAAGCGTTTTAACTCCTTTTAATATGAGAAGCTTTTCACCACGCGCTGTGTCCCAACCACCATGAAACTAAACACCAACACTCACACTTGATCCACGTGAGACACCGCCACTGAGCTAAAGCGAGCGAGTCTCCGTGTGGAGCGTTGCAAAGTCCGTCCGAGTTATGTCCTGATAGGGACAGAATAGTACATCTTCGTCCCCCCGACTTTCGGCACCTCCGCGCGGTCCAAGTGAACACAGCGGAGCTCCTTGCCCCCCGGCAACCACCTTTATGCTTAGGTTTGTTTGTCGCGTCCCAAAACCACCATGAAACACCAACAGTTCCTTTGTTGTGGAAACGCCGCGCCAGAAACATTCTACTTCCGGAAGATCCGGCTTCCGGATCAACGTGTTTAGCGCATGCGCAATAATGGATCCAGGCACTGTTGCTTTAATGCCTTTCGCCCCCTGGTCGAGGAGATGTGTAACTGTCACTGAATGACTGACAGACTGACTCACTAGTGCAGGGATTCCCAAACTGTTTTGGCTCAGGGCACCCCTATAAATATTCTTTTCATCCGAGGCACCCCTACATTATATTCATAATTTTCACTCCCAGCACCGTATGTTTATAGCATATGTTAGTGATTATGTTGCGAGATAGGCCTAATAGCCATTTTGGACTGGATTTTAGACTTAGAACTGACTGAAAATTGCTCTGTACTTCAAGTTTAAAATTATACTAAATATATATTGTTAATTAAGTAATAATTGGAGTAAATTCCAAATATCATCAAATGATCTCGCGGCACCCCTGGACTGCTGTCGCGGCACACCAGGGTGCCCCGTCACCCACTTTGAAAACCCCTGCACTAGTGAGTCAGTAGGATACAACAGCAGTGAAAAGAGAGAAATGAGTGTGGGGAAGAATCATTTGGCATAACTACTACATTGGGGAGAACAAGGGGTAAAAAGAAAAAGAAAGAACTGCATAACAACCGTCATGTTTTATTCTTCTGACACATTTTCTTTCACATCAGGATGTAATGATCATTAGACTCAGAGCAGAGTTTGATGTGGAATTATGTGCAGGATGTAATTTGCCCACAGATGTGAGGGGACTTAATTTAATTGACGACATTGTAAAAAATAAAAAAAATAAAAAATAAAAAGCCAGGGCTCATTTCCATTGCATTCCTTTGTATTCAGTTCATCGAGACATTCAATGACAAAAGACAATAGGCTATAGTCTACAATAATATGCAAAACAACATATGTATGAGTAGCAAACTTCCCGAAGTGAATCAAACAAGTTATATGTGTAACGGAGGTGATCCGAACCTCCCCAACCGGCTTCGAAGTCAAAGTCCAATATCTTAACCATCACACCAAAGGGATATCCCTATGGAATGAGAGCAGATACTAGACTTTTGAGGCTTCAGGCTGGGGCTGCGACTCTCCACCACACTCACCCCCCTTTGACCTCCTCCTATGGGGAAGCCCGGATCCGGGTCACGGCACCAATGTAACGGAGGTGATCCAGACCTCCCCACCCGGCTTCGAACCCGGGTCTCCTGTGTGAAAGTCCAATATCTTAACCATTACTCCAAAGGTATATCCCTATGGAATGAGAGCAGATACTAGACTTTTGAGGCTTCAGGCTGGGGCTGCGACTCTCTCCGCCACATATGTATTTCGACGACGTGATCGTAATGCAAATAACATTTTTGTATGGAAGATTTTTTCCGGGAAGTTATTAAAAATTCAGCATAAATGCTATTCTTTCATTTTTTTTTCCGGTGGCGAATGTGCGATACCGGCCGAATGGTGCGTCCGGCGTCCTTGACTGGCACACCATTGCGTTCGGAATTCCGAGGACGTCTTGGCCGTCACTTCCTCAACGTCGCAGCGCCCTTATTCAAATTTTTTCACTTTTTCACAAACATCTTATTTTTTAATATATTAATATTGAATATATTCATCAATATTATCATTCAAATTCACTGCACAGCTGGGTGCACCTTACTCCCCTGAGTACAAGGAAATTTTTCGGCCCATATTTAGATTTTTTTATGATTATTTTAGTTTCAGTTTTTCAACCAACAAATTCCCCAGCACATTTGCTGTATATTTCTTTGAGAACTTCCCCATTCCCTTCCTCTGGTTCCCTTAGTCCTACGTAAACCAGGAAGGTGCCATTGTGTCCGTCTCACCGAGACCGATCCGAAGACACCACTCTCGAACCGGGTTGTCTTCTTAACGTTGAATTATTGTAATGATATTAATATTTGTATTTGGCACACACACACACACACACACACACACACACACACACACACACACACACACACACACACACACACACACACACACACACACACACACACACACACACACACACACACACACGCATACACACACAAATGAAAAACAAACCCCCTCTGTTCCTATGAAAGAGTAAAATACAAATTGGAAAGGCATCTGAATGCTGAATCCAGCAATGCAAGATACAAGGCACAGTTACGTTCTCAACTCAAGATATGGCCGGTTGTTTGTCCACAAAAGCAGCAGATCTACAATTGTATTTATTTTATTTTTATGTTTTGTTATGGTACAGTTCATGGTGCCATTGGAATAGCCTCGGTTATCTGAACACAGAACACCAAGTTATATGACCAATGGTCACACAGTTCTTGAGATATGACAACAAATCATAAGCTCTTGCAGACTAGAATTTACCAAGGAAAAGTGGCTATTGGCTGTTAATGCTGGCAGCCCAAGATTTTTGCTGATGTCAATGAAAAATAATCTGATCAGCTCAAATGTATTTCTTATTCGTTTTTGAAAGTACCAGGTGTCATTGGATTGGGTATGAAGACTAGCTACCCCCCAGATGTTTGTGATTGCACAAAGACTTTCCAGAACCACCCAATGGGTATAACGAGTATTGCATATAACAGCAGGACATGCATTCCTTATTTGCATCGCTCCCAATTTGCATCGTTCCCAGGCTAGTTCATTTCTAATCACCTATGTGATGCAGCAGTCTCCCTAATTGGACTAGTTTCTCCATGACAAGGTAGTAAAACAACCAAAACAAACCTCTGATAAAGTGTCCTATTGCTTTAACATGAAGAAAAAATACTGACAAATAACTTATATTAAATGTTTTTATTTGATTCAAATAATATGTTTTTAATTTACAGATCCAGATCACGTAAGTACAATACTCTGTCTATTCATCAACATGCATGACAGCAGTAGATTACATCTTGATTACGCCATTTCTGATAAATGTTTATTTTATTTTAATAACAGGCCCATTGAGTATGAGGACCCCAATCAGGGCTCAGCTGCAGACCAGAGGACCAATCAAAGTGGAGTTACTGATCATTTGTACTGCCCACTACAGCATGGTCAGTCTTTAAACCAATCACATCGGTCAAGAACATTTCTGACATCTGGTTATTTTTAATATGAATTAATGGAATTAATTAAATTGAAATAACATTTATAAGCATCAAATTAATGCTTGTTTACCTTTAGGCAACACAGATGTCTATGAAGTAATCAAGTCCCCTGACTAAGTGAATGGTAAAGTACATCCTTTTTAAACAGACTTAAAATTTAATTTCAAAGAAAAAACTGCTTAGTAATTTAATCCTCTGTAACAGATCAATAGAATTACAGCATCCATTCAAAATGTATATATAAACATGTTTTGTTGATATTTTTACATTAATTTTGAATTGATTAACGGAAACAATGAATTCTTTAATTCAGTCAAGTTTTAAATTGCCATTTATTTTGAGAAGCAAATTGTTTAAATCGGAACCAGAGAGAGGTGTCATTTCAGGGGGAAAAACTAGAAGTGGCAAAAATAACTGCCATTGGGATCTTAGTATAATCTTTCTTTTCAAATATGTGTATTACATTTTCAAATAGAAGTAGCACAGAGGCTCACATGTAGATTACAATGTACATTATTATGAGTAAAAAAAATAATAATAAAAAAAAAAAAAACATCCCCTATTCCCCCTCCCCCCTAGCCTGGCGGGGACTGACGTCATACTGCGTTCACTCACTCATTCCTTCCAGCTGAGAATGGCAATGGCAATGGCTATCTCCTGAAACCCCCACATGATCCTGTTTACACCTATAGGAGGGAGATTTTTTAAATAGTTCAAAAAGCTGGGCTAGCTGATCTACAGCTATACAGTAAGACTCCCTAATCGGGAGATAAGATAGGCCAAAAAAAAATGTCTTTCCAAAATCTTCCTGATGATGCGTTTTGATTACATGACTGTAGAGATAATGTGCGATTTGCGTGATTTTAGGGCAAAAAATTTAGGAGCAGTGTCCAAAAATGTGTTTAAAAAAATCGGCCTGAAGGTGGCGCTAAATGGGACAGATCCATGTTGATGAGATGAGTGTAGACATACTGTGTACCGATTTGCGTGATTTTAGGGCAAAATCTGTAGGAGCAGTGTCCAAAAATGTGTTTGAAAAAATCGGCCTGATGGTGGCGCTATATGGGACAGATCCATGTTGATGACATGAGTGTAGACATACTATAGCGATTTGCGTGATTTTAGGGAAAAAATTGTACAAGCAGTGTCCAAAAATGTGTTTTAAAGAATCGGCCTGAAGGTGGCGCTATATGGGACAGATCCAAGTTGATGACATGAGTGTAGACATACTGTGTACCGATTTGCGTGATTTTAGGGCAAAAATTGTAGGGAGCAGTTTCCAAGAATGTGTTTTGCAAGAATCGGCCTCATGGTGGCGCTAGAAGAGGGCCATGTGAGAAGTGAGGGGTGGGGTCTCCGCGCCGCCGAAGCGGACGAATAGGTACCGACCCCGGCTTTCCCGGTCGCTCCTAGCCCGAGTTACTGCATTTTATGTGCGCTGCAGTGGAGGGGGTCCTCCACTGGGGGCGCCACCACTTTTGCATCCGTTCTGGAGCACCAGGTGTCGGTGGTCCCCGGGAATTCCCCGTGTGCAGCCCCGTTGGGGTGGTCATTTGGTCTTTTTTGCACATTTGGTCATTTTTTACACCTGGGGGTCCTCCAGGGACCTGGGAGTCCCTGGAGCTGCGGGGGTCCTTGGAGGTTGTAGTTAGGCAGGCAAGGAGTTTGTGTGGACATTTTGGCATGGATCGGGCCAACGGTGGCGGAGATATGAGTAGGGGGAAAGTGTGACGTGTGACGAGTGACGTGACGGAGGGACAGACGGACTGACTGACAGCCGGTGGAGGTTTGGATAGTATAGAAGTAACTGCGACCTGCGGTCGCAATAAACGATTTGTCATTTTTATATAATCTTCACATGAACAAAATTATGTAATGTAAAATTGGAGAAAAGAATCTTAACACTGATAAGTTGCATCGGAGTCCACAATCAATTATATTTTGAGACCAAGGGCCCCATTTTCGTCCATGCTAAATCCTAAACCCCTAAACCTCTTTGCATTGTTACTATTTTGAATACTCAAAATAGCCGATCTACATCGACATGTTGTGAGCTTGTAGATCAAGCTCTGGTCCGCTTCTCCTGCACATGCCTCGTGCTGCTCATGCACCGTCAAATCCTGATTGTTTGTTTCTATACGGTAGCTGTAGATCAGCTAGTTGTAGATCAGCTAGTTGTAGATCAGCTATTTGAACCACTTAATTTTTTTTTTTTTTTTTTTTCAAAATGGTGAAGAAGTTTAGGGATTTAGGATGGTCAAAAATAGGGCCCCAAGTGTTTGTTGAGAGAATTATAACTGACCAGAGATACTTGGGATGTTTTGAGATGAAAGCTGAACTGAATGAGCTACATGTGAATACATGAATTCACAGTCAACACTCAAGGAATTATACTACGTTTTATAGTGCATGTTTAATGACACAGTATCCTGTTTTAAATATTAACTGTAACTCTGTTTCATTTCCTTTGATACAGCTGAGTAGGAATACCCCACACTGCACATGTGGATAAAGACAAATGGATCTATACCAACATAGAGTAACATACATGCAAATGGATCATCACCAATGAATGTGGGGTAACATTTATGTGTGTAACCATACAAGGACCATGTAACACGCAAACATGCACAAATGCATGCACGCACGCACACACGCACGCACGCGCGCACGCACGCACACGCACACACACACACACACACACACACACACACACATGGAAATCACTGGTAACTGGGATGAAAAAACGCCTTCCTCAGCGTTTCAAAACTCGAAGGCCGCCGGGCCGAAAGGCATCCGTTTCTCTGGTGAGACTATACTGCTGTACATAATATGAAATGAATCTTCATGACGATTTTGGTGTAATTTTTAATGCTATTTTGATAAATATAATAGCCTATAACAGCTGTTCCAAACTTTGTAGCTCAAGACCCAAAAGACAAAGTAGACATTTGCCCTTTCCAAGCCGGCCGTACTTGCCCGTACTTGTCCGGTCCACGTAATCAGCCGCCCATCTTTTCCCGTTCTAGGTCATTAAAAATGAAATTAATTATAATAAAAACTAGAAAAGAAAATTTCTAAGAAATTTTAAGTGTGCCTGCAGCTCGCTAAGTCTGTGCAACCTTGTGTAGCAGTTGGTGTTAGCATTAGCGTTAAATTTTTTAACATTAACATTTTTTGCATAAGCTTTAACATTATCGTTTTTCATATGACACCAACCACATGTTAGTACGACAAACGGTTCACGAGATAAAGGGTCACTTCCTGTTTGTTGAGGGGCACTTCCTGTTTGGCAAAATAGGCCCCAATTAAGGTTAAGTACTCTTAATCAAGTCATTTGACGCCACCCACACGTCTGTACGACAAACGGTTCACGAGATAAAGGGTCACTTCCTGTTTGATGAGGGGCACTTCCTGTTTGGCGAAATAGGCCCCAATTTAGGCTAAGGACTCTTAATCATGTCATTTGACGCAATCCACACGTCTGTACGACAAACGGTTCCCGAGATCAAGGGTCACTTCCTGTTTGGTGAGGGGCACTTCCTGTTTGGCGAAATAGGCCCCAATTAAGGTCAAGGACTCTTAATCAAGTCATTTGACGCCTCCCACAAGTCTGTACGACAAACGGTTCATGAGATATAGGGTCACTTCCTGTTTGGTGAGGGGCACTTCCTGTTTGGCGAAATAGGCCCCAATTAAGGTTAAGGACTCTTAATCAAGTCATTTGACGCCACCTAAGAGTCTGTACAACAAACGGTTCACGAGATAAAAGGTAACTTCCTGTTTGGTGAGGGGCACTTCCTGTTTGGCGAAATAGGCCCCAATTAAGGTTAAGGACTCTTAATCAAGTCATATGACACCACCCACGCATCTGTACGACAAACGGTTCATGAGATGTAGAGGCACTTCCTGTTTGGCGAAGGGTACTTCCTGTTACAGAGGGGGCGGGGCTTAATCAATTACAGCTCATCCCTATTGGCCGGAAAAAGACCAAAGTTGTGTGTGCATTTTAAAGTTTAAGTGACGTTGCTAGGCAAAAGTATGGCAGAGTTATGTGGGGCTAAAGTTTCTGGGGTTTTTTCAGAGTCCCCCATTCAAAGTCAATGGGGGTTTTTGCACATTGTTTTTTACGAATTATGTTGCCATGGTAATGCGGATCGGAAAGAAAAGTAATAGCACACCATTCCCGGCCGAGCCGCACATTTTGATGTATATATTGCGGGGGTGGCGTAAATCGTGCGGCAGTTATTACGCGTCGAAATTTCCCCCATTCTAAGTCAATGGGGTTTTTGTGCGTAGTTTTTTGCGAATTACATCGCAATGGTAACGCGGATCGGAAAGAAAAGTAATAGCAACCTATTCCTGGCCGAGCCACACGTTTTGATGTATATATTGCGGCGGTGGCGTAAATTGTGCGGCAGTTATTACGTGCAGAAATTTGCAAGAACATTACCGACCGACCGTCCGACTTAAGTATGGCGGATTACAATAAGTGTTTTGCCATTGCATTGCATGGCAGGCACACTTAATAAAAAAAACAGTCGCCGGCAGTCTTTAAGAAACCATCTCAAGCGGTAAAGCGTCAGTGACGCGATGACGTCATCTGTAACTTAGCAACTGGCATGCAAGGGCTTCCATTACGTGACATTACATTGTGTAAGCTGCCGCTTGGCCAACCCATCTCCTCGTCTTTTTCGATCAGACGAAAGACGAAATCAAGGCTTCGGAATGAGTGGATTACATGTGATTAGATCCCTGTGCGTGCAATGAGGACGTAATGTCCTTTCGGGCGCTGTTTTTTCTCGCGGTTTACCCCGTCTGGCGCCATGCAAATGAACGGTGGAAATCAGCCTGCAGCCTGCAAAATAGTAAGTGGCCGACCAAAAACCTCCTTCATGCACGTTTTTCTCGCTTGCACCGAGCGATCCGAGCGTGTTGTTATATTTGGTGCATTGCTTTTTTTTTTAAATGTTTATAAATAAATAGAAGATTGCACGGCAGTACCTCTGTACCCCTGTTTTTAAGGGGGTCCCTGTGGCTTTGAAAGGGTTAAATCGGCTATTTTCAGTTTTCACTCTTGATTATAATTATATATATATATATATATATATATATATATATATATATATATATATATATATATTTTATGTAGGAAAATAAAATGGGATTTTTACTCGAGTCGTGACCCGTATAAATTGGTCCATGACCCACAAATGGGTCCCCAACCGTGATGGGTAAGCTATTTGGAAATATATAAATATAAAATATAAACTATACTCTTTTGGTCTCGCCGCTTAACGCATGTCTTGCACTGATCTTAAAGGGAATGGTAGCTGATACTCTGTCCGATTGGTTTGATTAAAGTAACACCCAACACCTGTGACTAATTCAGGGCCGTTTTACCGTGAACCGATTTGATGCAGTGTGCAGAATTCCGCACCCACAATAAAAAAATGGCATTGGTCACACCTCCACAAGACTAGGGATGGGTATCGTTAAGATTTTAGCAATTCCGATTCCGGTTCTGCTTATCGATTCGATTCCTTATCGATTCTCAGCTGGTCAGAAATAGTGGCCAATAGTCTTTTCTACCTCCTCCACTCCTTTTCTTCTTTTTCTAGAGAGGTTTTGGGTTATTTTTATTACTGTTTTGGGTGCTTATTTCCCACACAACGGTGTAACAAGTAACTGTTTATTAGTTATTTTAGCACACAGTGCAACACACAGCACACATGCACACACACAGTCACTCACTCACTCACTCACACACACACACACACACACACACACACACACACACACACACACACACACACACACACACACACACACACACACACACACACACACACACACACACTACAACATTGGGTATTATTTTTGTAATGTTTTTTTTATTCCCCATATACAACGGTGTTAGTTTGCAACAATGAGCCTACAGACAGTTTCTAGTTCTCAAATAAATAGACTTTGTTGTGCCATCAAAGCGGGATTTATTTGAAAACAAAATTTAAATTCAACTTCCC
The DNA here is from genome assembly GCF_963921795.1 of Nannobrachium achirus. Lineage (NCBI taxonomy): Eukaryota > Metazoa > Chordata > Actinopteri > Myctophiformes > Myctophidae > Nannobrachium > Nannobrachium achirus. Next base: position 72,085,256 of record NC_137813.1, read on the forward strand.
TTCCAACCGGAGGTCGCAAGGTGACCATGTGATAATCAAACACCTTGTTTCAACATAGTGTAGACCTATTCCCCAAAGTCAAATACATTATTGTTTTAATATAGCTCTGTGAGTATATATATCTTAAAAAAAAGGGGGGAAAAAGGTACCAGGGGGGCTGTAGCACCGTCAGCACCCCCCTTCCAGCGCCCCTGTAGCCTACTCTATGTCGGTTGCGAAGCTCGCAGAACCTCGCGGAGCTGCTGCTGTACATAGCTAAAGCAGAAGCACTGTCTTCAACAGTTTGGATCAAAGGATTTACATACTTTTCTTTCTTGCACGTGATATAGGGGAGCATTTAGCAACACGGAGCACATTGGACATGTAGCGCATTTTGTAGTAAGAACGTGGGAAGCGGCGGCAGGCAGGCTTGCAAAACAAACCTTTTTGGGCACTCTAGTTCGGACACAGAACAGCAGGAGACTTGTCCGTTCATGCAGTGAGCTTGAGTAACAACTTAACGCCTCATTATCAAAACATGAACATTCTCGTGAAATATACAGCCAGACTTTAGAACGCCTCTGTTTAGACAACATGCTGGCTGAGCCTGCGTCTAAACAAGGCAGCGCGGCGCGTGTGTGATGTCATCGCGCATATGTAGGAATCGATAGCAGAATCGTTAAAGGGGAAGACCACCCATTTTAAATATTGAACTATGTCATTAATATACCTTAGAGGAGTTGTGTGGAACTAATAAAAAAGTTCCCCCTCTCCTGTGTTGCAGAGAACTGAAGGATTGATTTTGGGGTTTGTATTGTAAAGTACAATGTGTGATGTCATCAAGTTGTAATTTGCAATACAAACCCCCAAATCAATCCTCCAGTTGTAGGCAACAAAGAAGAGGGGGAACATTTTTTTATTTCCACACAACTCCTCTAAGGTATATTAATGACATAGTTCAATATTGAAAATGGGTGGTCTTCCGGTTCTCGATACCCATCCCTACACAAGACCTGGTGTTAATTAAGACATCCATAATACAGTTATTTGAATCCTCCTTATCTTGACCAAGCATTTGACACAAACCGCAGCTAAAGGGTTTGCCTGCCTGTATGAAGCCAGGGTGCCAGCCTGCTACACTACGTTTCGTGGATCAGTTTTATCATTTCGCTTCTCAGTCTGGCCATGATTCAGTTGACTCGTATATCAGTTTTGACGAGGCGACGTTGTTGCTGATTGGATGTTGTTCCAACAAATCAGAGTAGATTAGGGTAGCTACGTTATCAGCCAGCCAATACACACTGGTGTATTTGTCCCACCCCCACCACAGACCAATAAGAAGCCACATTTGGATTCCACTCGCAGTCTATGTCTCACCTCCCCTTGGAGAAAGGAAACTGTCCAGACTGAGAAGCCAAGTGAAAAAATAAATCCATGGAGCGTACCACAAACTGCACAAGTAAAGGTGTTTTAACCTGTATGAGTCCTCAAGTGTACTTTAAGATTATTATATTGACTAAAAGCGTTACCACAAACTGTACAAGTAAAGGGTTTTTCCCCTGTATGAGTCCTCATGTGTGTTTTTAAATTACCACTTTGACCACAGCCTTTACCACAAACTGTACAAGTAAAAGGCTTTTCCCCTGTGTGAGTCCTCATGTGTACTTTTACACTACGACTTTCACTAAAAGCTTTACCACAAACTGTACAAGCAAAGGGTTTTTCCCCTGTATGAGTCCTCATGTGTGCTTTTAAATCACCACTTTGACCACAGCCTTTACCACAAACTGTACAAGTAAAGGGTTTTTCCCCTGTATGAGTCCTCATGTGTGCTTTTAAATCACCACTTTGACCACAGCCTTTACCACAAACTGTACAAGCAAAGGGTTTTTCCCCTGTATGAGTCCTCATGTGTGCTTTTAAATCACCACCATGAACACAGCCTTTACCACATATTGTGCATGTAAAAGGCTTTTCCCCTGTATGAGTCCTCATGTGTACTTTTAAATCACCACTTCGACCGTAGCCTTTACCACAAACTGTACAAGTAAAGGGCTTTTCCCCTGTATGAGTCATCATGTGTGTTTTTAAATGAACACTTTGACCGTAGCCTTTACCACAAACAGTACAAGTAAAGGGCTTTTCCCCTGTATGAACAACAGTGTGCCTGTTCAGATGTACCTTGCAATTAAACATTTTGCCACACACCGTACAACTAAAACTTTTCTTCCCTGTGTGGCTGTTCTTGGAGTGAGTTTGTTTTGACAATGGCAGATCCTGGGACAGCTTGTGGCTTAAAGACAATGTTTGTCCTTCCACATTGTGTGTCTTGTGTGAATCCAGTGTGTTTAGAACCGACTGACCTTCCCTGGTCTCCTCCCACTCATCACGGTCTTCAGTGATGTCAGATTGAGAACAGTGTGGAGAGAGGAGCTGGTCACCACTAGTTGGTTGTGATGTTCCACAGTCCTCTACATCAGCTTGTGTTTTCATGTGTTCAGTTGAGGTGCTGGCTACAGCCTCTGTCTCTCTGTTTTCATCATCACCTTCACTTTTCACTGCTAGTAATGTCAACGTTGATCCATCAGCCTCCTCTTGTAGAAGCTCCTCCTGTTCCTCTTTAATCTGTGGAGGTTGTGGTTCCTCCAGACTGGGACTCCTCTCCTGATGTTCAGGGAAAAGCTCCTCTTTACACACAGGGAGGGAAACAAAGTCTAGGGGAGAATAAAAAGATAAAATGAGAAAAAAACATTAAAGGTTTGTACTTTGTTATTTTATGCAGCGTTTCCTCTGTGTTATAGCTTTGGTAGTTCCAAATCATGAGTCTATTCTCATGCATTAAAAAAAGCCATTTCCTGCAAACATTCTCTCTAAGAGAGACAGCGAGAGAAGAGAAGAGAAGAGAAGAGAAGAGAAGAGAAGAGAAGAGAAGAGAAGAGAAGAGAAGAGAAGGCATGAAACGTACTGATGTCCAGGTGGTTTTCAGGTTCCTGTTTAACAGAAACACTCCAACTCATCTTCACCTTCAGGCTGGACTCTGCACACTGGTCTGCAATGAAGGAATATAATAAGGACTTTATTAAGATATGGAATTTGATATGACATAAGTAAGGACTTGCATGTTTATATGAAAAAGTGGGTTGGCCATCTCTCGCAGTTAGTAGAGAGCAACATTGTCTTTTATTTATTTATAATAGTCAGGGGATATCTTTAGAAATAGTGTCAAATCCTGGAATAAATTCCTTACCAAAAAAGATCTTCACCAATGTGTTTGTAAAGGTGTCTAGTAACACATCTCACAAAGACTGAAATTCAGTTTCCCTAGGAAAATCTTTGACAGCTAGGGTAATTCTGGGTCTCATTCACTCACTATACACTATACTATAGGGGGGAAAAATCACTCCCAAAAAATATGCTTTAAGTGATGTGAGGGGTATAACTAGGTGTTTCTAATTATTCTGAATCCATTGCAAGCATTTGTTTTGCACCAAAAACATTCCTTGGCCTAGAAATGGACCCCCATACCACTGTGAAAAGTGATGACTCATCACTAAACCATCATTTTATGGGCTGTTTTTAGCCCAATGAATGTTTTTTTTGTGCAAAACAAATGCTTGCAATGGATTCAGAATAATTAAAAAACACCTAGTTAGACCCCTCACATCCCACTTAAAGCATATTTTTTGGGGAGTGATTTTTTCCCCTATAGTATAGTGTATAGTGAGTGAATGAGACACAGAATTACCCTAGCTGTCAAAGATTTTCATAGGGAAACTGAATTTCAGTTTTTGTGAGATGTGTTACTAGACACCTTTACAAACACATTGGTGAAGAAATGTTTTGGTAAGGAATTTATTCCAGGACTTTTTAAGATATCCCCTGAGGCCTTGTGTGTTAAGCTTCTGTTGTATGGTAAATGTATATAGCGCCTTTATCCAAGGCGCTTTACATAGATTGTCCATTGCTTTCACCCATTCACACACAGATGGGGGAGGAAACCATGCCACCAACTTGCTCATTGGGAGCAGATAGGGGTTCAGCATCGAGAGGCAGTTGTGTGTTACAGGTAGGGCTGACCTTCGATTGCATTTTTTAAAATCGAAGCTCGTTCGCCAAAATCGGGCGAACTTCGAAGCTTCGGCGACGGTGACCGGGGGGGGGGGGAGTTTATCGGTTACACAAGTGATGACCGTTAAGGAAATGTGTATAAAAATTACCCAAACACACCAGTTTTTCCTCATAATAAAGCTCCCTATTTTCATTACATCAAAAACAACAATACAGCGACGAAGAAGAAGAAGAATAGGCTATGATACAAATGTTTTCTATATTAAAGAAAAGTGTTTCTTGCAGTACAGTAGGATTGACATAATCAAATCAGGTCTGTAATGTAACACATCGCGACTGCAACAGCCAACAGCAGCAGCGCGATCACGAGCCCTATATAACAGATTAACTCCCAAGTCCCAATGTGTACTGTATGTACACACAAATGTAATAGTAGATTTTATAGTAAATAATTGCACTGCAGTATGTCTGATTTAGCGTTCCACTCATACAACTCAGACAACTATGCGGGCGCGACTAGTTTTGAGCTCGCAGATCAGATATAAACTTGTCTTCATCAACATCACGACAACATAACCCTAGCAAGTTGGTTTTAAGCTATTTTTTCCTCTTTAAAACGGGATCGACGCCGACAGGGTCCGTTTTGTAAAATCCAAGTTTCGCTGTTTGTTCCCTGTTGAAGAACAAGCTTATGTGTCTGTGAGCGTGCTTGTGGAACTTGGAAGACAGCAACCGCATGCATGTTACACCGACACTGGCCCGGCACAGAAACGCGCAACTGCATCGCATAGTTGCATTGGGTGATGTTACTCAGACATTGGTGTCACACATTTCTCCGCCAAACCAATGTCGGTGCAACACCCATGCACACGGTTATATGTGACAGCACGCTGTCTTTTCTTTTCTTCATCGGCGACCATTCTGATGGCTTCATGCTTGCTCTTGTTGTTGTTGGCTTGTTATTAATGTTAACACGTGTATGAGAAGGGGGTGCCGCTATCACGTTAGAGTGGAGCGAGGCGCAAGCTAAGGCACGCTCCCCCCAAAGGACAAACGGCCGATTATTCGAATTTCTTTTTCAAATTCGAATACCGTGCCTTCGAACGAAGCTTCGAATATTTGATTTTTTTGGGTCAGCCCTAGTTACAGGACAAGTATGCATTGACTATTTACAATACTAGAAGCTCGGCCGCCCGAAGTCGGCGCCCTGGCCAACTCGGGAACAATGTAAATAGGGAATGAATGCCCCGCCCTTTAATGCAAACCCCATTATACCTGTTTGTGTGTGTCCATTCATGCCCATATATGGAGTTATCTGTCTGTCTGCGTCCATTTTATGCCCATATATGGAGATCTCTGTAGGGCCTGTATTGACCATCTGTTTGCCTGTGTCAATTTATGCTCATATATGGAGATATCTGTATCTCTCTGTCTGCATCCATTTTATGCCCATATATGGAGATCTCTGTATCTGTTTGTCTGTGTCCCTTTATGCACATTATGGAGATCTCTGTATCTGTCTGTGCCCCCTGTTTTGACCATCTGTTTGCGTGTGTCCATTTATGCCCATATATGGAGATATCTGTCTGTCTACGTCCATGTTATGCACATACTGTATATGGAGATCTCTGTAGGACCCATTTTGACCATCTGTTTGCCTGTGTCCATTTATGCCCATATATGGAGATCCCTGTAGGGCCTGTATTGACCATATGTTTGCCTGTGTCCATCTATGCTAATATATGGAGATATCTGTATCTCTCTGTCTGCATCCAGTGCCGGTTCCCCCTTTAATGCAAACCCCATTATACCTGTTGTCATAGGACCCGTTTTGACCATCTCTCATTTATGCCCATTGACTCATGTGGTGTACGTGATGTCAGAGACTTTCATGAAGTGATGTCACATTGAGTCAGCGATTGCGCAGATTTCCTCCGGAACAACCTGATGTCAACAATCAGCCCCGCATAAGGAGATTCCGAACGTTTCGCGGTGCTTCGGGAAAACTGCGCGTCGGGTCGGGTCGAGGCCCGGCACTGCACTCCGCACCGCGGAACGCGCGTGCCGAATCTGACGCCGGTGGGACGAACGGTTCTCGAGATACGCGGATTACAGACAGACACACACACACGCAGACAGAGATTTGTCGCATTTATAGATAGATAGCGGTACTAGCACCACTCACCAGCCCATTAGGCTCCATGCAAGCCATAATAGAAAACATTGGGCCTTACTTTCTTCACAGGTGTAGCTAATGATACTAACTGATCAAACATTGTGCATCTTGTCTCGCTGGAAAAACTCTGCTACACCAGTGGACCTCAAGGTGTGGTTCAGGGACCCTGGTTCCTTGGGGGGGGTTCCAAATGGTCCCTTACGGGTGTTTAACTCTGGGAGTGTACAAATGGAACCAGATCAACCCGTAAGGGTCCATTTGGTTACATTTGTACACTCTCATATAATAATAATTGTCATAAGAATTAAGGGTAACCGGAAAGCTCAACCCAAAACATACTCCCATTTTTTCCACCGAAGGAATAGTTTTCAGAGGTTTAGGAAGAAGGTAAGGTTTAAGCATAGTTTTACTGAAGTTAGGTTTAAGAATAAGGTTTGGTTTAGACCTAGTTTTACTAAGGTTAAGTTTAGGAATAAGTTTAGACGTAGACATAGAGGTTGCTTTTAGGAATACCTGGTGCCGCACGTTGCAATATCGCCAGCATCTGACACGGGGCAAGCGTGTTTTTGGCTTGAATTCTTGTATTCATTAACACACTACAAACCTATCCTGTACAACATTACTACAGGATTAAACCATATTGAATAAAACAGTACATACCTATCCTGTACAACTTTACAACAGGTTGTAAAGTAAATAAAACACTACATACCTATCCTGTACAACTTCACTACAGGTTGCATCGTTGCATCCAACAGTCCACGTCCCTTGTCCATCTCTCGCTGTTCCTCTGACAACGTTGAATATGTTTGGGAGGCCATCTCTCTAGACTCTGTAGACCTCTCCCTGTGGTGCTCTGTGGAAATCACCAGTAGAAAGAACTTTTGGTTACCATGCAGCAACCGTATATTATACCATTACGTAATCAAATCAAACTACGGTATAGACGTTTAGTATGTTTTGTTCAGTTGAAAGGATCAGTCAATACTTGTTCTAAGAGATACATTAATTGTCCCCATCCTGATGTAAGCTATTTTCGCTGCTATAGGTCAAGAGTTTATCGGTTACACAAGTGATGACCGTTAAGGAAATGTGTATAAAAATTACCCAAACACACCAGTTTTTCCTCATAATAAAGCTCCCTATTTTCATTACATCAAAAACAACAATACAGCGACGAAGAAGAAGAAGAATAGGCTATGATACAAATGTTTTCTATATTAAAGAAAAGTGTTTCTTGCAGTACAGTAGGATTGACATAATCAAATCAGGTCTGTAATGTAACACATCGCGACTGCAACAGCCAACAGCAGCAGCGCGATCACGAGCCCTATATAACAGATTAACTCCCAAGTCCCAATGTGTACTGTATGTACACACAAATGTAATAGTAGATTTTATAGTAAATAATTGCACTGCAGTATGTCTGATTTAGCGTTCCACTCATACAACTCAGACAACTATGCGGGCGCGACTAGTTTTGAGCTCGCAGATCAGATATAAACTTGTCTTCATCAACATCACGACAACATAACCCTAGCAAGTTGGTTTTAAGCTATTTTTTCCTCTTTAAAACGGGATCGACGTCGACGGGGTCCGTTTTGTAAAATCCAAGTTACGCTGTTTGTTCCCTGTTGAAGAACAAGCTTATGTGTCTGTGAGCGTGCTTGTGGAACTTGGAAGACAGCAACCGCATGCATGTTACACCGACACTGGCCCGGCACAGAAACGCGCAACTGCATCGCATAGTTGCATTGGGTGATGTTACTCAGACATTGGTGTCACACATTTCTCCGCCAAACCAATGTCGGTGCAACACCCATGCACACGGTTATATGTGACAGCACGCTGTCTTTTCTTTTCTTCATCGGCGACCATTCTGATGGCTTCATGCTTGCTCTTGTTGTTGTTGGCTTGTTATTAATGTTAACACGTGTATGAGAAGGGGGTGCCGCTATCACGTTAGAGTGGAGCGAGGCGCAAGCTAAGGCACGCTCCCCCCCAAAGGACAAACGGCCGATTATTCGAATTTCTTTTTCAAATTCGAATACCGTGCCTTCGAACGAAGCTTCGAATATTTGATTTTTTTGGGTCAGCCCTAGTTACAGGACAAGTATGCATTGACTATTTACAATACTAGAAGCTCGGCCGCCCGAAGTCGGCGCCCTGGCCAACTCGGGAACAATGTAAATAGGGAATGAATGCCCCGCCCTTTAATGCAAACCCCATTATACCTGTTTGTGTGTGTCCATTCATGCCCATATATGGAGATATCTGTCTGTCTACGTCTATTTTATGCCCATACTGTATATGGAGATCTCTGTAGGACCCGTTTTGACCATCTGTTTGCCTGTGTCCATTTATGCCCATATATGGAGTTATCTGTCTGTCTGCGTCCATTTTATGCCCATATATGGAGATCTCTGTAGGGCCTGTATTGACCATCTGTTTGCCTGTGTCAATTTATGCTCATATATGGAGATATCTGTATCTCTCTGTCTGCATCCATTTTATGCCCATATATGGAGATCTCTGTATCTGTTTGTCTGTGTCCCTTTATGCACATTATGGAGATCTCTGTATCTGTCTGTGCCCCCTGTTTTGACCATCTGTTTGCGTGTGTCCATTTATGCCCATATATGGAGATATCTGTCTGTCTACGTCCATGTTATGCACATACTGTATATGGAGATCTCTGTAGGACCCATTTTGACCATCTGTTTGCCTGTGTCCATTTATGCCCATATATGGAGATCCCTGTAGGGCCTGTATTGACCATATGTTTGCCTGTGTCCATTTATGCTAATATATGGAGATATCTGTATATCTCTGTCTGCATCCAGTGCCGGTTCCCCCTTTAATGCAAACCCCATTATACCTGTTGTCATAGGACCCGTTTTGACCATCTGTTTGCCTGTGTCCATTTATGCCCATTGACTCATGTGGTGTACGTGATGTCAGAGACTTTCATGAAGTGATGTCACATTGAGTCAGCGATTGCGCAGATTTCCTCCGGAACAACCTGATGTCAACAATCAGCCCCGCATAAGGAGATTCCGAACGTTTCGCGGTGCTTCGGGAAAACTGCGCGTCGGGTCGGGTCGAGGCCCGGCACTGCACTCCGCACCGCGGAACGCGCGTGCCGAATCTGACGCCGGTGGGACGAACGGTTCTCGAGATACGCGGATTACAGACAGACACACACACACGCAGACAGAGATTTGTCGCATTTATAGATAGATAGCGGTACTAGCACCACTCACCAGCCCATTAGGCTCCATGCAAGCCATAATAGAAAACATTGGGCCTTACTTTCTTCACAGGTGTAGCTAATGATACTAACTGATCAAACATTGTGCATCTTGTCTCGCTGGAAAAACTCTGCTACACCAGTGGACCTCAAGGTGTGGTTCAGGGACCCTGGTTCCTTGGGGGGGGGTTCCAAATGGTCCCTTACGGGTGTTTAACTCTGGGAGTGTACAAATGGAACCAGATCAACCCGTAAGGGTCCATTTGGTTACATTTGTACACTCTCATATAATAATAATTGTCATAAGAATTAAGGGTAACCGGAAAGCTCAACCAAAAACATACTCCCATTTTTTCCACCGAAGTAATAGTTTTCAGAGGTTTAGGAAGAAGGTAAGGTTTAAGCATAGTTTTACTGAAGTTAGGTTTAAGAATAAGGTTTGGTTTAGACCTAGTTTTACTAAGGTTAAGTTTAGGAATAAGTTTAGACGTAGACATAGAGGTTGCTTTTAGGAATACCTGGTGCCGCACGTTGCAATATCGCCAGCATTTGACACGGGGCAAGCGTGTTTTTGGCTTGAATTCTTGTATTCATTAACACACTACAAACCTATCCTGTACAACATTACTACAGGATTAAACCATATTGAATAAAACAGTACATACCTATCCTGTACAACTTTACAACAGGTTGTAAAGTAAATAAAACACTACATACCTATCCTGTACAACTTCACTACAGGTTGCATCGTTGCATCCAACAGTCCACGTCCCTTGTCCATCTCTCGCTGTTCCTCTGACAACGTTGAATATGTTTGGGAGGCCATCTCTCTAGACTCTGTAGACCTCTCCCTGTGGTGCTCTGTGGAAATCACCAGTAGAAAGAACTTTTGGTTACCATGCAGCAACCGTATATTATACCATTACGTAATCAAATCAAACTACGGTATAGACGTTTAGTATGTTTTGTTCAGTTGAAAGGATCAGTCAATACTTGTTCTAAGAGATAAATTAATTGTCCCCATCCTGATGTAAGCTATTTTCGCTGCTATAGGTCAAGAGTTTGGGCCACAATGGAGCACTCACACCTCTGTCGCACCGCCAATCCAACTGATATGACCATACATATCTGTCAGTCCTTGTCCCTTTCATGCCCATATCTGGACAGCCCATATGGGCATGACTTCTTTTGTTGATGAATCAGTCTCGCCCGATATGTTTTGATTTTCATTTTGAGAAGTGTACAGCTAAGCATGAACACAATGATGTATGTATGGGACTACTACAAACAAAACTCATGTCATGAGTTACAACTTACGACTATCCTTCCATTAATTAACCATCGATTTCACTGTGCAAAGTGGTTTTGTTCGGTAGTTTCAGCTTTCTTTTTATTTTTTTTATTCAAGAGGTTGTTGGAAATATATGTCTGAAATTGATACTTTTAACTGGTTGTAGTGGGACAAACGTGCCCACTATTGAGCCCTTTGAACATTATGAGAGAGAGAGTAGGGATATAGGCTACCACAGCAAAAGCCTGATCTATAAATATGAATATATGAAATATAAAGTGCTTACTCGATGACCACTGATTCTACAATTCTCTTCAGGCCCGCAGAAGTACCCTTAAATGGTAAATGGTGCATTTATATAGCGACTTTATCCAAATCGCTTTACATAGATTTACATTCACCCATTCAAGGCACCAACCTGCTCATCGGGAGCAACCAGAGGTTCTTGCTCAAGGACTCTTCAACACCAACTCTGAGGGAGTCCAGGATCAAACTGGGAATCCTTCGGGAACCCTCTGTGTTCTAATGACGGTTACTCTACCCCTGAGCCACTGCCGCCCTTATCTTCCGTATCTTTCAATAAAGAGTGGCCATTTCAGAGTGCCGTACACCTGCCCAACCAAAGGCAGAATCTTGTTATTTCTATTGTTTCGAGGTCCCAGTAGTCTGGATAGGGTAAGGGTTAGGTTTAAGCTTAATGTTAGGGTTTAGGCTTTGGGTTGGCATTCACCTGCATGAGCAGGTTAGCATTCACTCGTGTCAGCAGGTTAGCCTCTGTCTACTGGGACCTCGAAACAACCCCAACCGATAGGGTTGCATAGTTCGTCTGTCATTCAGTGTTATATGAGATACTTAAATGGTTCCCTGTGGAAATAAGCTTAGTCTTTTCTAGGATCTCCTTTTAGTACACCTTGTACCGGTGAACTGTACCGTCATGAAACTGTACCTTTTCCTATGCAAACTTCTAATAAAGTCTTCAATCAATCAATCAGTTGAAACATATGGAGGAAATATGCCGAAAATGGCCACCATTCAGATTAAAATGCATTTTTATTGAACACTACTGACGAAACGGTTACTTTACCCACCCGAAGAGAATTGCAACATCTATGGCCATGGAATAAGCACATTACCCGTATTAGCCCGAATATAGTACGACTCCGATTATAAGACGACCCCTATTTTTCAAATATCATTTTTGGAAAAAAATATAAATATTATATATTATATATTAGGTTATTTATAAAGAAAAACGTTTTTATTGGAAAATCATCATAGAAAGGCTCATACAGAGATAACATTCTGCTGTATTGTATTGCATTAACCACTTCATACTGAAAATCAGCTCCTCATAATGTGTATCAGAATAGAATACAGTCAACACAGCATACTGCTGGGGAATAAAAAACACTACATTTCCCATCAAGCTCAGCGGCTCGTTTCGTCATTCAGATGCGACTCTCCATGGTAAACAGGAATGCGTGATTATGGATCCAACTGGGAAAGATGGATGGAAACGGCATAGAGCGCTCGTTTTCAGCGCTCGTTTTCAGTTGCAATTGTCCACGACATTGCAAGCGGCGCGAAGGCCAGCGGACCTTGGTCCTGCTCTTCGCCCCCGAGTGCCGCAGGCGCGAGTGGCCGCGAAGAGCCAGGAGTTACGAAGCCGTGGTGAATGCAATCGTTATATTTATGCCCAGGCCGTAAGGCCTGAGCAAGCGCACGATAAACGCCATGATAATTGGGTTTTGGTGCACCTCGCGCGGTCCAAGTGACTACAGCGGAGCGCTCCCTACGTCCGGTTCAGCCAATCACAAGCTTCAAAAATGAGTCCGGGGCGTGGTTATCCATCTTTCCCAGTTGGACCCATAATCACGCAACAGGAACCACAGGATACTAGCAGGCAGCATTAGCTTCATTGAGCTTCATTTACTGTTTGGATTAAACTTCCACGCTAAAGATCTCGTGCGGCCGTCATCCACGCCGATGTTCGCGAGGACTACGCACACACACGCGCCCCGGTAAGTTCCCAAAGTCATCCGTCTTTGCCAAACGGAACGTGAAATGAGCGGCGTCCAAATGTCGCCGCGCAGTTTGTAGACAGTGTACGGTAAATCACCGTAAGAGCTCGCTTGGGCTTTGAGTGACAGTCAGACAGAGCGGAGAAAGGTCCTCCTGAATGATACGTAACATATAACCGGTCCCGGTTCTACGAGGGTGCTGAGGCCTGCTATGCACCCTCAGTTTCGACAGGGGGCACCCTTGGATAAGATTTCTTAAAATGTCCTATTTATTTTTATTCTTTTTTTCATTTAGTCAAATAGCCTGTTGGCTTTGAGAGACTCACGCCTCCCCTCCCCCGCACAGTGAAGCCGAAGGGTGCTAATTGTCGGCCGGCGGTAAACAAAGCCTTTCATTTGCATGCATAGACCTACATACGTATACAAACGCCAAACAAAGGTCAGCCTTTTTCTGCAGGGCCACGTTGTGGAGCAGAGTCTTGGGCAACGTGAAGACGACACTGAACAGGACTGCAAGCGGCTGTTTTTTGCTGTTCTGGACTGTATTCTTGCTGAAATGGCTGGGCGTTTCAGCGAGCGTAATGGCAAGTACATGCAGGCTTTGGAGGCACTCGATCCTGACAGCAACGACTTTTTGAATCCCAGCAGAGTGCAGCCTCTACTGGATTTAACAAAGACTGAAAAGAACGAGGCACAGTTTATCGTGGCACGTTCTTTTTTGTTGGAACAGATGCAACAACGCCAGGACAAGAACAAAATTACTTTGGGCCAATTCGTCTCAGAATACGCCAGCGTTTTGAAACCCATGCCAGTGGTGATGATGACAGCATTCAAACACGCACTGACGTTTGGGGCCTCCACTGCTATGTGCGAGAATTCGTTTTCCACGCTGAAGAATGTTTTTTCTGAGCACCGACGCAGCATGATGCACTCACGAAAATCCAATCTCATCCAACTTGCATTCGAGAATGACCTCAGTGTTAAGTTCAGAGACGAATGGAAGGAGTTACTGCTTAGGAGATTCAACTCAGAGAAGAGGAGACTACAGCTCTACTGAGTAAAGCCACGGTAAGCTAAATAAACATTGCATTTTGGTCTATACGGCTATGATGAAAAGAAATAAAAATGCTTAATATAATAGCAAAATGACTAAATGTTTTTCTCTCTCTCCCTATCTCTCTCTTCTCTATAGATACACATTCGCTGTCCATGGTGCTGACGAGGGCACCATAATTTTTTTTGCTTTAAAGCCTATTAGATCTTTTTTTCATAGGCATGTCGCATATAGGTCTATCCTTTTTATAATTACTATTAGACCGTTTTACTATTTTTTACTTTTTTACTATTGATAAGCAGACTGATCCAAAAATGACGCTGTGACTAAACTGTATATACATTCCCCATTTTCTTTAACTGTTTTTATTATATTTTGATTCTTGCATGGCAATGTAAAAATATGTTTTCTCATGTCAATAAGCAAATAAATCTCCTTTGAATTGAAATTGAATTGTGTGCCATTACTTTTTGCATAACGTTTCGGCGTCAAGCCTTTCTCAGCGAATTCTTTCTCAAGTGGTCAGTGGTGGGTGGGGTGATAATATCAAATATAATAATAAAACAAAACTTCCGATCGGCTAATGCAAGTAATGGTTTATTTACCTGGCTGCGCAGTGGGCACAGTCTATATAGACAGGCTACAGCGCGCGCCGCTGCAGCTGCCTTTTATTGGACATTAAAAAATGTAAAAATATGGGCAACCTCACTTAAATGCATTGCACCCTGAGCCACTGTCGGCTGGCGCCGGCCCTGATAATAACGGTCACCAGCACTTTCGCCTATAACATATTCACCTACACGCATTTGGTCCTTTCACCTGGCATTTTCACCTTGGAGGAGAGTCTTTTCACCTACCTGTCTGAGCCATTTCACCTACCCTCAATTCTGCTGTCAGACTGTCCATGTTTGCAAATTATCTCTTTGTCATTTAAATATTATAGTGACTGTGAGAGTGGTGTCAAGTGAATCTAACAGTTTACTTGACATGTATTATTTACATCACATTTTATTCCTAAAAAATGGCAAAATAGTTTTTTATGCCTGTTGACAGGCAAGGTTGATTCTATAGGCCTACTTAGGTGTAGCATATCTTATATAGACCTACATATATATATTTTGTATAGCCTAATGTTAAAACAATATAGGCCTACAATACTGTTCATTTTACAATACTGTTCAATACTGCACCAAAGAATGTATAGTATCGGGACATGGATTAATTAATTATTTGGGCGCACCTGATTCCAATAGCTCTGTATTTATGTGATTACTATGGAGTGCATAGGATAGCCGTGTGTAGGTTTGACATGTAACACCACTGTCACAGTCACTATAGGCCTAATATTTAAATGACAAAGAGATAATATGAAAACATGGACAGTCTGAGGATAGGCGAAATGGCTCAGACAGGTAGGTGAAAAGACTCTACTCCACGGCAAAAGTGCCCCGCGAAAAGACCTGGCGAAAATGTTATAGGCGATTATGCCTGACACCATAATAACGTATCTCCCCGGTGAAAAGCCGAAGGGTGCTAATTGTCGGCCGGCGGTAAACAAAGCCTTTCATTTGCATGCATAGACCTACATACGTATACAAACGCCAAACAAAGGTCAGCCTTTTTCTGCAGGGCCACGTTGTGGAGCAGAGTCTTGGGCAACGTGAAGACGACACTGAACAGGACTGCAAGCGGCTGTTTTTTGCTGTTCTGGACTGTATTCTTGCTGAAATGGCTGGGCGTTTAAGCGAGCGTAATGGCAAGTACATGCAGGCTTTGGAGGCACTCGATCCTGACAGCAACGACTTTTTGAATCCCAGCAGAGTGCAGCCTCTACTGGATTTAACAAAGACTGAAAAGAACGAGGCACAGTTTATCGTGGCACGTTCTTTTTTGTTGGAACAGATGCAACAACGCCAGGACAAGAACAAAATTACTTTGGGCCAATTCGTCTCAGAATACGCCAGCGTTTTGAAACCCATGCCAGTGGTGATGATGACAGCATTCAAACACGCACTGACGTTTGGGGCCTCCACTGCTATGTGCGAGAATTCGTTTTCCACGCTGAAGAATGTTTTTTCTGAGCACCGACGCAGCATGATGCACTCACGAAAATCCAATCTCATCCAACTTGCATTCGAGAATGACCTCAGTGTTAAGTTCAGAGACGAATGGAAGGAGTTACTGCTTAGGAGATTCAACTCAGAGAAGAGGAGACTACAGCTCTACTGAGTAAAGCCACGGTAAGCTAAATAAACATTGCATTTTGGTCTATACGGCTATGATGAAAAGAAATAAAAATGCTTAATATAATAGCAAAATGACTAAATGTTTTTCTCTCTCTCCCTATCTCTCTCTTCTCTATAGATACACATTCGCTGTCCATGGTGCTGACGAGGGCACCATCATTTGTTTTGCTTTAAAGCCTATTAGATCTTTTTTCATAGGCATGTCGCATATAGGTCTATATATCCTTTTTATAATTACTATTAGACCGTTTTACTATTTTTTACTTTTTTACTATTGATAAGCAGACTGATCCAAAAATGACGCTGTGACTAAACTGTATATACATTCCCCATTTTCTTTAACTGTTTTTATTATATTTTGATTCTTGCATGGCAATGTAAAAATATGTTTTCTCATGTCAATAAGCAAATAAATCTCCTTTGAATTGAAATTGAATTGTGTGCCATTACTTTTTGCATAACGTTTCGGCGTCAAGCCTTTCTCAGCGAATTCTTTCTCAAGTGGTCAGTGGTGGGTGGGGTGATAATATCAAATATAATAATAAAACAAAACTTCCGATCGGCTAATGCAAGTAATGGTTTATTTACCTGGCTGCGCAGTGGGCACAGTCTATATAGACAGGCTACAGCGCGCGCCGCTGCAGCTGCCTTTTAT
This sequence comes from Nannobrachium achirus, assembly GCF_963921795.1. Taxonomy (NCBI): domain Eukaryota; kingdom Metazoa; phylum Chordata; class Actinopteri; order Myctophiformes; family Myctophidae; genus Nannobrachium; species Nannobrachium achirus. The sequence continues at coordinate 72,101,996 of NC_137813.1, forward strand.
TGGACATTAAAAAATGTAAAAATATGGGCAACCTCACTTAAATGCATTGCACCCTGAGCCACTGTCGGCTGGCGCCGGCCCTGATAATAACGGTCACCAGCACTTTCGCCTATAACATATTCGCCTACACGCATTTGGTCCTTTCACCTGGCATTTTCACCTTGGAGGAGAGTCTTTTCACCTACCTGTCTGAGCCATTTCACCTACCCTCAATTCTGCTGTCAGACTGTCCATGTTTGCAAATTATCTCTTTGTCATTTAAATATTATAGTGACTGTGAGAGTGGTGTCAAGTGAATCTAACAGTTTACTTGACATGTATTATTTACATCACATTTTATTCCTAAAAAATGGCAAAATAGTTTTTTATGCCTGTTGACAGGCAAGGTTGATTCTATAGGCCTACTTAGGTGTAGCATATCTTATATAGACCTACATATATATATTTTGTATAGCCTAATGTTAAAACAATATAGGCCTACAATACTGTTCATTTTACAATACTGTTCAATACTGCACCAAAGAATGTATAGTATCGGGACATGGATTAATTAATTATTTGGGCGCACCTGATTCCAATAGCTCTGTATTTATGTGATTACTATGGAGTGCATAGGATAGCCGTGTGTAGGTTTGACATGTAACACCACTGTCACAGTCACTATAGGCCTAATATTTAAATGACAAAGAGATAATATGAAAACATGGACAGTCTGAGGATAGGCGAAATGGCTCAGACAGGTAGGTGAAAAGACTCTACTCCACGGCAAAAGTGCCCCGCGAAAAGACCTGGCGAAAATGTTATAGGCGATTATGCCTGACACCATAATAACGTATCTCCCCGGTGAAAAGTCTGAGGCCCTATTATAGGACGACTCTCTATTTTGAGGATATGTTTATTAGAATAAAATATCGTACTATATTCGGGCCAATACGGTATATTTGAAATGTACGTTTAAGTGTAACAGACACTGCAGTGTGTAGTGTGGTGTTGTGTGTGTAACAGACATACATGCAGTGTGTAGTGTGGTGTTGTGTGTGTAACAGACATACCTGCAGTGTGTAGTTGGGTGTTGTGTAGTGTCTCCATCTCTCTCTGGAAGAGGTTGCACATGACCTCTGCGGCCGCACGGAGGCGCTCCAACACAAACACTCTGACATCGAGCTTCACGCGACAAACATCAACACTTTGTTGCTTTTCCAAAACACACAATATCTCCTCTCCCACCGACGTCATGTGTTCATTTATCTTCAGCCGTACAGACTCCATTTGAAGCGTTTTAACTCCTTTTAATATGAGAAGCTTTTCACCTCGCGCTGTGTCCCAACCACCATGAAACTAAACGCCAACACTCAAGCGGACTTGATCCACGTGAGACACCGCCGCCGAGCTACAGCGAGAGAGTATCCGTGTGGAGCGTTGCAAAGTCCGTCCGAGTTATGTCCTGATAGGGACAGAATACATCTTCGACCCACGACTTTCAGCATCTCCTTGCGGTCCAAGTGAACACAGCGGAGCTCCTTGCCCCCCGGCAACCACCTTTATGCTTAGGTTTGTTGGTCGCGTCCCAAAACCACCATGAAACACCAACGGTTCCTTTGTTGTGGAAACGCCACGCCAGAAACATTCTACTTCCGGAAGATCCGGCTTCCGGATCAACGTGTTTAGCGCATGCGCAATAATGGATCCAGGCACTGTTGCTTTAATGCCTTTCGCCCCCTGGTGGAGGAGATGTGTAACTGTCACTGAATGACTGACAGACTGATTCACTAGTGCAGGGATTCAACTTTTTTTGTCTCAGGGCACCCCTATAAATATTCTTTTCATCCGAGGCACCCCTACATTATCATAATTTTCACTCCCAGCACCGTATGTTTATAGCATATTTTAGTGATTATGTTGCGAGATAGGCCTAATAGCCAATTTGGTTAAGACTTAGAACTGACTGAAAATTGCTCTGTACTTCAAGTTTAAAATTATACTAAATATATATTGTAATTAATAAGTAATAATTGGAGTAAATTCCAAATATCATCAAATGATCTCACGGCACCCCTGGACTGCTGTCGCGGCACCCCAGGGTGCCCCGTCACCCACTTTGAAAACCCCTGCACTAGTGAGTCAGTAGGATACAACAGCAGTGAAAAGACAGAAATGTGTGTGGGGAAGAATCATTTGGCATAACTACTACATTGGGGAGAACAAGGGGTAAAAAGAAAAAGAAAGAACTGCATAACATCCGTCATGTTTTATTATTTTGACACATTTTCTTTCACATCAGGATGTAATGATCATTAGACTCAGAGCAGAGTTTGATGTGGAATTATGTGCAGGATGTAATTTGCCCACAGATGTGAGGGGACTTCATTTAATTGACGACATTGTAAAAAAATAAAATAAATAAATAAAAAGCCAGGGCTCATTTCCATTGCATTCCTTTGTATTCAGTTCATCGAGACATTCAATGACAAACGACAATAGGCTATAGCCTACAATAATATGCAAAACAACATATGTATATACAGCAATAACATAACATAACAGTTATCACGGCCCAAACTTCCCGAAGTGAATCAAACAAGTTATATGTGTAACAGAGGTGATCCGAACCTCCCCAACCGGCTTCGAAGTCAAAGTCCAATATCTTAACCATCACTCCAAAGGGATATCCCTATGGAATAAGGGCAGATACTAGACTTTTGAGGCTTCAGGCTGGGGCTGTGACTCTCCACCACACTCACCCCCCTTTGACCTCCTCCTATGGGGAAGCCCGGATCCTGGTCACGGCACCAATGTAACGGAGGTGATCCGGACCTCCCCACCCGGCTTCGAACCCGGGTCTCCTGTGTGAAAGTCCAATATCTTAACCATTACTCCAAAGGTATATCCCTATGGAATGAGAGCAGATACTAGACTTTTGAGGCTTCAGGCTGGGGCTGCGACTCTCTCCGCCACATATGTATTTCGACGACGTGATCATAATGCAAATAACATTTTTGTATGGAAGATTTTTTCCGGGAAGTTATTAAAAATTCAGCATAAATGCTATTCTTTCATATTTTTTTTTCGGTGGGGAATGTGCGATACCGGCCGAATGGTGCGTCCGGCGTCCTTGAATGGCACACCATTGCGTTCGGAATTCCGAGGACGTCTTAGCCGTCACTTCCTCAACGTCGCAGCGCCCTTGTTCACATTTTTTCACTTTTTCACAAACATCTTATTTTTTAATATATTAATATTGAATATATTCATCAATATTATCATTCAAATTCAATGCACAGCTGGGTGCACCTTACTCCCCTGAGTAAAGGAAATTTTTCGGCCCATATTTAGATTTTTTTTATGATTATTTTAGTTTCAGTTTTTCAACCAACAAATTCCCCAGCACATTTGCTGTATATTTCTTTGAGAACCTCCCCATTGCCTTTCTCTGATTCCCTTAGTCCTACGTAAACCAGGAAGGTGCCATTGCGTCCGTCTCACCGAGACCGATCCAAAGACACCACTCTCGAACCGGGTTGTCTTAACGTTGAATTATTGATATTAATATTTGTATTTGGCACGCACGCACGCACGCACACACGCACGCGCACGCACACACACACACACACACACACACACACACACACACACACACACACACACACACACACACGCATACACACACAAATGAAAAACAAACCCCCTCTGTTCCTATGAAAGAGTAAAATACAAATTGGAAAGGCATCTGAATGCTGAATCCAGCAATGCAAGATACAAGGCACAGTTACGTTCTCAACTCAAGATATGGCCGGTTGTTTGTCCACAAAAGCAGCAGATCTACAATTTTATTTATTTTATTTTTATTTTTTGTTATGGTACAGTTCATGGTGCCATTGGAACGGCCTCGGTTATCTGAACACAGAACACCAAGTTATATGACCAATGGTCACACAGTTCTTGAGATATGACAACAAATCATAAGCTCTTGCAGACTAGAATTTACCAAGGAAAAGTGGCTATTGGCTGTTAATGCTGGCAGCCCAAGATTTTTGCTGATGTCAATGAAAAATAATCGGATCAGCTCAAATGTATTTCTTATTCGTTTTTGAAAGTACCAGGTGTCATTGGATTGGGTATGAAGACTAGCTACCCCCCAGATGTTTGTGATTGCACAAAGACTTTCCAGAACCACCCAATGGGTATAACGAGTATTGCATATAACAGCAGGACATGCATTCCTTATTTGCATCGCTCCCAATTTGCATCGTTCCCAGGCTAGTTCATTTCTTATCACCTGTGTGATGCAGCAATCTCCCTAATTGGACTAGTTTCTCCATGACAAGGTAGTTAAATAACCAAAACATTCCTCTGCCAAAGTGTCCGATTGTTTTAACATGAAGAAAACATACTGACAAATAACTTTAATATATGTTTTTATTTGATATCAAATAATATGTATAACGTATTGTTTTTAATTTACAGATCCAGATTATATCACGTAAGTACAATACTCTGTCTATTCATCAACATGCATGACAGCAGTAGATTACATCTTGATTACGCCATTTCTGATAAATGTTTATTTTATTTTAATAAGAGGCCCATTGAGTATGAGGACACCAATCAGGGCTCAGCTGCAGACCAGAGGACCAATCAAAGTGGAGTTACTGATCATGTGTACTGCCCACTACAGCATGGTCTGTCTTTAAACCAATCACATCGGTCAAGAACATTTCTGACATCTGGTTATTTTTAATATAAATTAATGGAATTAATTAAATTGAAATGCTTATTATTTACCTTTAGCCAACACAGATGTCTATGAAGTAATCAAGTCCCCTGACTAAGTGAATGGTAATGTACATCCTTTTTAAACACTTAAAATAATAATAAAATATAATTTCAAAGAAAAAAAGAAAAAAACGGCTTAGTAATTTAATCCTCTGTAACAGATCAAAAGAATTACAGCATCCAATCAAAATGTATATATCAACATGTTTTGTTGATATTTAGTGGCCAAGGCCACGAAGTGGCCAAATGGCCACTTATTGATATTGGACTTCAGCACTATTATTATTCTTCCGCCACTTTTTCTCTAGCGGCTAGACCATGCAGTCGCTTTTTACGAAACTCGGCAGTATGGCAGAGGACTATGCCAAACGGCTAAAACGCGAAGCTCGCAACAATCGGCCAAAGGGTGGCGCTGTAGGAAGCCTTTAAAAAATGCCAACTTTGAACAGGTAAAGCTCATGCTCTGTTTCAGGAAAACCAGTATACACTTATGCGTCTCCTCATGCCGAACAACTTTTACGCTCTGACTTTTGACCTCTGACCTTTACCTCTCCCACAATTTTGAATTATATGAAAAACAGTCAAAATCTATCTCCTCCTGGGATTTTCGCATAACGTGCGCAAAACTTTTTTTACATGAACTTTGGACCAATACGGTCATCACACAGCGGCCGGATTTTCTTTAAAGCGAAACATTATTTTTTAATAATTCACTGTATAATGCAGTTTTATGCAAATTATTCTTCTGCCTCTAAATCATACATGCAAAGTGACACGTTCATGGCATTTGGCAAATATGTAGAGGGTTAGTCCAAATATCACTGAAAGCAATCTTATTCCAATTGGCCAAGGGGGGCGCTATACGAAGCGTTTGAAAACTCAAACTTTAAAGGGGCATAAGTCATGCCTCGTTTCGTTTGAAGACGTGCAACTTGCTTACACGCGTGCCTTGACTCAAGCGGAAGACATCTGTGTCTTTGTTAAGTAAGCTCCGCCCTTAGATTTTCCGCCATTTTGAGCAGTTCGTAAAACGCTTAAACCCGCTTTTATTCCGGATTTTTCGCGTCACCTGCACAGAAATTTTTTTACATGAACTTTGGACCAATATCTAAAGATCTGTCATTGTCAATTGAAACATGCTTTTTTAATAATTCAATGCATATTGCGGTTTTATGCAAATTATTCTTCTGCCTCTAAAACATACGTGCAAAGTCACATTTTCATGATGAAATACTGTAGAGGGTAAGTCCAAATATCACTGAAACCAAAAAGAATCATATTTGAACTGGGGACCCCCCACCCTGACGTGAGTAGGGGTTTCCCATGATCTGGGCCTTAGGCTAGATGCAGAATAGAGCTGGGACGTTCGCGAACGAATCGAATCTTTTGAACGGCTCTTTGAAGTGAACGATGGGATCCGGTTCGCACAGTAGAGAGCCGTTCATTTGGGGGGGAGACCCCCTCCCCCCAATTCAACATCTCCTTGCTACTCCACTGAGTACTGACTGAGTACAGTGAGTGAGTGAGTGAGAGAGAGAGAGAGAAAGAACAAGTGGAGGAGCGAGTTCATTGTTGCCTGCTTGTTTTTTTTAGGTGTTTTATGAATAACAAAAGTCAAGGTAGCTTAATTTACACACACATTTTATGAAAAGGGTAAATACTAAATTGTGATCTCAACTGTCAGCAGAGGAATGTGGTGCCACCTTGTGGATTCATGTTTAAACAAATTGTTCTTAAAAATATATAAATATACAAGGAGCCAAATGAGCCAGTCTTTTGAACGGCTCTTTTTAGTGAGCCAGATCGATGGTACTGTCTCACTTCAAAGAGCCATAAATCCCACCTCTAATGCAGAATAGACCCAAACACAGCTGCCCAGCAATTGGCAATCAAACCACACCCAGTATAAAGCCAGTCTTTCTGCCAAGTACCGGTAACTGGAGTCGAGTCTGCTGCGCAGATGGGCGCAGATGGGCGTGGCGTAAGGTCTTCGAATGGGCGTTAGCGTGATGGGCGTGGGAAAAGCTGCCACGAGCCTATAGCCAGCAGCTCGCCGTTCTGCTCCCACTCCCACTCTCGCAGTTTCTACCGTAATTACACAACTTAATGCGCAGCGAATTTTGGACGGGGGTCGGGGGCTCATTTTACCGGGGGTCCGCTCACTATCCCGACGGGCCGCTGTTCCGACTAGCGTCGGCAGGTTAGTTACTGAGGTACGGTTACTGAGGTTAAGTTTAGGGTTAGGGGTAGAGTTAGGGTTAGTTTTAGTGTCGGCGACGAGTGGCACGCGTGCCGTGGACCACCTCCAGGGACCCCTGGCTATATAACAGGGGGACATGCGGATATATAAGAGAACCAGGGACACGGGACGGCCGCCGTTCCACTCCTATCCGAAGTGGGCTGCAGAGGCGGCGGTCCTCCGCAGCGACGCGACCACATTTGCGTCCCCCCGAGCGATTTCCCCGGGCGCCGTCCGTGAGCCACCCCGTTAGAAGGGTCTTTTTTCCGGCTACACAGGGTGTAGCGCGGCGCGGCCAGGGGGTCCCCGGAGCTCCACGATACCTCCAGGTGTCCCCGGAGGGCGGAGGTGGTCTGCGATACGAGCCACTCAGCCGTCCCACTCCGATGCTCCAAAGTCGGATAGTAGTGGAACAGCTGCCGCCCCGTGCCCCTGGTTCTCTCTCTCTCTCTATATATATATATCCCCTGTTATATCGCCTGCATGGGTAACTGGAGGCGGTCCGCGGCCGAGACCCCAAACCCAAAGTTGGATGCGAGTGGAGCGGCGAGCCACTGGTTCTCTCTTTATTATATCCCAGGCCCAGCCTTATCGTAGACCTTTTCCCACGCCCGTTCACAGAACAAGTAACTCCCATTCGAAGAATCTGCGCGGCAGCACAGAAACGGCAGCACAGAAACAGAAACCAGCAGCACAGAAACCGCCGCCATCTTTGCCTCCAGTTACCCCTGTCTCCTTTCTGCAGTAACTTGCTCAGTGTGGTGCACAACACTGAAGGTGTTACAGGCAGCAGGTATGTACTCTTTATTTATTTCAACAACTATTCCAAATTCTGACAGTTTAATTCATTAATTATTTATACTTACCCATACAATAATTTTACTTTTAGATACCATACCTACCTGATCCACTCGCTACACTGGCTGTGTGAATGAGGAACATTGTGACTTGGTGAGTGACCATGTGCTCTGTAATGTAATGTTTTTTGGGATTTAAATGTAAAAAATATTTATTTTTGAATTTAATGCTTGTATGTAAGCTGCTAAGTTGATTATTGAATTGATGTATTTTGAGTTTAAAGACGGCTTGTAGATCAGCAGATTAGCAGAATATTTTTTTAAGCTGGTAGATCGGCAGATTAACTGAATTTGTTATTTTGTATTCATTTTATTTTATATTCATTTTTCTCTGTATCCAATCCAGGTTTTTTGGCTAGCAACTGAACTGAATGATGGCAAGCCAGCCCTGTACAATCCCTGTATGATCCCAGTCCTGTTTCACCTATGGTCATGGGTAGGAAACTCAGTGGCAGCAACTCATACACAAACATTCCCCCCAGTTCTCTCAATCCCAATCTCCACTTTGCCCTATGAACATTGAACACTCTGACTGACTTGACTACCAAGAACTTTGACCGGACTGATATTTGGGAATCAAATTTGAATATCAACTGTATGCATTCATGCTTTATTTTCCTTTTCCTTTTTCAATATAATCTCTCGCAATACAGTTTGGTCTCTTGAGTTTTATTTAATGTTGTCATCAATGTTATTCCTCCAACCAATACCTTCTTCTGCAACAACAGGTGTAGCATATGCTTTGTAGAGGGAAAGTATAAATTGCTAGTGGACCAAACTACAAGCCAATGCATTTTAATGTTTATGCCTGCCAGTTTATTTAATGATTGGGGTGGTGGTTATAATGGGTGTGGCCACTTATCCTGGGTCTCTCCTGGACTGCTGTGGGCTGTTCCTCGAGTAATAGGAACATGCCAAGTGCTGTGAAGGAGAAGGGGTTTCAAGGGTTTCAGAGTAATGTGTTTATTTAAATTGTTAATGAGTTTCCACCCAAATTATATTTGTTTAATAGTAACGCATCTTTTTTGTGACATGTATGTGTTTAGCTGTAAAATTGAAAAACCAATAAAAACAATTTAATAACTAGAAAAGAAAATGTCTACGAAATTTTAAGTGTGCCTGCAGCTCGCTAAGTGTGTGCAACCTTGTATAGCAGTTGGTGTTAGCATATTGCATTAACATCATTATTAGAATTTTTTACATCAGCATTTTTATCATTAGCTTTAACATTAAATTTTGTATTAGCATTAGCATTAGCATTTGTTAGCATTAGCATGTGTTAGCATTAGCATTTGTTAGCATTAGCATTTGTTAGCATTAGCATGTGTTAGAATTAGCATTATCATTTGTTAGCATTAGCATTTGTTAGCATTAGCATGTGTTAACATTAGCATGTATTATCGTTAGCATTAGCATTTGTTAACATTAGCATGTGTTAGCATTAGCATTTGTTAACATTAGCATTAGCATTTTTAGCATTAGCATTTGTTAGCATTAGCATGTGTTAGCATTAGCATTTGCATTAGCGGTTAGCCGTTGGGACTGTGGGACCGCCCACTGAGTTTGAGACCAGTAACGTGTTGAGAAGTGGAGACATGACTGTTTTAAGCCCAGCCAATACAAAGGCAGAGGGGGCGGGGCTTAACAATTACAGATAATTCCTATTGGCCATGTAAGTACACACAGCGAGTTTCGAGACGGTAGCATGCTGCAAACTGGAGATATAGCTGTTGAAAGCTCAGCCAATAGGAAGATAGGGGCGGGGCTTAATAGGGGGCGGGGCTTAAGTATTAAGTCCCTATTGGCCGTTTAAGTCCAGACACCAAGTTTCAAGACGGTACCATGCTGTGAACTGGAGTAGTGGCTGTTTAAAGCCCAGCCAATAGGAATACAGAGGGGGCGGGGCTTAATCAATTACAGCTCATCCCTATTGGCCGGAAAAAGACCAAAGTTGTGTGTGCATTTTAAAGTTTAAATCACGTTGCTAGGCAAAAGTATGGCAGAGTTATGTGGCGCCCAAGTTTCTGTTTTTTTTTCGGAGTCCCCCATTCAAAGTCAATGGAGGTTTTTGCGCATAGTTTTTTACGAATTACGTTGCCATGGTAACGCGGATCGGAAAGAAAAGTAATAGCACACCATTCCCGGCCGAGCCGCACATTTTGATGTATATATTGCGGGGGTGGCGTAAATCGTGCGGCAGTTATTACGTGCCGAAATTTCCCCCATTCTAAGTCAATGGGGCTTTTTGGCGTCGTTTTTTGCGAATTACGTCGCAATGGTAACGCGGATCGGAAAGAAAAGTAATAGCACCCCATTCCCGGCCGAGCCGCACGTTTTGATGTATATATTGCGGCGGTGGCGTAAATCGTGCGGCAGTTATTACGTGCCGAAATTTGTGGCGACATTACTTACTTATGTATGTATGTATGTATATAAGTATGGCGGATTACAATAAGTGTTTTGCCATTGCGTTGCATGGCAGGCACACTTAATAATGCATCTTTAGTGTATAGGTTAATTTTAGGCAATGGGTTATTTTGGAAGTATTTAAGTAGAGTTGCTACTTGGGGCTGTGTCCTGTGGTACAGTCCACTTCTATTTAAAGGAGGCCACAGGGACAGACAAGGTAGTTAGTTGGACCTGCACTGAAGTGAGTTATGGAAGAAAAAAAAAGGTATTTGGCTACAGACCCCATCTCAAAATATTTTGTTCCAGGGATCCCAAAAGTAAATGGGCCTATTTATGTTAAAATATTCACTCTAGATGCCGAATAGATACACGAAGCTCAGATCCGTTGACAAATGAAAACTTCAACTTTTTTCAATAAAAACTATTTCAAGTTTAGTTTAACTCTCCCCACGCTTTGAACGTTAACGTTCGCCCCATTTTTTACAGAACCTCGATGCCAATACGGCGCTCGTTCGTTCGTTCGTCTGATGACTGTAAGCTGATGAGGGGTCGCGCGGCCGTGTACTGTAAACACATTTTCCGCGGTGATGGTGTAAAAAATCCATTATGCGTTACATCAACGGAGACAATTTCACTTCCTTGTTGATTTCCTCTGGCCCGGAGCTCTGTAGCCAGTGACTGGTCTGAATCTACGGCAACACATAACAGGCACATTCACATTCATTCTCGCATGATGCCGCCCTCTGCTGCCTGGCAGACCAAAGTGCACTATTGCACAATAAAAAAAAGAAAAAAAGAAAAAAAAGAAATGTGTCTATCTATCTACTATAACGTCGCAAAGGTAAGCCGCTTTTTGATGGCACCAGACCCAATAAATAAATAAATAATCTGGCAGTAGGAGAGTTAATTTAAGTCTGACTCTGCTAGCCACTTACAGAAAATAATGCTGCTATAATATTTTGCAATTGCAAATCTTTGTGTAAATAAACTGACATTCAAACTATTGCATGACTATTTTTTTATCATGTTTCACAAGCATCTGGGTCTACAATGCCAGTGGTGTAAAAGTAACTGAGTACATTTACTCAAATACTATCCTTAGTATAATTTTGAGGTATTTTATACTTCACTTGTATACTCTTACTTCTAGGCTACTCTAGTAAATGCTCATGCGTTGCATTGCATTGTGAGCTTGTAGATCTGCTATTTTCAAAAATGTTCAAGTTGATGCCAATACCCTTGTACTTTTATTCAGTATTTATCTCTATATATTCATGTTATTCCTGGCACCGCCCCCGTTATCCTGTTCATATCCTGAAAGAGGCGGAGGCTGAAAAAGCTGTCCTGAAAAACATCATTTGGTTTCCTGTTGTCCTTGCATTAAAGTGTCAGTAGTTGGCGTTCTAGGCTCTGGGCTCTGAATGGACCTTGTTTGCCATGTCTGCTTATAATAAGCAATTTGTGTCTCTAAAAATACTATAGTTGCTTATTGGGCATTCTAATATTTTTAAACCAGTGTGTGAAGTTGGCTGATGGCCTAGGCTCTAAAAAACAGCTTAAGAGGGGTGTTTTAAGATTTTCATTTATCCAGCCTCCTCCATGCAATTTTGTAGCCTACAATGAAACCCAAAATTCAAAAATAGCAAAAATAAACTTTGACAAAAATAGAACTCAGGAACAAAAGGCAAAACTCAAGATAAAGGAAAAATAATAAACACAGCCCATGGAAAGGGCCTTGCAGCTCTCTCGCTGTGTGGCGTGCGTGCATGCGTGAGCGTGCAATATCTTTAAGCAGAGTGCATATGTCTATAGGGCACAGGCGGCTAGACCGAGCCTCCAATATGGCCTCCAATATGGGGTCACGTGCACAAGAAAATATGATCACTCGAAAATTTCAGAAATACTCAGATTACATTTACTCAGATTGATTTCACCCCAAGCCTCCAAAATATGAAGAAAAAGAAAATCAATAAAATCAAGGCACTCAGCCTACATAGAACTTTTTTTTTTCTTTTTTTTTTAAAAACAAACATGGTTAATAGATCCTGTGGCTGTCTAGTGTAGTGGTCAGGGCATGTGCCTTTCATGCAGAAGAACGTTGGATCGAATCCCGCTTGGGGTTGATATAAGCTTAAAATCATGACATTTGGTAGACTTTACAGTTTGGATCCTTGAACAATGTCTGATATGGAGCCTTCCCAATAATAATAATATCCGCCATTACTAAATAATGTAGTTTGCATCATAACTCCTGAACCAAGCATTATAATACAAACTGTGATGTCTACACCTATGTTGTGATGACCAAGGATTGCAATGATATCATGTACCAGCTCAGTGGCCTAGTGGTTTCAGTGTCTGCCCTGAGACTGGGAGATCCGGGTTCAAACCCGGGTCGTGTCATACTAAAGACTATACAAAATGGGACCCAGTGCCTCCTGCTTGGCACTCAGCATCAAGGGTTGGATTGGGGGGTAAGTCCCTGCGACATACTAGTGTCATGTCCAGGGGGTGTACTTGTACATCAAGCTGCCTCATGCTACATAAACAGGAGATAGGCTCCTGCCCTGTGAGACTCATGGCTCGGCTGAGTCATATGGTCTTCATGGCTTGGCAAGGCTTACTATGTACAGTATCAAACTGGGTGAATAGTGCAGTATTTTATGTCTGTTGCATATAGTATTTTGCATACATGTTGTGTAAAGGTCAATTTGTGCTTTTACCTATAACTCCCCCGATTAGTGTAAAACTTTGTATGCACACTTCCCAGAGGCCAAGGAAAAACCTGTGCCCTGCATTTTTCACATCTGCCACCAGAAGGCCGAAAACACATTCTTCGATATTACTCCTTCAGATTTTATCAGAAAATCACACAAATCAGTACACACAGTATCTCTACAGTGATGTAATCATGACGGATTTGTCCGATATCATATTCTATCTAATTGGCTAACATTGAATTCCAAGGTTTGCAGGATTGCTCCTTTTTGAACAAAATTACCACTAGGCCAAAAAAACCTACCTGACCTGCCGGAGTTCTGTTCGGAAGAACACTGCTTCTAGTTTTTCTTTGATGTCTTCTTTGCTTTCCCTTGATGCCTTTTTGCTTTCCTGCTTTTTATGCCTTGGCCACTTTATCGCTGCTTGCAGCTATATTTTTACATTAATTTTGAATTGATTAACGGAAACAATGAATTCTTTAATTCAGTCAAGTTTTAAATTGCCATTTATTTTGAGAAGCAAATTGTTTAAATCGGAACCAGAGAGAGGTGTCATTTCAGGGGGGAAAACTAGAAGTGGCAAAAATAATTGCCATTGAGATCTTAGTATAATCTTTCTTTTCAAATATTTTTATTACATTTTCAAATAGAAGTAGCCCAGAGGCTCACATGTAGATTACAATGTACATTATGAGTGAAAAAAACAGCTGAGAATGGCAACGGCAACGGCTATCCCTTGAAACCCCCACATGATCCTGTTTACGCCTGAGATTTTTTAAATAGTTCAAAAAGCTGAGCTAGCTGATCTACAGCTATATAAACGATTTGTCATTTTTGTATAGTCTTCACATGAACAAAATTATGTAATGTAAAATTGGAGAAAAAAATCGTAACACTGATTAGTTGCATCGGAGTCCACAATCAATTATATTTTGAGACTAAGGGCCCCATTTTCGTCCATGCTAAATCCTAAACCCCTAAACTTCTTTGCATTGTTACTATTTTGATTATATTGTTTTTAATACTCAAAATAGCCAATCTACATCGACATGTTGTGAGCGCTTGTAGATCATGCTCTGGTCCGCTTCTCCTGTGCATGCCACTTGCTGCTCAGGCACCGCCAAATCCTGATTGTTTGTTACTTTATACGGTAGATCAGCAAGTTGTAGATCAGCTATTTGAACTATTTAAAAAATGTTTTTCAAAATGGTAAAGAAGTTTAGGGATTTAGGGTTTAGCACACACGCACGCACACGCACACGCACACGCACACACACACACACACAATAATAATTGTATTTGATATATGTTACAGTCAGTTTGGGTAACTCAGTCAGATCGTGGTAAGAGCGCTTGTTTTGTCGTTCACCACACACCAATCACCACCAGATGGCGACAACAGCCATTCACTAGTATAGGCGCTGACGTCACTCGTGAGTCGTTTGCGACTCTCTTTCTTTATTTACTAGTCTAGCTCGGCAGTGTTTTAGCCATTAGCTTACTATGCCTTACTCTAACCCTAACCCTAACCTTAACCTCAGTAAAACTATGCCTAACCCTAACCCTAACCCTAACCCGGACCTCCGTGGGTTGAGGCGTTATCATTCCTGCCGACGCTACGTTGTTGTGGCTCAAAGCGACCGCTTGTTCCGCCCCGCGCTGCACGACGAGTGCTCCGTTTCTCGATCTGACTGTTTCTCTATCTAACCGTGACATGTATATATATATATACAGTGATGGGCAGTAGCGAGCTACAAGTAGCGACGCTACATAGCTTAACTACATTTTTCAGTAGCGTCACGGTAGCGCCGCTCGTTTTGAACCAAATAGCTTTTAGCGTAGCGGAGCTATTTTTAGACACCAGTAGTGACGTAGCGTCCACCAAACGCTACACGTTACTAATAAAGGTTGTGCGCAAAAAAGAAAAGAAGAAATCCCAGGAGAAAAGCCATGGTACAGCCTGTGCACAGTGCACATGAATCACAGCTCGTTTTATACTTCTATAGTACAGTGGTGTCATTTGCAAAAAAGGACAGATCTACAAGCTATCAACGCGTCTCGGCTCGGCAGGGTGTTCGCTTGAAGATCTACCCTTCTTTTAGTTCCATGGCTCCTCCCCAATAGCAAGAAGTCACTGCTCTCTGTCTGTCAGTGTCTGCACCGGTGCACTCGCTGCACACAGAGAGACACGGAGAGACGGAGGGATATGGAACTAAACATGCACAGTGAAACTAAAGTTGTTTGCAACGTTTGCAATGTTAGAACTTCACTCGTTATAACTTTAACCAAATGCGGGTGAAACAGTGAAGGGGACACCGCGCCGCATGATAGAGTGCAAGGAACGTCGGACTCGGACTGGACATACCTCGCATATCGATCAAAAACAACCATTCGCACCTCGTTTAAAAAGCGTGCCTCAACGACGTGAATTAACATAAGAATGAGCCATCGGCTGGATGCATGTCTGATCCATTGTGTGACCTGCTAAATTAGTGCTAAAGGTTCTGTTCTGTCTAAAGCAGAGATGGAAAAAGTACTCACAATTTGTACTTAGTAAAAGTATCAATACTTCGCTGTAGATGTAGGCCTACCCCATTACAAGCGAATGTCCAGAATTCAAAATGTACTTGAGTCAAAGTATGAAAGTATTGGCATCAAAATGTAGGTCTACTTAAAGTACCAAAACTAAAAGTAGGCTACTAAATGTTTGAAAATAGCCAAGGAAGGTATAAAATAGGGCTAAAGTGGAATAATGTAGTCTATATTTTACAATATAATCTTTCATAGCTGTAAAGTAACTAGTAACTAAAGTGTTCAAATAATTGTAGTAGAGTAAAAGTACAATATTTGGATTTGAGATGTAGTGAGTAGAAGTAAAAGTACTGAAAACTTGAAATACTCTGGAAATACTCAAGTAAAGTACAGATACCTCAAAATTGTACTTAGTGTAAGTAGGCCTACAGTAAATCTACTTTACTTTACACCACTGGTCCGAAGTAGTCATAGTAGAACGTTACACTCAACTCACCATTTATCTGCACTACAGTACAAAATGAATTGTAGGCCTATAACATGAATCAATTCAAATGAGAATGTTACTATACTTACTAAGTAACTGACTGACTGACTTGACTGTCTGTCTGTTTATCAGCATAAAGATTATCCATCCATCCATCCATCTTATCAGCTGTTTCGACAGCACACAGATCAGGGCACTCTTTTGTCCACAGCTAAATGACAGTGAAGTGGCAATTTAAGGACCTTTTAGACATTTTTAATACCTAAAAAATACAAATAAAATACCAAAACTGCATCAAAAGTTAGCAACTATAAAAACTGGTCAAACATTGGCCAATTTGACAATATAGTGAAAGAGGCACAACTTGTGAAAATGGCAGATCTACAAGCTCGAAACGCCTTGTGTTCCGAGGTGTTGTGAGCTTGTAGATCTGCTATTTTCACAATAAATCGGTGGAACAGAGTGAAACTAAATGTAATGCCTCAACTCCTAATTCCAATTGCTTGTCAGGGTGGGGTCCCAAATTCAAATAGGATTTTTTGGGGGGGTCACAGCCTGAAAAGGTACACATTTAATTTAAAAAAGTAAATGAAAGGATGAAACAAAAAGCTAGACATGAGGGCTTTTTTCCAGTTTTATAATAATCAATTGAACTGAGCATTTTTTGCCTGACTATTTGTTTGGTGGAAAGTTGCACTTGATCATGAAGTTGATTAAAAAAATAAAAAAAATAAAAAATAGCTTTGTTGTAGTTAGCTACTTTTGCTGTGTAGCTTGTAGCTTGCTTTGCTACATTTTCTGTGGGTAGCTTCGTTGTAGCTTAAGCTATATTTCATCAAGAGTAGCTTGTAGCTTAGCTTACTACATTTTCCAAGTAGCTTGCCCATCACTGTATATATATATATATATATATATATATCTTAATGTAGGAAAATAAAATGGGATTTTTACTCGGGTCGTGACCCGTATAAATTGGTCCATGACCCACAAATGGGTCCCGACCCACTGTTTGGGAAACAGTGGCCTATATCAGTGGTTCTCAACCTTTTCAGGCTGCGACCCCAAAATTATCATATTTTAACTGGGGACCCCCCACCCTGACAAGCATTAATAGATGAGGCATTACATTTTGTATAATACGGGGTCTATTGTGAAATGCCAATGATTAATAATAGGGGTAATAATAATAATAAATATAGCTGCAAGCAGCGATAAAGTGGCCAAGGCATAAAAAGCAGGAAAGCAAAAAGGCATCAAGGGAAAGCAAAGAAGACATCAAAGAAAAACTAGAAGCAGTGTTCTTCCGAACAGGACTCAGGCAGGTCAGGTAGGTTTTTTTTGGCCTAGTGGTGACTATAATAGGCCAAAGTGAAAAGGGTACCACATGTTCTTGGGCCTTTCACGGCAATCGGACGCTGCATGCGTGTGTTTTTCAAAAAATTTACCCGCTGGTGGCGCTATAACAGGCCAATGTGAGAAGGGTGGAATCTGTTCCTTGGCCTAGTGGGAATGTGTGTGCAAAATCTCACAAATAGCAGGCTGCGTTTGAGACATTTTGTTCAAAAAGGAGCAATCCTGCAAACCTTCGAATTCAATGTTAGCCAATTAGATAGAATATGATATCGGACAGATCCGTCATGATTACATCACTGTAGAGATACTGCGTACCCATTTGTGTGATTATCGGATAAAATCTGAAGGAGTAATATCGAAGAATGTGTTTTCGGCCTTCTGGTGGCGCTATAAATGACAGAGACTCTGCCGATTTTACACTAATCGGCATAGTTATTGGTAAAAGCACAAATTGACCTCTACACGACATGTATGCAAAAGACTATATGCAACAGACATAAAATAGTTCCAAAGAACTCCTGAAGGTTTTAACTCAATATCTTTATTTTCCAACTTTTTCATTAGTTGTCTTTGTTGAAGAGTTGGTCATCAGGTTGTAAACCTTCAAAACAGAGGGTTAACAACCTAGCCATTTTCAGGCATGTCTTTTAAATCACAATGTTTTCAAATAATTCAAGTAGTAAACGTCTTCAAATAAAGTTTTTAAACAACGTTTTTAAACATTAAGTATTGTGAAGTCTGAACCCAAACCAGCACACGGAAACAGTTCTCAAGGTGAAAACGCAATAAGCGTTGTTTTATTCAAGGGGGCGTTCCCCTAAAACATGAAATAAAGTTCTTCCCAAAACCGGGGCTTTTAACTCAAAATATGCTTCTTTCCAGAACTTAACAAACAGGGGTTACATTCGAAACACATGTTTCACAGTATGCCGTTGCTTCCATTAACACATGCCATTTCTCTTCCAAGATTCAGATGCGGCTCCTAATTTGCCTACAATGGGAACAGATAGAACCACTATTAGCAATGTGGCAAAATACAGAGCAAATGTGCGACAGGAGAACATAGTGGAGTTTTGCTTACTGCTCGATGGAAGAGTCCCTTCGAGAGCCAGCTACACAGTGAAGCAGAGCTCGGTGGTTAAGAGCAAAAACATTTGGATTGCCTGACTCGGAGAAGCTGTGTTGCGGCCAGGTGCTGACAAATCAAACTGATTGAGAATGAAATTGGACTAGCACCATAGGCCCCTGGCTCCACCAGTAGCTGCTAGAACAATGACAGTAATACATATGACAGATTACCACGTAGTTACACGGAATCGTGGACTACAGAATATATGTCAACCCCTTTCCTTGTTCACCTTTGGCACATGCATATTACCAGTAAGACTCCCTAATTGGGAGATAAGTGACCGTCAGGTCGCATACACAAACTTTAGAAGGCAATCGTAGCCAATCAGGAGGTAACATGGGAAATTCATGTTGATGAAATGACTTGAGATACTGTGTACCGCTTTGCGTGTTTTTAGGGAAAAATCTGTAGTGTTGAAAAATGTGTTTTGCAAAAATCGGTCTGATGGTGCTGCTATAAGAGGGGCATGTGAGAAATCAGAGACGGAGGTTGTGATTTGACAATCAATTTGCGTGATTTTAGGCCAAAATCTGTAGGAGCGTTGTTCAAAAATATGTTTTGCAAGAATCGGCCTCATGGTGGCGCTGGAGGACCATGTGAGAAATCAGGCTGCCAAGGAGTGTGTGCAAAGTTTGGCATGGATAGGGGCAACGATGGCAGAGATATGAGTAGGGCAAAAGTGTGATGTCACACGGACAGACTGCCAGCCGGTGGAGGTTTTGATAGTAACTGCAACCTAACAGTCGCAATAATAGTCACATTTCTTTAGTTAAATGCTTACATTAAAGAAAGATGAGGCCACACTCCCAAACAATAGTGGACACAGGCAATCCACAACTGCACAGTCCTGGCAATATAAAACACATTCTCACTGTAAACCATAGACCAAAATAACACAGTAAAACAGTAAAAGAGACCATACAAAACACAAGCAAACAGTCTTACCGGTTAACAGAGCAGCACACATCCTCCTCTCTACATCATGCAACCAGCAGTGTTTTGCTTCAACTGTTCTTCAGGTGGATTCAATCAGCCGACAACCAACAAGCAGCCATCTTAGCTGCTGCATTCTGGGAAATGTAGTGTTTCTGAAAACCAAACAAAGCCATCAGTTAGATTCAGTTCACATGCAAAAAACATGGCCTGGATAAATAAAAAAAGAAAAATCAACTAATCAGCCGATCTACAAGGTTAAAACAAAATAAAGTCAACAGATCTGCTGATTTGGAGGTTGTGATTTGCCATCCAATTCGCGTGATTGTAGGCCAATAGCTGTAGGAGCAGTGTTGTAAAATGTGTTTTGCAAAAATCTGTCTGATGGTGGCGCTAGAGAGGGGCATGTGTGAAATCAGGGACGGAGGTTGTGATTTGACAATCAATTTGCGTGATTTTAGGCCAAAATCTGTAGGAGCGTTGTTCAAAAATATGTTTTGCAAGAATCGGCCTCATGGTGGCGCTGGAGGACCATGTGAGAAATCAGGCTGCCAAGGAGTGTGTGCAAAGTTTGGCATGGATAGGGGCAACGATGGCAGAGATATGAGTAGGGCAAAAGTGTGATGTCACACGGACAGACTGCCAGCCGGTGGAGGTTTTGATAGTAACTGCAACCTAACAGTCGCAATAATAGTCACATTTCTTTAGTTAAATGCTTACATTAAAGAAAGATGAGGCCACACTCCCAAACAATAGTGGACACAGGCAATCCACAACTGCACAGTCCTGGCAATATAAAACACATTCTCACTGTAAACCATAGACCAAAATAACACAGTAAAACAGTAAAAGAGACCATACAAAACACAAGCAAACAGTCTTACCGGTTAACAGAGCAGCACACATCCTCCTCTCTACATCATGCAACCAGCAGTGTTTTGCTTCAACTGTTCTTCAGGTGGATTCAATCAGCCGACACCCAACAAGCAGCCATCTTAGCTGCTGCATTCTGGGAAATGTAGTGTTTCTGAAAACCAAACAAAGCCATCAGTTAGATTCAGTTCACATGCAAAAAACATGGCCTGGATAAATAAAAAAAGAAAAATCAACTAATCAGCCGATCTACAAGGTTAAAACAAAATAAAGTCAACAGATCTGCTGATTTGGAGGTTGTGATTTGCCATCCAATTCGCGTGATTGTAGGCCAATAGCTGTAGGAGCAGTGTTGTAAAATGTGTTTTGCAAAAATCTGTCTGATGGTGGCGCTAGAGAGGGGCATGTGTGAAATCAGGGACGGAGGTTGTGATTTGACAATCAATTTGCGTGATTTTAGGCCAAAATCTGTAGGAGCAGTGTTAACAAATGTTTTGCAAGAATCGGCCTCATGGTGGCGCTGGAGGGCCATGTGAGAAATCAGGCAGCCAAGGAGTGTGTGCAAAGTTTGGCATGGATAGGGGCAATGGTAACGGAGATATGAATAGGGCAAAAGTATGATGTCACACGGACAGAGTGACAGCCGGTGGAGGTTTTGATAGTAACTGCGACCTAACAGTCGCAATAATACTCACATCTCTTTAGTTAAATGCTTACATTAAAGAAAGAGATGAGGCCACACCCCAAACAATAGTGGACACAGGCAATAATCCACAACTGCACACTCCTGACAATATAAAACACATTCTCACTGTAAACCATAGAACCAAAATAACACAGTAAAACGGTAAAAGAGACCATACAAAATACAAGCAAACAGTCTAACCGGTTAACAGAGCAGCACACATAGCCTCCTCAACTCAGCAGTGTTTTGCTCAAACTGTTCAGATGGATTCAATCGGCCGACGCCCAACAAGCAACCATCTTAGCTGCTGCATTCTGGGAAATGTAGTTTTTCTGAAAACCAAACAATTAGATTCAGTTCACAGGCAAAAAAACAAAAAAAAATCAACTAATCAGCCGATCTACAAGCTTAAAACAAAATAAAGTCGTCAAATCTGCTTATCTACAAGCAATAATTACATTCCCGAAATGAATCTTTTTACATTCCAATCCCAAAACCAGAAACAAACATTTCCGAGCCACATGTTCACTTACCAATTATCTTAGTCACGCAGCCTCAGTGTCAATATCAGAGTTGGTCAGGTGGATCTAAAAGCAATATAGTGTGGGTTAAATATAAATGGAGTAATGCTGTTAGAAATTGGAATAGTCTTGAAATGAAATGCGTACAAACCTGCAGCAGCTCCAATGAGGTTACTGAACAAACTGAAGAAAGACTGGCTTTATACAGGGTGTGGTGATTACCAATGCTCGGCAGCTGTGACTTAGGGACCGTGGTCAAACATTGCATGTGAAAAATAAGAATATATTCTATTTGAAAAATAAAATAAAATGACTGTAATTCCCGCTGAACCGTGGGTTACAAGTGCACAAGTGCACAGTGCACTAACCTACATTATTGCAACGTGTGATTAAAATGTGACTTTGAATGTATGTTTTAGAGGCAGAAGAATAATTTGCCAGCAGCATCAACCATGCTTCCAAACACACTGAGCACGCACGCACGCACGCACGCACGCACGCGCACGCACACACACACACACACACACACACACACACACACACACACACACACACACACACACACACACACACACACACACACACACACCTGTGCCTAACCATTCTGCATTAGAGGTGGGATTTATGGCTCTTTGAAGTGAGACAGTACCATCGATCTGGCTCACTAAAAAGAGCCGTTCAAAAGACTGGCTCATTTGGCTCCTTGTATATTTATATATTTTTAAGAAGAATTTGTTTAAACATGAATCCACAAGGTGGCACCACATTCCTCTGCTGACAGTTGAGATCACAATTTAGTATTTACCCTTTTCATAAAATGTGTGTGTACATTAAGCTACCTTGACTTTTGTTATTCATAAAACACACAAAAAAAAACAAGCAGGCAACAATGAACTCGCTCCTCCACTTGTTCTCTCTCTCTCACTCACTCACTGTACTCAGTCAGTACTCAGTGGAGTAGCAAGGACATGTTGAATTGGGGGAGGGGGTCTCCCCCCCAAATGAACGGCTCTCTACTGCGCAAACCGGATCCCAACGTTCACTTCAAAGAGCCGTTCAAAAGATTCGATTCGTTCGCGAACGTCCCAGCTCTATTCTGCATCTAGCCTAAGGCCCAGATCATGGGAAAACCCTACTCACGTCAGGGTGGGGGGTCCCCAGTTCAAATATGATTCTTTTTGGTTTCAGTGATATTTGGACTTACCCTCTACAGTAGTTCATCATGAAAATTTTACTTTGCATGTATGTTTTAGAGGCAGAAGAATAATTTGCATAAAACTTGCAATGTTGATTGAATTATTAAAAAAAGCATGTTTCAATGTTTAAAAAATCCGATATGACAGATCTTTAGATATTGGTCCAAAGATCATGTAAAAAAAGTTCTGTGCACGTGACGCGAAAAATCCGGAATAAAAGCGGGTTTAAGCGTTTTACGAACTGCTCAAAATGGCGGAAAATCTAAGGGCGGAGCTTACTTAACAAAGACACAGATGTCTTCCGCTTGAGTCAAGGCACGCGTGTAAGCAAGTTGTATGTCTTCAAACGAAACGAGGCATGACTTATGCCCCTTTAAAGTTTGAGTTTTCAAACGCTTCGTATAGCGTCCCCCTTTGGCCAATTTGAGTAAGATTGCTTTCAGTGATATTTGGACTAACCCTCTACATATTTGCCAAATGCCATGAACGTGTCACTTTGCATGTATGATTTAGAGGCAGAAGAATAATTTGCATATAACTGCAACATTGAGTGAATTATTAAAAAATAATCTTTCGCTTTAAAGAAAATCCGCCTAACTTCTCAGACCGTATTGGTCCAAAGTTCATGTAAAAAAAGTTTCGCGCACGTTACGCGAAAATCCCAGGAGGATTGTGGGAGAAGTAAAGGTCAGAGGTCAAAAGTCAGAGCGTAAAAGTTGTTCGGCATGAGGAAACGCATAAGTGTATACAGGTTTCATTGCTGTACCTGAAACAGGGCATGAGCTACACCAGTTCAAAGTTGGCATTTTTCAAAGGCTTCCTACAGCGCCACCCTTTGGCCGATTGTTGCGGGTATCGCGTTTTAGCCGTTTGGCATGGTCCTCTGCCATACTGCCGAGTTTCGTAAAAAGCGACTGCACCGTCTAGCCGCTAGAGAAAAAGTGGCGGAAGAATAATAATAATGAGAAAGTCCAATATCAATGAATGGCCATTTGCCACTTCGTGGCCTTGGCCACTAATAATAATAATAATACGGAAAAAAAAAAAAAAAGAAAAAAAAAACATTTTTAGAGCAACACTGCATTGATTGATTAAAATGATACTTTATTAACAGTTGCAGTGGTACAGATTTATACAAAAGGATGCTTAAAGGATGACCCCCAGGGCTCATTTCCATTGAGGTCCTTTATATTCAATTCAACAAGACATTTAATGACTAAAACAACGTAGGCCTATTACACGAGTAGTCAAAACATGAACTAAAATGTACAGTAAGCAGACTTATTGCAGAGGCCAGGTACAAATTGACGATATAAACTCAGCACAAAAAGAAAGGAAACATATTAATAATTAATTATATATCCCCTTTAATAATACCAGATTGTATTGTGTTTTATATCATTTATATCGTTGATTCGTTACCTTTACAACAAGGTACAGCTTGTAAGCATCGGGCATTCGAGGCATGAGCTACACAGCCAAGCGTGTGGGTAGCGCCGACCAGAATTTTGCCAAAATGGCTTGCAATACACTGTTCTGCTGGCATTTACTCTCGTTTTGGGCTTCCCTAACACTGAGCTTAACATTAACAAAGTGTAAAAATGGCCAATATGTGTTGTTTTTTTCTTTCCTTATTACTGTGGGAGAGTGCAGTCATTCAATGCTCCAACTAACAAAGGTGAACACCAAAAGAACAGTATTGCAGGCCTGCCAGGCCATTTTGACCATTTTTAAAGGGGCGCTACCCACACGTTTGGCTGTGTTGCTCATTCCACGAATGCCCGATGCTTACAAGCTGTACCTCGTTGTAAAGGTGACAAATCAATGATAACAATGATATCAAACACAATACCATTTGGCAAAATTAAAGGGGAGAGATAATTGACCAAATGTTGGCTAATTTTGGGTTGGCGCTACCCACACGTTTGGCTGTGTAGCTCATGCCTCGAATGCCCGATCCTTACAAGCTGTACCTTGTTGTAAAGGTGAGAAATCAATGATGACAATGATATCAAACACAATACCATGTGGCATAATTAAAGGGAAAATATAATGGACCAAATGTTGGCAAATTCTGGTCGGCGCTACCCCCACGTTTGGCTGTGTAGCTCATGCCTCGAATGCCCGATGCTTACAAGCTGTACCTCGTTGTAAAGGTGACGAATCAACGATAACAATGATATAAAACACAATACAATTTGGTATTATAAAAGGGGAGATATAATTAATTATTAATATGTTTCCTTTCTTTTTGTGCCGAGTTTATTTAGGTGCTCTTTTAGAGCTCTTTTTCAAACCCGTGACACGCTCTCATGCATCAGAGCCTATGTGGTATATATGCACCTGGACCACTAGGTCAGCGGGCGCCACAGGATACAATAATAGATTTAACTTCTTTCCATTAATCATCACCGTGATTGACTGGATTACGGGCGTTTTAAATCTTCTCTGCTGTAAACACATAAAGCAGAATAATGATGGAATTAATTATCTCTTGTGTTAATTTAGAGGCAAGGTGCCAATACAGAGCTTACTTCCTCTTCTGCACTGAATTCTGTTCTGTGGGTCAGGACAGTAACGTTTTTTAAAGAAGGAAAGAAAAGAAAAAAAGTCTGTTAATACTGCATCAAATGCAGTCAACAAACTACGCTATAAAAACTGGTAAGCTGATGAAAGAAATCTGCATTTTCACAATTTCTATCTGTGATAATACTTGTCATAAGAATTAAGGGTAAACTGAGCACTGACCCATAATACACTCGGCCGGATTCTTTCCACAGGAGGAATAGGTTTCCAAGGTTTAGGAATTAGATAGAAAAAGCCAAAACATCTCAAATTATAAAGAAAGATTGAAAGTATAGAAAATCATATCATATTGAACATTTCTGGTGTGATATATAACAAAAATAAAACATCTGTAGCAGTGAAAAACTTGTTTTATATATTTTATTAGTAGTTATTAGCAGAAGAAGGAAAAAAAAAACACAGGAAAGTAAAGTTCAATACAAGGTGGAAAGAGGATTTTAACACAACAAAGCACTATGGCTCGCTTCCATTGGGGTCCTTTGTACTCAATTCATTGAAACATTAGATGACAATACTATGCAAAACACAGTCAGATATCAGAAACCAAACATAATGTACAGCAAACAAATCAGAAATAATAATGACAATCATCAGAGAAATGGTTGAGGTGTTGTTCCATAGCTTAAAAGAAAACTCTCTTAATTCTCAACAAATCTCTATGATTCAGATTTTACTATAATGAGAAGACATGAGTTTCAATGTCTTGTGTCAATTGTGTTTACCTCTGAGATGTTAGTCTGTATAAATACAATGATTTGAGAACCTAAGTGCAGCTGAATAGTTAACACTGCTCAGCAGCACTAATTAATAGTTTGGGAATGTCATGACATTCTCTAGAATCAGTAACATGTGGATGATAATAACCCACTTACACATGGTTTTATTCAACTGTCTGCAATCAAAGCTACAGCTTATAAAGCAAGCATTGGGATTGCAACCATATATGATTATGGCGATGCATTCACTTGGACATTTCTCCTTTCAATATGACGTTTCTTATTCTTTTGGTCTCGCCGCTTAACGCATGTCTTGCACTGATCTTAAAGGGAATGGCAGCTGATACTCTCTCCGATTGGTTTGATTAAAGTAACACCCATGACTAATTCAGGTCAGTTTTACCGTGAGCTGCTTTGATGCAGTGTGCAGAATTCCGCACCCACAATAGCAGAATGGCATTGGTCACCCCTCCACAAGACCTGGCGTTAATTAAGACATCCATAATACAGTTTTTTGAATCCTCCTTATCTTGACCAAGCATTTGCCACAAACCGCAGCTAAAGGGTTTGCCTGCTTGTATGAAGCCAGGGTGCCAGCCTGCTACACTACGTTTCGTGAATCAGTTTTATCATTTCGCTTCTCAGTCTGGCCATGATTCAGTTGACTCGTATATCAGTTTTGACGGAGGCGACGTTGTTGCTGATTGGATGTTGTTCCAACAAATCAGAGTAGATTAGGGTAGCTACGTCATCAGCCAGCCAATACACAATGTCCCACCCCCACCACAGACCAATAAGAAGCCACGTTTGGATTCCACTTGCATTCTATGTCTCACCTCCCCTTGGAGAAAGGAAACTGTCCAGACTGAGAAGCCAAGTGACAAAATAAATCCATGGAGCGTACCACAAACTGCACAAGTAAAAGTGTTTTAACCTGTATGAGTCCTCAAGTGTACTTTTAGATTATTATTTAGACTAAAAGCTTTACCACATATTGTGCAAGTAAAAGGCTTTTCCCCTGTGTGAGTCCTCATGTGTACTTTTAACGTACCACTTTCACTGAAAGCTTTACCACAAACTGTACAAGTAAAGGGTTTTTCCCCTGTATGAGTCATCATGTGTGTTTTTAAATTACCACTCTGACCGTAGCCTTTACCACAAACAGTACAAGTAAAGGGTGTTTCCCCTGTATGAGTCCTCATGTGTACTTTTAAATCACTACTATGACCACAGCCTTTACCACAAACTGTGCAAGTAAAGGGCTTTTCCCCTGTATGAGTCCTCATGTGTACTTTTAACTCACCACTATGACCACAGCCTTTACCACAAACTGTACAAGTAAAGGGCTTTTCCCCTGTGTGAGTCCTCATGTGTTTTTTTAAAATACCACTGGTACCACAGCCTTTACCACAAACTGTACAAGTAAAGGGCTTTTCCCCTGTATGAGTCATCATGTGTGTTTTTAAATGATCACTTCGACCGTAGCCTTTACCACAAACAGTACAAGTAAAGGGTTTTTCCCCTGTATGAGTCATCATGTGTGTTTTTAAATGAACACTTTGACCGTAGCCTTTACCACAAACAGTACAAGTAAAGGGCTTTTCCCCTGTATGAACAACAGTGTGCCTCTTCAGATGTACCTTGCAATTAAACATTTTGCCACACACCGTACAACTAAAACTTTTCTTCCCTGTGTGGCTGTTCTTGGAGTGAGTTTGTTTTGACAATGGCAGATCCTGGGACAGCTTGTGGCTTAAAGACAATGTTTGTCCTTCCACATTGTGTGTCTTGTGTGAATCCAGTGTGTTTACAACCGACTGACCTTCCCTGGTCTCCTCCCACTCATCACTGTCTTCAGTGATGTCAGATTGAGAACAGTGTGGAGAGAGGAGCTGGTCACCACTAGTTGGTTGTGATGTTCCACAGTCCTCTACATCAGCTTGTGTTTTCATGTGTTCAGTTGAGGTGCTGGCTACAGCCTCTGTCTCTCTGTTTTCATCATCACCTTCACTTTTCACTGCTAGTAATGTCAACGTTGATCCATCAGCCTCCTCTTGTAGTTGCTCCTCCTGTTCCTCTTTAATCTGTGGAGGTTGTGGTTCCTCCAGACTGGGACTCCTCTCCTGATGTTCAGGGAAAAGCTCCTCTTTACACACAGGGAGGGAAACGAAGTCTAGGAAAGAATAAAAAGATAAAATGAGAGAAAAAAACATTAAAGGTTTGTACTTTGTTATTTTATGCAGTGTTTCCTCTGTGTTATAGCTTTGGTAGTTCCAAATCATGAGTCTATTCTCATGCATTTAAAAAGCCATTTCCTGCAAACATTCTCTCTAAGAGAGACAGCGAGAGAAGAGAAGAGAAGAGAAGAGAAGAGAAGAGAAGAGAAGAGAAGAGAAGGCATGAAACGTACTGATGTCCAGGTGGTTTTCAGGTTCCTGTTTAACAGAAACACTCCAACTCAACTTCACCTTCAGGCTGGACTCTGCACACTGGTCTGCAATGAAGGAATATAATAAGGACTTTATTAAGATATGGAATTTGATATGACATGAGTAAGGACTTGCATAGTTATATGAAAAAGTGGGTTGGCCATCTCTCGCAGTTAGTAGAGCGCAACATTGTCTTTTATCTATTTATAAAGGCCTTGTGTGTTAACTGATTTAATGCCAGGTGCCACAAGGTGCCGCTAGAGTGCCAGACATTTCTGTATAGGCCTTCGCTCTAGCTTCCGTCGACACAGGTAGTAGTCGCTTGGGATTTCACTGCAACCACTGTTATGGATGAAGACCGGAGGAAGTTAGCTAACAGTTAGCTATTAGCTTCTTTATTTTTTGGAAGCCCGATCTGAAGCTATTTGCAACCACTGTTATGGATGAAGACCGGAGGAAGTTGGCTAACAGTTAGCTATTAGCTTCTTTATTCTTTGGAAGCCCGATCTGAAGCTATTTTAGTCGCATAAAAACTTTGTCGCTGCACTGGGATCACAGTTCAGAGAAAAAGGTCTCTAAAGATGTGAGTTTGTATTGGAGTGGGCGGCGCGGTGCGGCGCCGTTTTCCGATCACGGGCCGATGTAAACAGAGTCGCGGCCCCGGGCATGGATGGAAAATTAGACTGGGGCTTCGTTGAGGCCTCCGATTAATTAATTCATTTTATTAAATACCCCGGTCTAGATCAGGATAGGCACCCCGGAATACGGCGACGAGTATTTCCCGGTGAATCTGTGCGCAAAGGTGGGGGCCGATGGGCAAGGAGGGTTGCGAGCTTATGAGAAACAACTAAAACTAGAAAAGAAAATTTCTAAGAAATTTTAAGTGTGCCTGCAGCTCGCTAAGTGTGTGCAACCTTGTATAGCAGTTTTACATCAGCATTTTTATCATTAGCTTTAACATTAACATTTTTTTAATATTAGCATTGATTTTTTTCCTTTAAACATTAGGCATGTGTTAGCATTAGCATTTGTTAACATTAGCATTTGTTAACATTAGCATTAGCATTTTTAGCATTAGCATGTGTTAGCATTTGCATATGTAAGCATGTGTTAGCATTAGCATATTTGTTAGCATTAGTATTTGTTAGCATTAGCATTAGCATTTGTAGCATGTGTTAGCATTTGCATATGTTAGCATAGCATTAGCATATTTGTTAGCATTAGTATTTGTTAGCATTAGCATTTGTTAACATTAGCATGTATTATCATTTGTTAGCATTAGCGTTTGTTAGCATTAGCATGTATTAGCATAGCATTTGTTAGCATTAGCATGTGTTAGCATTAGCATTATTATTTGTTAGCATTAGCATGTGTTAACATTAGCATTTGTTAGCATTAGCATTTGTTAGCATTAGCATTAACATTTGTTAGCATTAACATTAGCATTTGTTAGCATTAGCATTTGTTAGCATTAGCATGTGTTAGCATTAGCATTTGTTAGCATTAGCATGTGTTAGCATTAGCATTTGTTAGCATTAGCATTAGCGGTTAGCCGTTGGGACTGTGGGACCACCCACCAAGTTTGTGACCAGTAACATGTTGGGAAGTGGAGACATGGCTGTTTAAAGCCCAGCCAATAGGAAGGCAGAGGGGGCGGGGCTTAAGCATTTACAGATAGTTTCTATTTGTCATGTAAGTACACACAGCGAGTTTCGAAACGGTACCATGCTGCAAGCTGGAGATAAAGCTGTTTAAAGCTAAGCCAATAGGAAGATAGGGGCGGGGCTTAAGAGGGGGCGGGGCTTGGCCGTTTAAGTCCAGACACCAAGTTTCAAGACAGTACCATGCTGTGAACTGGAGTAGTGGCTGTTTAAAACTCAGCCAATAGGAATACAGAGGGGGCGGGGCTTAATCAATTAGAGCTCATCCCTATTGGCCGGAAAAAGACCAAAGTTGTGTGTGCATTTTAAAGTTTAAATCACGTTGCTAGGCAAAAGTATGGCAGAGTTATGTGGCGCCAAAGTTTCTGTTTTTTTTTCGGAGTCCCCCATTCAAAGTCAATGGGGGTTTTTGCGCATAGTTTTTTATGAATTACGTTGCCATGGTAACGCGGATCGGAAAGAAAAGTAATAGCACACCATTCCCGGCCGAGCCGCACATTTTGATGTGTATATTGCGGGGGTGGCGTAAATCGTACGGCAGTTATCACATGCCGAAATTTCCCCCATTCTAAGTCAATGGGGTTTTTTGGCGTAGTTTTTTGCGAATTACGTTGCAATGGTAACGCGGATCGGAAAGAAAAGTAACAGCACCCCATTCCCGGCCGAGCCGCACGTTTTGATGTATATATTGCGGCGGTGGCGTAAATCGTGCGGCAGTTATTACGTGCCGAAATTTTGTGGGATCATTATGAACTAACTAACTAAGTATGGCGGATTACAATAAGAGTTTTGCCATTGCGTTGCATGGCAGGCACACTTAATAAGACCTTAAAACCTGGCGAAAACAGTTGCGTGCATTAGCGGAAGATGACGATCAAGGAAATCATTAAATGGAAAACATTCAATTAACTTCTGAAAAGCCTACACGGCCTTTAAACAGCCTGCACGTTGCATTAGCGCAAGATTAGATGAAGGAAATCATTAAATGGAAAACATTAAATTAACTTCTGAAAATGCTTCTTCTAAGCCTACACTATAGCCTACTAAAAACGAGCGAATCTTGCCAGTTGCCACACGTGAATAATTGTGGTTCAGTGGTTGTAAACAATAACACAGACAATATAAATCCTTAGTCTAGTTGTGGGAAGAAAAGGATATCATCATCATCATGGCCCCAAATAACTTTTAAATATCTTGCAATTGGTGACGAGTCTCTTACTAAATCGGCAAGAGTGCCTCTCATTTTCAATACATAAAGGCTTCATCATCAGCAATAGTCACTGGTGCGTGTTCCCGCTGTTCCCCACACTCCCAAGCCCCCACCGTTGCGCACAGATTCACCGGGAAATACTCGGTCGCCGGAATACGTTGCGCCGCCGACAGTATAGATTGAGTTTTTTTGGGGGGGCTCTAAACTTTATTTTAAACCATTTTCAATGGAATAAATCGTCGGACCATCTAGAATCACTCGTAGGAAAGCGTAGGACGAGCCAGGACCACCCACATCTCTACAAGCAGCTCAGGGTAAGTAAAATAGCAAAAAAAAACATTGTATTGGATTGAAAAATAGCCGAACTTGTCCGGGATATGCACAAAAAGGGTTAAGCTTCCGTTGTATGGTGAATGTATATAGCGCCTTTATCCAAGGCGCTTTACATAGATTGTGCATTGCATTGCTTTCACCCATTCACACACAGATGGGGGAGGAAACCATGCCACCAACTTGCTCATTGGGAGCAGATAGGGGTTCAGCATCGAGATGCAGTTGTGCGTTACAGGACAAGTATGCATTGACTATTTACAATATAGCGGTACTAGCACCACTCACCAGCCCATTAGGCTCCATGCAAGCCATAATAGAAACCATTGGGCCTCTTCCTTACTTTCTTCACAGGTGTAGCTAATGATACTAATGAAGGCTCAGTTCCATTCTGATCAAACATTGTGCATCTTGTCTCGCTGGAAACACTCTGCTACACCAGTGGATAGAGATGTTCCGATCAGGTTTTTTGTGGCCGATACCGATCAGCTGGAATCAATATCTGCTGATACCGATATTACCGATCGATCACAGCATGTAATCAATATCTGACAATCCCGATATCACCGATCGATCACAGCGTGAAATCCATAAATTATTCTATTGTGTCACTGTAGGAGCATTTATATATTTAATGATTCCTCTTACACAAGATTGACATTGTATATTTTAATTAAATTCAACTTTATATTCTAAGGTCATGATTCGATTCTCGATACGATATATGATCATATCGTATAAGATAATGGCAATATTGTCTACCCTTCATTATTTTCAAGGTTATTTGGTTATAATGGTTAATAGCAACAATAATAGGCCAAATAGTCCCCATTTTCTGTACACTATATTACACATTTGGGGTCCTTGCTCTTGGCATGAAAATGTTTGAGAACCACTGTTCTTAAACAATATCAGACAACGTTTCTGTTTGACTGACCTTCCCCAGTTTTTATTTTGTATTTTTATAGACCCGTTTGCTGGCAAAAACAGGATTTGGCAACCCTTTTTTACAGACCTGTTTGCTTGTTTCTGTCGCAGAAACTGAATGGCAACGCTTCATCCTCCTTACATCTAGCTTCTAACTGTTAGCTCCTGTGGAAATGACCGTTTAAGGGAACTACAAACTAGATCGACAACAACTGTTGTCCATATCTACTCCAATGACTTTGGAATTATGTTTTTTTGGAACTAAGTTTACAGCAACGTTACAGCACTTATCTCTCACATCGCAGAGAGAGAGAGAGGTCATTCTCTACGAGCCTCGTTAACCTAAGAGAGAGAGAGAGAGAGAGAGACGCTAAACGCCCCCCCCAGAAATTGAATGGCAACGCTTCATCCTCCTTACATCTAGCTTCTAACTGTTAGCTCCTGTGGAAATGACCGTTTATAGGGCCTACACCATGCTTTTAAAACTATATTTTTTGCATAAATATATGCTCAAAATTGAGTCTAATGCCTCATTCACACTACAGATATATAGTTGAACGTTTTGCTTGGTAATTCAATGTAATCTCAATGGAAACCAGCTTTAAAGATACAGGAGACGCTCCAAGCAAAGCTTTGAAAGCTTTAAAGCTGGTTTCCATTGAGATTACATTGAATTACCAAGCTAAACGTTCAACTATATATCTGTAGTGTGAATGAGGCATAAGACAGGTTTTAACCCTCAAAAAACACTCTGACCATTCTTTTTGTTTGTTCTAGCTCTACTATAATGAGGCTCTCCAGCTGCAATACCAAAACGGCCTCTGTTTGCTCAGGGGCGCATCTAGTGGGGTTTTTCCAGAAAAAAAAGAAGTTTTTTGAAAAAAAGAAGTTTTTTGAAAAAAAAAGTTTTTTGAAAAAAAAAAAGTTTTTTGAAAAAAAAAGGTTTTTTTCAAAAAACTTCTTTTTTTTTCTGGAAAAACCCCATTTTTTTGAAATTTTTTTTTTTTGAAAAGTTTTGAAAAAGTTTTGAAAAAAAAAATCTTTTTAAAAAAAAATTTTTTTTTGACTCTGCATTGCCTTTTTTTGAAAAAAAATTTTTTTGAAAAAAAAAAAATTGAAAAAAAAAATTTTGAATTTTTTTTTTTTTTGACTGAAAAAAAAACGGGAAACGAGAGTGACGTCACTCTCGTCAACTCTCAGAACAGCACTGTTCTGAGAACCCGTGGAAAGCTTTTCATCTCTGTATGCCCAAAACCAGAGAAAGACACAACGGTCAGAAATAGGACTTGTTGTCCATATCTACTCCAATGACTTTGGAATTATGTTTTTTTGGAACTAACGTTACAGCACTTATCTCTCACATCGCAGAGAGAGAGAGAGGTCATTCTCTACGAGCCTCGTTAACCTAAGAGAGAGAGAGAGAGAGAGAGACGCTAAACGCCCCCCCCCCCCTTTCCCCCCTCATTTCCTGGGGGCGGATCACTTCAGTTTTGACCCTATTCGGCTATGTATCCCCGATTTCCCATAGTTTTTATTTATTTTTATGTTTTGCTAATATTGATTTGTTTACTGTTTTGGCTTCTATAGGGACCAAACTATCAGAAAATAAAGGGGTTAAAATTTTCAGACCCCTCCCTCATTTCCTGGGGGTGGGTCACTTTGGTTTTGTCCCTATTCGGCTATGTATTCCCATAGCATCTTTTTTTTCTAAAATAGATTTCTTTTTATTTTTTTTTGCTGTTTTGGCTTCTATGGGGACCAAACTATCAGAAAATGACAGGGTTCACATTTGCATACCCCTCCCCCATTTCCCTAGGTGGAGGTCACTTCAGCTTTTCGGCCTATTCGGCTCTGTATTCCCTATTTTCTTCTTCTTTTCTGTTTTGGCCAAAACAGAAACTGTCAGAAAATGAGGGGGTTCAGATTTTGCATGCAATTGAAGATGCCAGGGCAGAGCCCCTGTAGAAAGGGTTAGGGTTAGGGTTAGGTGTCCCATAGCATGATCTGACGGAGGACGATTATTCTGTCGAAGTTCTTATAGTTGATGCCATGGGTGTGCTTCAGAACATGAAAAAGACACCAAGCAAGCTGAAGCTGTCAGATCATCAGGATGCATTCAACAAACACATCATAACGATGTTCCACTGGCTATGTTGAGGGTCGAGTTGTCTTTGATAGGTAATATTAGGTATATGGATCAGTCATTAAAAAATACGAAGTCTTCATCCAGAGATGAAGCTCACCATGTCCATCAAGGAACTCCTGACTGCGTGATCAACCAAGGAGAAGTTGACATGTGTTAGTAGTGGGAGCGTTTCAGGCAAAGATCGTGCACTTTATGAAAGAAGCATGAAATTTGGCACACAGTTAGAACATGCCATATGGAACATTTTTGGCTATAGGGGCATCGCAGATTTGTCTTGGGAAACTTGTGGGAGCCAATCAAAGTTGGGCTCTCATAGACTTTACTATACAGTAACATAATACAAAAAATAAATATGCTTTAAGTAGCATGTGAGGGGTCAAACTAGGTGTTTTTCGGGATTCTGAATCCAATGCAAGCATTTGTTTTGCACGAAAAACAACCCTAAAACTGAAAAGTGATGACTCATCACTAAACCATAGTTTGTATGGGGTCCGATTTTAGCCCAAGGAATGTTTTTCCTGCAAAACAAATGTTTGCATTGGATTCAGAATCCCGAAAAACACCTAGTTTGACCCCTCACATGCTACTTAAAGCATATTTATGTATTATTTTATTCTATAGTAAAGTCTATGAGAGCCCAACTTTGATTGGCTCCCACAAGTTTCCCAAGACAAATCTGCGATGCCCCTATAGCCAAAAATGTTCCATATGGCATGTTCTAACTGTGTGCCAAATTTCATGCTTCTTTCATAAAGTGCACGATTCCTTCAAAATACTGCCCGAAACGCCTGCACTATAGGCCAGGGACTGCTTGAATATTTAAAAACTATTTTAGCAAAAACATCCAATGGGAAATTGGGAAAACATAGCCTAATAGGGCTAAAAATTAAGTGATAGTTTGGTCCCTATAGAAGCCAAAACAGCAAAAAAAAAATCAATTTTGGCAAAAAATTCCTACGGAATACATAGCATACTACACTAGGTTTAAGCATAGTTTTACTGAAGTTATGTTTAAGAATAAGGTTTGGTTTAGACCTAGTTTAAATAAGGTTAAGTTTAGGAATAGTTTAGACATAGACATAGAGTTTGCTTTTAGGAATACCTGGTGCCGCACGTTGCAATATCGCCAGCATTTGACACGGGGCAAGCGTGTTTTGGGCTTGAATTCTTGCATTCATTAACACACTACAAACCTATCCTGTACAACATGACTACAGGATTAAACCACATTAAATAAAACAGTACATACCTATCCTGTATAACTTTACAACAGGTTGTAAAGTAAATAAAACACTACATACCTATCCTGTACAACTTCACTACAGGTTGCATCATTGCATCCAACAGTCCACGTCCCTTGTCCATCTCTCGCTGTTCCTCTGACAATGTGGAATATGTTTGGGAGGCCATCTCTCTAGACTCTGTAGACCTCTCCCTGTGGTGCTCTGTGGAAATCACCAGAAGAAAGAACTTTTGGTTACCATGCAGCAACCGTTTATTATACCATGACGTAATCAAATCAAACTATAGACGTTTATTATGTTTTGTTCAGTTGAAAGGATCAGTCACTACTTGTTCTAAGAGATAAATTAATTGTCCCCATCCTGATGTAAGCTATTTTCGCTGCTATAGGTCAAGAGTTTGGGCCACAATGGAGCACTCACACCTCTGTCGCACCGCCAATCCAACTGATATGGCCATACATATCTGTCAGTCCTTGTCCCTTTCATGCCCATATCTGGACAGCCCATATGGGCATGACTTTTTTTGTTGATGAATCAGTCTTGCCCGATATGTTTTGATTTTCATTTTGAGAAGTGTACAGCTAAGCATGAACACAATGATGTATGTATGGGACTACTACAAACAAAACTCATGTCATGAGTTACAACTTACGACTGAGCGACTATCCTTCGATTAACTAACCATCGATTTCACTGTGCAAAGTGGTTTCGTTCAGTAGTTTCAGCTTTTTTCTTTTTTATTCAAGAGGTTGTTGGAAATATATGTCTGAAATTTATACTTTTAACCTGTCTGGTTGTAGTGGGACAAACGTGCCCACTATTGAGCCCTATGAACATTATGAGGGAGAGAGTAGGGATATAGGCTACCACAGCAAAAGCCTGATCTATAAATATAAATATATGAAATATAAAGTGCTTACTCGATGACCACTGATTCTACAATTCTCTTCAGGCCCGCAGAAGTACCCTTAAATGGTAAATGGTTTATCCAAAGCGCTTTACATAGATTTACATTCACCCATTCAAGGCACCAACCTGCTCATCGGAAGCAACCTGGGGTTCTTGCTCAAGGACTCTTCATCACCAACTCTGAGGGAGTCCGGGATGGTGACTGCTCTCCATTCCGACATGTCACCACTCCGACAGTTACTTCTTATTGTCAGAGTGGCAGCATTTCCATAGAGGTATAGGGTTAGGGTTAGAGATAGAGTTAGTGTCGGAATGGAGAAATGTCGGAAAGGAGACATGTCGGAATGGAGACATGTAACCGTCCGGGATCAAACTGGGAATCCTTCGAGAACCCTCTGTGTTCTAATGACGGTTTCCCTAACCCTAACCCCTGAGCCACTACCGCCCTTATCTTCCGTATATTTCAATAAAGAGTGGCCATTTCAGAGTGCCGTACACCTGCCCAACCAAAGGCAGAATCTCGACATTTCTATTGTTTCGAGGTCCCAGTAGTCTGGTTAGGGTAAGGGTAGGGGTTAGGTTTAAGCTTAATGGTTTAGGCTTTGGGTTAGCATTCACCTGCATGAGCAGGTTAGCATTCACTCACGTCGGCAGGTTAGCCTCCGTCTACTGGGACCTCGAAACAACCCTCAACTGGGTTTTATAGTTGAAACATACGGAGGAAATACGCCAAAAATGGCCACCATTCAGATTAAAATGCATTTTTGTTGAACACTACTGAAGATACGGTTACTTGTACCCACCCGAAGAGAATTGCAACATCTATGGCCATGGAATAAGCACTTTATATTTGAAATTAAGCTTCAGAGACAGGTATGTTTAAGTGTAACAGAACTGCAGTCTGCAGTGTGTAGTTGGGTGTAGGGGTGGGCGATATGGCGATAATTATCGTCTCGGCGATACAGCTTTGCCACGATAGGCCATTTCAGAATATCGTTTCTCTCGTGATACAAACAGTCATTTAGAAAAGGCTCTGGATACAGCGAGTGCACGTTCCATGAGTCGCAGCTCTATTGCTTAATTTATACTTCTATAGTACTGTGGTGTAATTCGCCAAAAAGAACAGATCTACAAGCTATAACGTGTCGCGGCTCAACGTGTCATATAATTTGAGGATCTGTCCCCTGCTTTCACGGCCCCTCCCCCGTGCAGCACGCAGACAGGCTACAGAGTGTCTACAGCACTGACTGAGTTGTGATTGTGTGCAGGAGCACGGCACAGTGGTCCACGATTTAGTTTCACTTTCACGGGACTTTAGTAAAGCAGTGATGCAGCTTGGCCTGCATTCTTTGAAGCATATTTTTTATAATGGATGCATTAAACTAACAGGACGCAAACTACTTATCCGTCCTGCTATCGCTATCAGCCATCTCACTGCTTGCAAAGCTGAACTGTGCTGGAGTCTCATCCATAGCTGTGTGTTCTGGCAGTATTGATGAGATGATTTAGATCACCTTGTAAATCCATGCATCTGTTTTTATTAACTATAAACAAGTAGCTATTTGCTGCTATTTGTAAAGTGCTTATGTTTTCACCATTGATGCATGCGTGTGTCGTCGCGAATCGCGGTGAAATCGTCGCGTCTATTTTGCGTCTATTTTATCTATTACATAATTGGCTTAGTCATAAAAACCATGCCATTATTGTTAGTAGAAAAGCGAAAAGCTAGGATGATAATGAGTGAGTAATTCTCTAAAAATAAAGCTTGTATCATAACAAACCTCCTGACTTTGGTTGGTCATAAGGTAATTTGTTTTCCCTCAAGTTTCAATGGTAAGGCATGGGTTGTTGTCAACCTGTGGGTCGAGACCCCCAGAGAGGTCCCGCCAAATTGTTTTGAATATAGCCTATCTACAAGCTCACAACACTCAAAAAACATTTCAAAGGAACCCATAAAACATTTCTGGGACCCATTTGAATGACCTGAACCATCATCACACCAACTAGTAAATATTTTGAGGTAAAAGATGATAATTGTTTAATCAAACATCTGAATGTTATCATTAAAAAAAAACTATCTTTCTATCTGCAGCATAAAAATGAATAGATTATCTATAGAATATCTGTGTGGGTCTAATAAACCAACCATAAGGTAATTTGTTTTCCCTCAAGTTTCAATGGTAAGGCATGGGTTGTTGTCAACCTGTGGGTCGAGACCCCCAGAGAGGTCCCGCCAAATTGTTTTGAATATAGCCGATCTACAAGCTCACAACACTCTGATAACATTTTAAGGGAACCCATAAAACATTTCTGGGACCCATTTGAATGACCTGAACCATCATCACACCAACTAGTAAATATTTTGAGGTAAAAAATGATAATTGTTTAATCAAAAATCTGAATGTTATCATTAAAAAAATCATAGATTAGTCTATCTATCTTTCTATCTGCAGCATACAAATGAATAGATTATCTATAGAATATATGTGAGGGTCTAATAATCATAATAAACCTAAAAACTCGCATAAAACAGTATCGTGATAATATCGTGTATCGTGATACTGCATGAAGCATATCGTGATAATGCTTTTATCCAGTATCGCCCACCCCTAGTTGGGTGACATATCTGCAGTGTGTAGTGTGGTGTTGTGTGTGTAACAGACATACCTGCAGTGTGTAGTGTGGTGTTGTGTGTGTAACAGACATACCTGCAGTGTGTAGTTGGGTGTTGTGTAGTGTCTCCATCTCTCTCTGGAAGAGGTTGCACATGACCTCTGCGGCCGCACGGAGGCGCTCCAACACAAACACTCTGACATCGAGCTTCACGCGACAAACATCAACACTTTGTTGCTTTTCCAAAACACACAATATCTCCTCTCCCACCGACGTCATGTGTTCATTTATCTTCAGCCGTACAGACTCCATTTGAAGCGTTTTAACTCCTTGTAACATGAGAAGCTTTTCACCACGCGCTGTGTCCCAACCACCATGAAACTAAACACCAACACTCAAGCGGACTTGATCCACGTGAGACACCGCAGCCGAGCTAAAGCGAGCGAGTCTCCGTGTGGAGCGTTGCAAAGTCCGTCCGAGTTATGTCCTGATAGGGACAGAATAGTACATCTTCGTCCCCCCAACTTTCGGCACCTCCGCGCGGTCCAAGTGAACACAGCGGAGCTCCTTGCCCCCCGGCAACCACCTTTATGCTTAGGTTTGTTGGTCGCGTACCAAAACCACCATGAAACACCAACAGTTCCTTTGTTGTGGAAACGCCACGCCAGAAACATTCTACTTCCGGAAGATCCGGCTTCCGGATCAACGTGTTTAGCGCATGCGCAATAATGGATCCAGGCACTGTTGCTTTAATGCCTTTCGCCCCCTGGTGGAGGAGATGTGTAACTGTCACTGAATGACTGACAGACTGATTCACTAGTGCAGCAGGGATTCCCAAACTTTTTTGGCTCAGGGCACCCCTATAAATATTCTTTTCATCCGAGGCACCCCTACATTATATTCATAATTTTCACTCCCAGCACCTTATGTTTATAGCATATTTTGGTGATCATGTTGCGAGATAGGCCTAATAGCCATTTTGGTTAAGACTTAGAACTGACTGAAAATTGCTCTGTACTTCAAGTTTAAAATTATACTAATTGTTAGTTAAGTAATAATTGGAGTAAATTCCAAATATCATCAAATGATCTCACGGCACCCCTGGACTGCTGTCGCGGCACCCCAGGGTGCCCCGTCACCCACTTTGAAAACCCCTGCACTAGTGAGTCAGTAGGATACAACAGCAGTGAAAAGACAGAAATGAGTGTGGGGAAGAATCATTTGGCATAACTACTACATTGG
This sequence comes from Nannobrachium achirus, assembly GCF_963921795.1. Classification (NCBI taxonomy): domain Eukaryota; kingdom Metazoa; phylum Chordata; class Actinopteri; order Myctophiformes; family Myctophidae; genus Nannobrachium; species Nannobrachium achirus. Next base: position 72,142,716 of record NC_137813.1, read on the forward strand.
GGAGAACAAGCGGTAAAAAGAAAAAGAAAGAACTGCATAACAACCGTCATGTTTTATTCTTTTGACACATTTTCTTTCACATCAGGATGTAATGATCATTAGACTCAGAGCAGAGTTTGATGTGGAATTATGTGCAGGATGTAATTTGCCCACAGATGAGAGGGGACTTCATTTAATTGACGACATTGTAAAAAAAAAAAAAAAAAGCCAGGGCTCATTTCCATTGCATTCCTTTGTATTCAGTTCATCGACACATTCAATGACAAAAGACAATAGGCCTACAATAATATGCAAAACAACATATGAGTAGCAATAACATAACATAACAGTTATCACGCCCCAAACTTCCCAAAGTGAATCAAACAAGTTATATATGTAATTCGACGACGCAATCGTAATGCCAATAACATTTTTGTATGGAAATGTTTTTTTCCGGGAAGTTATTAAAATTTCAGCATAAATGCTATTCTTTCAATTTTTTTCGGTGGGGAATGTGCGATACCGGCCAAATGGTGCGTCCCGGCGTCCGATTTATAGGCACCAAATTAATGCTTATTTAGCTTTAGGCAACACAGATGTCTATGAAGTAATCAAGTACCCTGACTAAGTGAATGGTAAAGTACATCCTTTTTAAACAGACTTAAAATATAATTTCAAAGAAAAAACTGCTTAGTAATTTAATCCTCTGTAACAGATCAATAGAATTACAGCATCCATTCAAAATGTATATGGGTGGGTGACGTGACGTAACGTTTTCGCTGTCCTCGGTGTCAAACATGTATAAATAAAAAATATATTTGTCAAAAACCTTCTGAATATTGTGCAGGACATTAAGCTTTATGTGAACTTACTCAAGATTAAAACATTTCATTCCTCATTTCTTCAGAATTTTCAACCAAACATGGCAAAACTCATATGGTGTGACTGTCCTGACCTTGTTTCTCAAAGTGGGAACTTGAATAAAACTAAGAAAAAGAATTGCTAAAAATCATTTGAAAATGAATTTAGGCTAAAAAAAATGTCTATTTGTGAGCCTATATCTTTTCAAAGTCAAAGCATAATGTTTTCAGTCATTTCTGATCAAAAACATTTTGTCCCCCAAACCAAAATCATTTGGTGTGACACTAGTTTGGACAAATTAAACAGGCAATTATTTGGACACCTATTGGCTAGAGAGGTCCTTCTTCTGTAAGGCTATTCAGCACTCCCAGCACAACTGCAAGACAGGTGTCTGAGGTGAGTTATGATTTTAACATTTTCATGAAATGCCATCTTGTTGAAACTTTGACAAACTCACCACTTTGGATGTCTGTTGGTGTGACACCTTTTCATTAAAAAAAGCTTAAGTTATTTGAAGTTTTGGTCATATTTCCATGTAGATCTAGGTTGCTTTGTTATAGCTAGCATGCTGTTAGCATGCTAATGTGTACATAGTAGCCTCAAGGTAAACCTAAATGCAGAAAACGTAATATGGTGTGACACTTAATCATAATGGTGTGACATGTCTGCTTGTCACGCCATATGACTTGATTGTCACACCATATGATTTATACTGTATTTAACTACAGATATAACAATAAATAACAAAGTTCCATGTTTCTTTTGTACATTTAAACATTTGTTTTAAACATTTTTACATAAAATGTAATTTAGCTTCATTCAGTGATACTTCAAATTCATCAGACAGAGCAGAAACCCCTTCACAGAAACCTTAACATATTGTTTCAATCTAAACAATATTTTCTCTTTGTCTTAAACTATACATTCCATTTTCTTTTGTCAGCTGGAAAATGACAAGTGCTGAGAGAACGAGAAAGTACAGGGAGAAACTAAACAATGACCCAGCAAGGAGAGAGGAGCCAAAGGGGCGAGACTGCATTTTCTACGAAGAGCAGGAGGTTGTCTGTGGCATAGCAGAACCGCAACAAGGCAGCCGGTTTGCTACCCTCACCAAATACGACTGGCTGATGTACAATACAGTCTAAATGTATAATCTAATCTGATCTAATACTTTTGTACTTTCACTCACTGGACTGGACAGTGGACAGTGTTAAGGTAGGACCCGAGACAAAACTAGCGAAAATAGCTGATCTACAAGCTCTCAACACGTTGTGCTGCGAGAGCTTGTAGATCAGCTATTTTCGGAGTTGCGCAACCCAGCACTCTTTAGCTAGTGGAGATGTGGTGTAATGTCATGATTCCTAATTAAGTGTGCCTGCCATGCAATGGCAAAACACTTATTGTAATCCGCCATACTTATTAAGTGTGCCTGCCATGCAATGCAATGGCAAAACACTTATTGTAATCCGCCATACTTAAGTAATTAAGTTCCTTGCAAATTTCGGCACGTAATAACTGCCGCACGATTTACGCCACCGCCGCAATATATACATCAAAACGTGCGGCTCGGCCGGGAATGGGGTGCTATTACTTTTCTTTCCGATCCGCGTTACCATTGCGACGTAATTCGCAAAAAACAACGCCCAAAAACCCCATTGACTTAGAATGGGGGAAATTCCGGCACGTAATAACTGCCGCACGATTTACGCCACCGCCGCAATATATATATCAAAATGTGCGACAAATGCTAATGCTAAAAAATGCTAATGCTTACACATGCTAATGCTAATGCTAACACGTGCTAATGCTAACAAATGTGAATACTAACAAATGCTAATGCTAATACATGCTAATGCTAACAAATGTTAATGCTAACAAATGCTAATGCTAACAAATGCTAATGCTAATACATGCTAATGCTAACAAATGCTAATGCTAACAAATATTCTAATGTTAACACATGCTAATGCTATGCTAACATATGCAAATGCTGACACATGCTAATGCTAAAAATGCTAACAAATGCTAATGTTAACAAATGATAATGCTAACAAATGCCTAATGTTTAAAGGAAAAAAAATCAATGATAATGCTAATGCTAAAAAAATAATAATGTTAAAGCTAATTATAAAAATGCTGATGTAAAAAATTCTGCTGCTATACAAGGTTGCACACACTTAGCGAGCTGCAGGCACACTTAAAATTTCATAGAAATGTTCTTTTCTAGTATATATATATGTTCCGACAAAATTTCGGCACGTAATAAGTGCCGCACGATTTACGCCACCGCCGCAATATATACATCAAAACGTGCGGCTCGGCCGGGAATGGGGTGCTATTACTTTTCTAAGAGAAAAGTTGTATCGTTTAATTGATATTAATTTATTAGTGAATTAATTTTACCCATTGACTTATAATGGGAATCGCAAAAACTCACATTCAATATTTTTTTTCTCGCAAACCATAGGGGCTACAGTTTCAAAACTTGGAGAGGAGATTTATAATGATATCAAGGATTAAATAAAAAATAATTTCGTCAGTTGGCCTCATGGTGGCGCTATAACAGTCCACTTTACCTTTCGGCCTGTAACTCTTGAACCGTGGGTCGGAAAATTAAAATTCCTTTTTCCCTGGATTCCTTGGGTCATGACGCATCTCCTCATATAGGCCACGCCCATTTGCGTCAGGATAGATTTTCCGCCATTTTGAATTTTCTTCAAAACACACTTTTTGCTCCTTTTCCTACATATTTTCTCCAAATGTCACAATAATCGATACACACGATCTATGAACTCATGCGATAAACATATTTAAACGATATTTTGATAGTCCATACCGTTCTTCCGTAACAGGGTTCCAAAGTTAGCGGGAGGAGCCCGTTTTGTAAGAAGTAGCCATAAATCACAAACGAAACATCCAGTCAACACCAAATTTTAACCACAAGTGGGGGGCGCTATACTGAACATATACCCAAAAGCATTTCCACTTCGACCCATAGGGGGCACCACAAACGCGCAAAACGTAACCGCTAATGCTAATGCTAACAAATGCTAATGCTAACAAATGCTAATGCTAACTAACTTAAAATTTCTTAGAAATTTTCTTTTCTAGTTACATTTGTTCAACACAAAATGCTGTGTTCAAGTTCAGGAGACTTCGGAAAAAAGCAATTTACCTGAATGCTGAGTTCTGTTTCCACTAATTGGTGTTAATAAAATGTTGCCTTGGCTCCAAGTGTGGCTATGCGCCTTATTGTCTCTTTAGGATCCTTCTGCCGTGGGCCGGCAGAAGACTTAGGTGTGCGTAGCATTCCTGTGCACATCCTCATCATCCATCTACTACTACAATTCTTTCTTATCCCATGTTAAAGCCCTACAATAATATCCTGTTCAGAAATATTAAGGCAATGTTATCCTGGGTAATTGTTTAATCAATCAGTAAAGTTCAGTACTCACTAATAGGTAGGTTAAAACACAGTTTGCTTTGACACATGAAGATATGATCATACGGTGTGACACTAAATCATTTGGTGTGACATTCCAAATAGTGAAAAATCATACCTTTATTAATGATTAAACCAAAACAAGTTTATGGATTACATAGAGAATATTATCAGGAAGATAGAGAAGAAGGAAAGTCCGCACACTATTCTTGTAGCTCCAGCGACAATTTATTAAGTAGGAAACAACGTTTCGACCCTAGCGGGTCTTCATCAGGTCTGATCTCAGTATGCATGGTAGGCAGGTTAAGTACATAGTTGATGAGTAGCAAAAGTAACCACAGCTGTGTTTGTGAAGGATCAGTGACACACCCACCCCCTCTACAGGGGAAAAGTTGTACTTTTTTGGTAGTAAAAATATTTTTTAAAAATGTAGTAGCTATGCAAATATTTTAGTAGTAGCTTACAAAGTAAACAGTTTACAGTTTTGAGAGGCAAAGCCAAAGAAAATCTGGATAATCAAGGGTGTTGGGATCCAAAACACAGTAGGAATAAAGGTATACTAGAAAAAAGCCCCCTGCGGGGGCCTGGCCCCTTTCCTATGTGAAAGTCCCCTGTACCCAGAGATGGATACAGTCCAGTGGGCAGCTAAGCAATACAAATGTAGGATAGCTCAACATTAAATATGCAGTTTTTTCCAAAATGCAAAATAGTGTAAATGGCAATCCATCCATCCATCCACATCCATCCATCCATCCATCCATCCATCCATCCATCCATCCATCCATCCATCCACATCCATCCATCCATCCATCCATGCATCCATGCATCCATCCATCCACATCCATCCATCCATCCATCCATCCATCCATCCACATCCATCCATCCATCCATCCACATCCATCCACACATTTGTATTCCTAAAAAACCTCATCAAAAGCCTAGACACAGGACCAATAAAAAAGTAGGTACAAAAAGATAGTGGGTACAGATATGCAGTACAAAATAAAGTATAAAGAAAGGCAAGGAAAACAAACAAATAAACAAAACAAGTATACATTATAAAGAGACTAGATTAAAAACAAGTTCACAAAAAGGCAACAATTATAGAAAATAAGAGTTATAAGAAGGGTTTCACATCAAATTCTTCATTTAGCCCATGAGGGGCCATGGTATTCAATGCATAAATGTAAAAAGACTCTCGTTGTAACAGTAAACGGTTTTGATCTCCACCTCTAGGAGGTCTATCTACCTTCTCTATTCCCCAGTAACGTAGAGAGGTAATACTGTGTCCCATTTTCTTGAAATGGGCTGCTACAGGTTTGCTTATGTCTCCACATCTGATATTACTTCTATGTTCGCTAATGCGTGTGCGTAAAGCTCTAGTAGTCTTCCCTATATACGCTAGCCCACAGGGGCATTTAATAAGGTAGACAACAAAAGTAGTAGAACAGGAGATGACTCCTTTTATGCTCAATACCTTTCCACTGTGGGGATGGGTAAAAGTTGTGCATTTCGTAGTGCAACCACATTGAGCACAATTGGAGCATTTATAATTACCAGGCGAAAGGTTAGAAAGAAAAGTGGTGGGGATGGGAGGTGGTGTATAAGACCGTATCAGTTGGTCCCTTAGATTAGGGGAACGTCTGAAAACTAATTTAGGTGGTTCTTTGAAAACTACTTTCAATTTGGGATCAGTATCTATAATATGCCAATGGTTATGGAGAATTTTTCTGAGTTCAAAGCCCATGGATGAATATTTAGTGATACATAGAGGAGGGTTGTCTTTATGTTGAGGACGCTTGACTGGATTTAGACACTCTTCTTGTGTGATAGATTCGAACCGTTTAACTGCAGAGTCAACCCATTCTTGTTTGTACCCTCGTGACAAAAAGCGGTTGGTTAAATCAGCTGCTTGAGCCTGATAGCTTACATCAGTGCTGCAAATCCTTCGGGCCCTGTGAAATTGACTAATGGGAAGGCTTCTGATCAGGTGATCAGGGTGGAAGCTGTCACCATGTAGTAAAGTGTTTCTATCTGTGGGCTTCCGGAATAAATCTGTCTGAAGAGAACCATCTTTCTTTTTGACTAGAACATCAAGGAAACTAATATGTGAATCACTGGATTCACATGTGAACTTTAAATGTTCATTGCAGGAGTTTAAATAATTATGAAAAAGACCCAGATCTTCAGCCGTGCCCTTCCAAATTATAAAAATGTCATCAATATATCTCTGATAAGACAGTATGTAGGAATGAAAAGGGTTCACTTCAGGATCAAGCACAAAAGAGAGTTCGAACAGACCCATATATAAGTTGGCATAGTTAGGAGCCATGGTACTGCCCATAGCAGTGCCCTTGGTTTGGAGATAAAAGTCGCTTTTGAATTTAAAATAGTTAGTGGTAAGTACAAGTTCTGTAAGTTCAGTTACACAGGTAGTACTGGGTCTGTCAGAGGGGTCTCTCTGCCTGAGAAAATAATTAACTGCCTCAATCCCACCACTATGGGGAATGCAGGTATATAGACTGGATACATCAAAAGTAGCCAACAGGCAGTCAGAGCAGAGATGTGCTGGGCCCCTGATTCAGCCCGGGAAAAAGAGTTGTAGAGGCCCTCATTGCGCGCTATAGAGAGAGATCTCTCTCTATAGCGCTGCTGCTACTCAAAGATTTGCCATTTCAGATCATGACAAGCGACAAGCCAGTGGGCCAAATACATGAGTTATATGTTGCCGTTGTCGGGTGGAAACCTGATGTCCAAAACCGTTTGTTTTGTATTAATCATTTTAAAAATGATTTAAAATAGTGAAAGCAGCCGATCTACAAGCACACAACGCCTCGCACCGCGAGGCGTTGTGTGCTTGTAGATCTGCTGTTTTCACTACTTTTGTGCGACGGCCTTGTATGATGAAGCAGGGCTTTGCTTTGCGAAAAATGTACACATTTGAAACTTGGAGATACGAGGTTTCTGTCCGACAGTGACGATTTACTTTGTTGGCCGCCCAGCCCCCAAAATGGAACGAAGGCCGACATTTTATTTAAATTTCTTTTCCTAATGGCCAGCCTGGACTGTCCGGGAATGAACCGGCCGTTCGGGAGTTGTCCCGTTTTCCCCAGTGGCCAGCACGTCCCTGAGTCAGAGGGTACATCGATGGCTTTAAGTTTATTTATAAAATCAATAGAGTCTCTGGTATAAGAGGAAAGAGTAATGACCCAAGGCTTCAACAAATGATCTACAAAAGTAGAGGTATTATTAGTAAGAGACCCAATCCCGCTTACAATAGGTCTGCCGACCAAAGGAACAATTTGGGATTTGTGAACCTTTGGTAGGGTGTAGATCACAGGAATAATAGGGTGGTCAGTTTTCATGAAGTTCAATTCATCTTTGTTAAGTTCGCCATTGTTAAACCAAAAATCAAGTTTGTCATGTACACGTGCTTTGAGTTGAACAGTGGGATTGGAAGGAAGTTTTCTATAGAAAGTAGTATCATTAAGTTGTTTTCAAACATTGAGACTCAGAGAATTTTTTCATCCAAGTACTTCTAATTATTTCCACTCTACTACTTCCAATGTGGATGTGTCTTCTGACAATGTACAGAATGATGTGGTTCCAGTTACTACTGAACCAGCGGGGCTCTCTCTTACGAATAATAAAGTTACTTTCAGAAAAAAATCCACATTTATGCCTCCTAAAAATAGAAACGCTTCTCTTGAAACTTACTGTCGTATGGTTGAACACGATGTACAATGTGCTTTGAAAAAGAAATGGGATTTTAAAACTTTTAACAATTTGTCTAAAGCTGAGAGAGAATGTCTAAATGACCTAAGAAAAGACACCACCATCATTATTAAACCAGCAGACAAAGGTGGTAGTGTGGTCATCCAAAATGCTACTGACTACAGCTGTGAAATTATAAGACAACTTAATGATACTACTTTCTATAGAAAACTTCCTTCCAATCCCACAGTATGTATACACTCATGTCATCAACATGGATCTGTCCGAGATAGCGCCACCATCAGATTTTAGGGCAAAATCTGTAGAAGCAGAGTCCAAAAATGTGTTTGAAAAAATCGCCCTGATGGTGGCGCTATCTCAGACAGATCCATGTTGATGACATCATTGTAGACATACTTTGTACCGCTTTGCATGATTTTAGGGCAAAATTTGTAGGAGCAGTGTCCAAAAATGTGTTTTGCAAGAAGCGGCCTCATGGTGGCGCTAGAAGAGGGAGAAATGGGGGTAGTGAATTGGCAGCCAAAACCACTATGAGAAGGGCAAAAGTGTGGCTGAAAGTCTGACTGACAGACTGACTGACTGACAGACTGACAGCTGGTGGAGGTTTTGATAGTAACTGCGACCTGACGGTCGCAATTACACTATTACACTATTATATTATTACACTTATTACAATATTACAGAGGTCCCCGAACCACACTTTGGGAACCAGCCATGGACCCCTTGGAAACCCCTCAGGGACCTCCAGAGGTCCCCGAACCACACTTTGAGAACCAGCCATGGACCCCCTTGGAAATCCGTCATGGACCTCCAGAGGTCCCCGAACCACACTTTGGGAACCAGCCATGGCTGTACCAGGCTGTTGTGAACCAGCCATAGAAACCCTGGGGGTCCTCAAACCACACTTTGGGAACCAGCCATGGACCCCCTTGTAAACCCCTCATGGACCCCCTGCTGCCTGCCTGTTGATCCTATTACTTGGATGTTAGACTAGCCTACAGCTTTTATTTTGAAGTTGTGTACCATGTGACTTGACACGTGGTCATGTGACATTCATGATGACAATTTCTTTCCTGGACTTGAAAATTGAATAATGGGCCTATTTTTAGTTTGTTGGTTCTAAATCAAATAATGCCAAAATACGAATCACACAGGGTCAGGGGATCTTAGTATAATTGAGATGTTCAATTTTAATCCAACATAGAAAAATCCCTTTTTGTGATTTCTGTCCTCCCAAACGGATTCAAAACAATCACATTTTAGCCCCTTTTTCAAGTTTTGGTTCAGAATTTAAAAATTGTGAAAACGCAAATCAGAAAAACACAAAAACAGTGGGGGGATCTTAGTATAATTGGGGTATTCAATTTGAATCAAATAAACCAAAATTAGCTATTTTTCCAATTTTCGTTAGTAATTTAAAAATTGTGAAAATGCAAATCAGAAAATCACAAAAACAGCCAGGTTTGGTCAGGGGATCTTAGTATAATTGAGATGTTCAATTTTAATCCAAAAGGGAAAAATCCCTTTTTGTGATTTCTGTCCTCCCAAACGGATTCAAAACAATCACATTTTAGCCCCTTTTTCAAGTTTTGGTTCAGAATTAAAAAATTGTGAAAACGCAAATCAGAAAAACACAAAAATGGCCAGTTTACTTAGTATAATTGGGATATTCAATTTGAATAAAAAAAAACAGAAAATTGGCTATTTTTTCAATTTTCGTTCAGAATTAAAACATTGAGAAAACCCAAATAAGAAAATCACAAAAACCAGTGGGGGGATCTTAGTATAATTGGGGTATTCAATTTGAATCAAATAAACCAAAATTAGCTATTTTTCCAATTTTCGTTAGTAATTTAAAAATTGTGAAAATGCAAATCAGAAAATCACAAAAACGGCCAGGTTGACTTAGTATAATTGGGATATTCAATTTGAATAAGAAAAAACTGAAAATTGGCTATTTTTTCAATTTTCGTTCAGAATTAAAAAAAATGTGAAAACGTAAATAAAAAAATCACAAAAACAGCCAAAAATTGACCAATTTTTTAAATGTATTTGTGCACAAAAAAATCTGGAAAATAGGCCCATTATCCAATTTTCTAGTCAAGGAAAAAAAAACATCATCATCGATGTCACATGACCACGTCACAAATCACATGGTCTGCAACTTCAAAATAAAAGCTAGTCTAGCTCTGGTAGGCAGGCAGGCAGGCAGGCAGGCAGGCAGGCAGGCAGACAGACAGACAGACACTTAGAACATTGACATACAGAGTTATAGCGTGATGCCAATGACATACACTTTAATAAATATAAGTATTAATAATATTAATGATTGCGACCGTCAGGTCGCATTTACTACCAAAACCTCCACCGGCTGTCCGTCCCTGAGTGAGTCAGTGAGTCAGTCACACTTTTGCCCTGCTCATATCTCCACAACCGTTGCCCCCATCCATGCCAAATTTTGCACACACACTCCTTACCTGCCAAACTACAACTTCCAAGGACCCCCGGAGCTCCATGGGGGACCCCAAGTGTAAAAAATGACCAAATGTGCAAAAATGACCAAATGACCACCCCAACGGGGCTGCTCACAGGGAATTCCCGGGGACCACCCACTCCTCGTGCTCCAGAACGGATGCAAAAGTGGTGATGCCCCCAGTGGGCTAGGAGCGTCCGGGAGAGCCGGGCCCGGTACCTATTTGTCCGCCAAGGCTACGCGGACACCCCATCACGCTGCGACCTGACGGTCGCTTATCTCCCGATTAGGGAGTCTTACTGGTTATTAGTGCAGTCAGTCTGTACGGAGTCAAATCATCCTGTTAATTTATCCATTAATAACTCTTGAGAGAGTATGAATTGAAACAAAGGAACCCTTATGGGTCCATTTGGTTCCATTTATACTCTCGGGTTAAATCAACACTCAGGTTTTTACTGTGTAGTTTCATGGGTGATATAATTCAGTTTATTATTATGTATTACTTTACCCTATGCTCATACATATATTTAGATGTTATATTTGGCATTCAGTAATACCTCAGCTGAATGCATGCATGAAATATATCCAAAACACTGCTCATCTCTATTGTAGACTCTGTATTTAACTTTAAAATGCTGGAACTACAATAAGCACTAGTTATAAAGACTTCCTGGGGTCTATATCCAGGGACACTGTTGATGTCAGAAAATATTGTTTACAGCCTCTCAGTCTACATTAATAAAAGCATAGCTTAGTTTTTGAGCGAAGCTCCAACATTTGGCATTGGGACGAAACATGGACAAACACGTCCCGAAGCATGCCCTACATCTGGCCTTCATCTTGTCACAAAGCACTCAAAGTTTGTTCATATTGGCAGTATTTAATTAAATCAACCCGTACTTTTTGTTTTGTTGCTGATGTGTTTTTGTACTTCCAACAAATGTACAACGTTTATGGGTGTTTTTATCCACCTCCCCCGGGGTCCCCAGGAGTTCCCAGGCCAGTGTTCTCTCCATGTAATCCCTCCATCTGGTCTTTGGCCCCCAGACCACCCTATAGGGACATGCTCAGGAGGCATCTCTCTGTACTACAGACGCGACTTACAATAAGCAAGGTCATTACATCAACATCAGTACATCAAATGCATAAAAAGAGTTACTTTCAGTCATGACCCACACTCCATGACCATAGGTGAGAGTAGGAACAAAAGATTGCTCGGTAGACTGAGAGCTTTGCAATCTAGCTCAACTCTCTCTTCTTCACAACACTGTGATTCCGAGACCGCCAGCTCCTGCTGCTCCGAAGCTCCTTTTTCCGCTGTCTCTCATTCATGAACAGGACCCGAAGATATCTAAACTCCTTCACCTGGGGTAAAGTCTCCCTACCTGGAGTGTGCAATCTATCAGTTCCCTGCTGAGAACCATGGCCTCAGATTTGGACACTTTTCTTTTTTCTTTTTCTTTTTTACTTTTCATATCAGGTCAATCGCGCCTTAAAGTTCAGGTCAAGGTTAGATTTGACCTCTGGGAGAACAACAAATTTAAACAACTTTATTTTATGGTGATGTCTGCCTCGCTATGACTAAATGTAGTCTCCACTTGTGTACATTATGCATACCAGCCTCTACTTATTGTTCTTGCTCTCTATGGTGACATCTCATTTGGGTGAAGGACAAAGTGTCAGTCCACTCACCCATAAGTTCAGTACACAGTGTCATCATGCGCATTACAGCATCTTTATGGTAGTCTGCTGGGGAACAGTGACAGTGTTCCAGATTCCAACATGGTGCCAACAGACAAGGAGCACAATACAATGCACAGGCATCTTCAGGAGGTACTGGGTTAGATATCAAGTACCTCACAGTACCTCATCATGTGTTTCATGAGAGAGAAGGTGACTAGTTAATGTCACCATGTCTCCCTGCACAAGTGTAGGAAGAATGAAGTAGTGGACCCAGCCAGTAGGGACATACTATGGAGATGAGCAGTGTCCAGATACAGCTCTGTACTGTAGCCTACTGATCGGTTCAAATGTTTTTTTATTTCATGCGTGCATTTACAGTGCGTGCAACCTTGGGTCAGCAACCTTTATGAAATTATGTTTTGATTTTCTAGATTGTCAGTGTGCCATGTCAAAATAAATGTTAATGACGCCATCAAATATATTGACACATTTTGATTGGCAGGACATTGTTCTAACGATTAGACAATAACCCAACAATCTCCGCGACTCCCTCCCCCATCAAAGAGTTTTAATGGATGTAGAATTATGTGCAGGATGTAGTTTACTGTAAATTAGCTAACCTCGTTTGATTGACCATGTTTAAACAAGACGAACCTCGGTTCGAAGTGAAGCGGTGGACAGATAAAACCTCCAATAGCACATGAAACCAAGTCATTTGATGAGACGATCAAATTGTACATGTTCCTCTCCATGCTGACTATAGCAAAGTTAATAATTATTTAGTATAAACCATGCTATTACCTATAGGGTTGAATTGTCATGTGAAGCTTCACCAATCCAATGCAATAGGTGAGACCTATGCAATAAGTGAGACCTATTGCATATTTGAAAAAGCCTATTCATTCTGGACTGATATTTTACACGTACGGGACAGGAAAAACCTGTTCATTCTGGCCTGGAGTGACCATATATGGACATAAGGTAACGGACATTGTGTTTTTGAAAAACCCTGTTCATTCTGGACTGAAATGACCATATATGGGCGTGGTACACAGATTCATTGGAGGTAACGGACATTCTGTTTTTGAAAAAACCTGTTCATTCTGGACTGAAATGACCATATATGGGCGTGATACACACAAAGCCATTCATTGGAAGCGGTTTCCACCGCTTCAAAAATATATATATTTGTTTTAAAAGAAAATCCTCTCTCTCACACTTCTGCCAGTGTGCCAGTGGGTTCCCCTGTGCCATTGTTGGCAGAGAGGGAGAGGGACCTTGACCTGACCTAGCCTATAGCATAAAAGCCTAAGGGCCCATGCATACTCCACTTTAGAGCCGAATTTATTTCAGTTCGGCTCTGTCTAAACTACAATATGGCGTCATTCAGAGGATCGGGGGGCATGTACCGTCATCAATTTAGCTGTTCGGTGCCACCAAGATTTTGTGACTCCTCAAACTAAATTTGGCCCTAAAAGTGGAGTATGAATCAGCCCTAAGACTGGCCTAAGACATCAGAAATATATTCTACACCTACGTATGAGCATATGGTAAGGCAGTAAATAATAATAAACTGAATAATAGTACCCATGACACTACTACATAGTAAAAACCTGAGTGTTGATTTGAGTTGAGAGAGAGAGTTGAGAGAGAGTGCAGAACCAAATCGACCCATGAAAGGTTTATTTGGTTCCATTTATATTCTCTCTGAGTTAAATGTATAAAACAGCACAGAGTGCCTATTGACCACACTAAGAATCATTATTATTATTATTATTATTATTACCCTTATTATTATTATTATTATTATTACCCTTATTAATCATTGGCACTGATGGGCAGTATCTAGCCACAGGTAGCTAGGCTACATAGCTTAACTACATCTAAGTAGCATAACGGAAATTTGCTAATTTTCTTTGGGGATAGTTTATAGTGTAGTTCAGCTATATTTAATCAGAGTAACTAGTAATGTAGCTTGCTACATTTTCCAAATAGCTTACCCATCACGGTTGGGAAAAATGAATAAATAAATAAACCAGTCAATTGCAATAGCGAGGGGACATTCAAGAGTCCCCAGATGATTAACTTGATGTGCAACATTGTTTTCCCACTCAACAGTAAACAAACCAACATAAAGTTTAAATGTATATGCAAATGATAAACATTGGTCAAATTGTCAAACATTAAAGGCAGAAATTGTGAACGTAGCCGATTTACATGCTCACAAGTCACAACGCCTCACGTTGCGAGGCGTTGTGAGCATGTAGATCTGCTATTTTCACAATAGACCTGTATTATACAAAATGTAATGCCTCATATATTAATGCTCGTCAGGGTGGGGGGTCCCCAGTTAAAATATGATTATTTTGGGATCGCAGCCTGAAAAGGTTGAGAACCACTGCTGATATAGGCCGCTGTTTCCCAAACAGTGGGTCGGGACCCATTTATACGGGTCACGACCCGAGTAAAAATCCCATTTTATTTTCCTACATAAAGATTTATATATATATATATATATATATATTTGGGGTAGGACGATATTGGTATCTCACGATACGATATCTATCACGGTATTAGGCTCTCGATAACAATAATATCACGGTATTCGATATATTGCGATATTCAATATATTGCAAGAAATGTCACCAACGATATATCACAATATATCTAACTGAAAATGAAAAATTACCAAAAAAGGCCAAACTCTGGAATTATACATTTATTCCATTAATTTTACAAGATTCATTTCTGAATTGGCTAATAAGTAGATGAATTTTGCCTCCTCAAACAACAAACACTGCAACTTTGTAACCTGCCCCCAATTTGTCTGTCCACAACAATGGGTATGCCTAACTAAAACATCCATAACTAAAAAGCATGTAGTGAAAATGTAATTGACAAGAAACATGAAATAATATTGACACGTAAAAAATGTACATGCATAGTGCCTGGAACCTTTAAAATAGCCTCTCTAAAACACACTATAGGATTGTGCCAATTACATGGAGGAAAATGATTTCTTAATAGTGACAGTGCTTTGCAAGTAAAACCTATTTGTTTCATGTTCTTATTGCTTTGATAATAATACAATGAAATGAAATTTAATTAAATCCATATCACTGGTGAGGATGTATGAATAAATACAAAAAAATGAGTGTGTCTGTATGACTTCCATTCATATTAACGTGGGTGTGTGTGTAATTGTGTGTGTTTGTATATTGTAATGGTGGCTGCATGTGTACAGTAGCCTATGTGTGTGTCCACTAAACACAGACAGCGCTGTATGTGTTGCTCAAATTAACTTAACCTTGTTGTAAACTGAAGACAAGATGCAATATAATCCTCCTTTCCATTCCTCCTCTCACCCTCTCTCTCTGACCGTCAGACTCAGAGTGAGAGAACCACAGCGTAACGTTCTTCTCTCTTCCTCACTGTTGCATAATCCGGACGATATAATGTCATTTATCTCACTAGCGCCCCCACTACAAACAGTGCAGGCGGCTGAGGGTATTGCACCATAGTACTACACCATACAGTAGGTTAAATGGGAAATCCCTGGTGTTATGAAAACTCGATATTTGCCGGCAACATATCGATAATTATCGCGGGAGTGATACCGCGGTATATCGAAATATCGATATTTTGTCCCAGGCCTAATATATATATATATATATATATATATATATATATATATATATATATATATATATAATTAAAACAGTGAAAACTGAAAATAGACGATTTAAGAGGCAAACGTCTACTTTATCTTTTGGGTCTTGAGCTACAAAGTTTCAGAGAAACGGATGCGTTTCGGCCCGACGTCCTTCGAGTTTTGAAATGCTGAGGAAGGCGTTTTTTCATCCCAGTTACCCAGTGATTTCCGTGGCCAAATAATATAGGCCTACACATTCATTTTGGGGTCCTTGACGTGAATATGTTTGAGAACCACGGATCCTTAATATCACTAGGGGCCATTCTAAGATGAAAGATTGGAGGCATGTTTTGAAATATAGACGATATAATCAAATACAATTATTATTGTGTGTGTGTGTGTGTGTGTGCGTGCATGTGCGTGTTTGCGTGTTACATGGTCCTTGTATGGTTACACACATAAATGATGGTGATGATCCATTTGTCTTTATCCACATGTGCGGTGTCCGTATTCCTACACAGCTGTATCAAAGGAAATGAAACAGTTAATATTTTAAACAGGATACTGTGTCATTAAACATGCAGTATAAAACATAGTATAATTCCTTGAGTGTTGACTGTGAATAAATGTATTCACATGTAGCTCATTCAGTTTGTATATTCATTAAGTTCAGCTTTCATCTCAAAACATCCCAAGTATCTCTGGTCAGTTATAATTCTCTCAACAAACACTTGGGGCCCTATTTTTGACCATCCTAAACCCTAAATCCCTAAACTTCTTTACCATTTTGAAAAACATTTTTTAAATAGTTCAAATAGCTGATCTACAACTTGCTGATCTACCGTATAAACAAACAATCAGGATTTGGCGGTGCCTGAGCAGCAAGCGGCATGCACAGGAGAAGCGGACCAGAGCATGATCTACAAGCGCTCACAACATGTCGATGTAGATTGGCTATTTTGAGCATTCAAAACAATATAATCAAAATAGTAACAATGCAAAGAAGTTTAGGGGTTTAGGATTTAGCATGGACAAAAATGGGGCCCTTAGTCTCAAAATATAATTGATTGTGGACTCCGATGCAACTAATCAGTGTTACGATGTTTTTCTCCAATGTTACATTACATAATTTTGTTCATGTGAAGATTATAAAAAAATGACAAATCGTTTATATAGCTGTAGATCAGCTAGCTCAGCTTTTTGAACTATTTAAAAAATCTCAGGTGTAAACAGGGTTAGGGTTAGGGTTATACTAAGATCCCAATGGCAGTTATTTTTGCCACTTCTAGTTTTTCCCCCTGAAATGGCACCTCTCTCTGGTTCCGATTTAAACAATTTGCTTCTCGAAATAAATGGCAATGTAAAACTTGACTGAATTAAAGAATTCATTGTTTCCGCTAATCAATTCAAAATGAATGTAAACATATCAACAAAACATGTTGATATATACATTTTGTATGGATGCTGTAATTCTATTGATCTGTTACAGAGGATTACATTACTAAGCAGTTTTTTCTTTGAAATTATATTTTAAGTCTGTTTAAAAAGGATGTACTTTACCACTGTACTTAGTCAGGGGACTTGATTACTTCATAGACATCTGTGTTGCCTAAAGGTAAATAAGCATTAATTAGGTGCTTATAAATGTTATTTCAATTTAATTAATTCCATTAATTTATATTAAAAATATAATATAACCAATAATAAGTCAGAAATGTTCTTGTCCGATGTGATTGGTTTAAAGACAGACCATGCTGTAGTGGGCAGTACACATGATCAGTAACTCCACTTTGATTGGTCCTCTGGTCTGCAGCTGAGCCCTGATTGGTGTCCTCATACTCAATGGGCCTGTTTTTAAAATAAAATAAACATTCATTAGAAATGGCGTAAACAAGATGTAATCTACTGCTGTCATGCATGTTGATGAATAGACAGAGTATTGTACTTACGTGATATAATCTGGATCTGTAAATTAAAAACAATATGTTATACATATTATATGAATCAAATAAAAACATTTAATATAAGTTATTTGTCAGTATGTTTTCTTCATGTTAAAGCAATCGGACACTTTGGCAGAGGAATGTTTTGGTTGTTTAACTACCTTGTCATGGAGAAACTAGTCCAATTAGGGAGATTGCTGCATCACACAGGTGATTAGAAATGAACTAGCCTGGGAACGAGGCAAATTGGGAGTGATGCAAATAAGGAATGCATGTCCTGCTGTTATATGCAATACTCGTTATACCCATAAGGTGGTTCTGGGAAGTCTTTGTGCAATCACAAACATCTGGGGGGTAGCTAGTCTTCATACCCAATCCAATGACACCTAGTACTTTCAAAAACGAATAAGAAATACATTTGAGCCGATCAGATTATTTTTCATTGACATCAGCAAAAATCTTGGGCTGCCAGCAGCCAATAGCCACTTTTCCTTGGTAAATTCTAGTCTGCAAGAGCTTATGATTTTGGTGTTCTGTGTTCAGATAACCGAGGCTGTTCCAATGGCACCATGAACTATACCATAACAAAAAATAAAAATAAAATAAATACAATTGTAGATCTGCTGCTTTTGTGGACAAACAACCGGCCATATCTCGAGTTGAGAACGTATCTTATTGCTGGATTCAGCATTCAAATGCCTTTCCAATTTGTATTTTAGCCTTTCATAGGAACAGGGGGGTTTGTTTTTCATTGTGTGTGTGTGTGTGTGTGTGTGTGTGTGTGTGTGTGTGTGTGTGTGTGTGTGTGTGTGTGTGTGTGTGTGTGTGTGTGTGTGTGTGTGGGTGTGTGTGTGGGTGTGTGTGTGTGTGCGCTCGAAATACAAATATTAATATCAATAATTCAACGTTAAGACAACCCGGTTCGAGAGTGGTGTCTTCGGATTGGTCTCGGTGAGACGGACGCAATGGCACCTTCCTGGTTTACGTAGGACTAAGGGAACCAGAGAAAGGCAATGGGGAAGTTCTCAAAGAAATATACAGCAAATGTGCTGGGGAATTTGTTGGTTGAAAAACTGAAACTAAAATAATCATAAAAAATCTAAATATGGTCCTAAAAATTAACGGACAGTTTCCTTGTACTCAGGGGAGTAAGGTGCACCCAGCTGTGCAGTGAATTTGAATGATAATATTGATGAATATATTCAATATATTAATATATTAAAAATAAGATGTTTGTGAAAAAGTGAAAACATGTGAATAAGGGCGCTGCGACGTTGAGGCAGTGACGGCTAAGACGTCCTCGGAATTCCGAACGCAATGGTGCGCCATTCAAGGACGCCGGACGCACCATTCGGCCGGTATCGCACATTCCCCACCGAAAAAAAATGAAAGAATAGCATTTATGCTGAATTTTTAATAACTTCCCGGAAAAAATCTTCCAAATTTTATTTGCATTACGATCGCGGCGTCGAAATACATATAGGCCTATAACTCGTTTGATTCACTTCGGGAAGTTTGGGGCGTGATAACTGTTATGTTATGTTATGTTATTACTTCTCATACATATGTTGTTTTGCATATTATTGTAGGCTATAGCCTATTGTCTTTTGTCATTGAAAGTCTCGATGAACTGAATACAAAGGAATGCAATGGAAATGAGCCCTGGCTTTTTAGTTTTTTCTTTTTTTTTACAATGTCGTCAATTAAATGAAGTCCCCTCACATCTGAGGGCAAATTACATCCTGCACATAATTCCACATCAAACTCTGCTCTGTGTCTAATGATCATTACATCCTGATGTGAAAGAAAATGTGTCAAAAGAATAAAACATGACGGTTGTTATGCAGTTCTTTCTTTTTCTTTTTACCCCTTGTTCTCCCCAATGTAGTAGTTATGCCAAATGATTCTTCCCCACACTCATTTCTCTCTTTTCACTGCTGTTGTATCCTACTGACTCACTAGTGCAGGGGTTTTCAAAGTGGGTGACGGGGCACCCTGGGGTGCCGCGACAGCAGTCCAGGGGTGCCGCGAGATCATTTACTGATATTTGGAATTTACTCCAATTATTACTTAATTACAATATATATTTAGTATAATTTTAAACTTGAAGTACAGAGCAATTTTCAGTCAGTTCTAAGTCTTAACCAAAATGGCTATTAGGCCTATCTCACAACATAATCACTAAAATATGCTATAAACATAAGGTAATGGGAGTGAAAATTATGAATATAATGTAGGGGTGCCTCGGATGAAAAGAACATTTATAGGGGTGCCCTGAGCCAAAAAAAGTTTGGGAATCCCTGCACTAGTGAATCAGTCTGTCAGTCATTCAGTGACAGTTACACATCTCCTCCACCAGGGGGCGAAAGGCATTAAAGCAACAGTGCCTGGATCCATTATTGCGCATGCGCTAAACACGTTGATCCGGAAGCCGGATCTTCCGGAAGTAGAATGTTTCTGGCGTGGCGTTTCCACAACAAAGGAACCGTTGGTGTTTCATGGTGGTTTTGGGACGCGACCAACAAACCTAAGCATAAAGGTGGTTGCCGGGGGGCAAGGAGCTCCGCTGTGTTCACTTGGACCGCGCGGAGGTGCCGAAAGTCGGGGGTCGAAGATGTAGGCTACTATTCTGTCCCTATCAGGACATAACTCGGACGGACTTTGCAACGCTCCACACGGAGACTCGCAAGCTTCAGCTCGGCTGCGGTGTCTCACGTGGATCAAGTCCGCTTGAGTGTTGGTGTTTAGTTTCATGGTGGTTGGGACACAGCGCGTGGTGAAAAGCTTCTCATAGTAAAAGGAGTTAAAACGCTTCAAATGGAGTCTGTACGGCTGAAGATAAATGAACACATGACGTCGGTGGGAGAGGAGATATTGTGTGTTCTGGAAAAGCAACAAAGTGTTGATGTTTGTCGCGTGAAGCTCGAAGTCAGAGTGTTTGTGTTGGAGCGCCTCCGTGCGGCCGCAGAGGTCATGTGCAACCTCTTCCAGAGAGAGATGGAGACACTACACAACACCCAACTACACACTGCAGGTATGTCTGTTACACACACAACACCACATTACACACTGCAGGTATGTCTGTTACACACCCATCACCCAACTACACACTGCAGTGTCTGTTACACTTAAAGGTAAAATGACATTCTGTTTTTACCAATCATAAAAGTCTTTGCCCTGGTCCTAAAAACATGTTTTAAAATGTTTAAACTTGAAAATCCACTCCATGGAGCCGCTCTTATGAGCCC
Organism: Nannobrachium achirus; assembly: GCF_963921795.1. NCBI lineage: Eukaryota > Metazoa > Chordata > Actinopteri > Myctophiformes > Myctophidae > Nannobrachium > Nannobrachium achirus. The sequence goes on from NC_137813.1 coordinate 72,163,732, forward strand.
TGTTTAGGTGGCGTGATTCCTAAACCCACCAGGATTGAGTTAAGACCCGCCTCCTCTCGATAATCTTAAGTATGAAAGTGCCCATGAACGTTAGTAATGCTCGCTCAAGTGCAAAGTACCTACTACCTACTGATCCATTACAATGAATAAACCACTGCATGTCAAAAGTTGCTGTAATTAGTAGTTGGTGTAATTGAGGCCAGGAAACATTAAAAAAAGCAAAAAAAAAACTCAAAAATTATTTTTGGATGTCATGTCCACTTTAAACATACCTGTCTCGGAAGCTTAATTTCAAAGATAAAGTGCTTATTCCATGGCCATAGATGTTGCAATTCTCTTCGGGTGGGTACAAGTAACCGTATCTTCAGTAGTGTTCAATAAAAATGCATTTTAATCTGAATGGTGGCCATTTTTGGCGTATTTCCTCCATATGTTTAAACTACAAAACCCAGTTGGGGGTTGTTTCGAGGTCCCAGTAGACAGAGGCTAACCTGCCGACGCGAGTGAATGCTAACCTGCTCATGCAGGTGAATGCTAACCCAAAGCCTAAACCCTAACATTAAGCTTAAACCTAACCCCTACCCTTAAGGTCCGTACACATAGAGGGCGAATTGGCGAATAGCGAATTAGCGTATTATTCGCCTTTTGTTTAAAACCTTATAAAGTCAATGGAAGCATCCACACCAAACGCGAATTTCGAAAAAGCGAAAAGGCGTCTGTTTTTTATTCGCCCTTGTGTCGAATTAAGCGAACGTTCAAAGGCGAATTCCTCTCTCTCTCTGTATCAAAGTAAGCTCACTCTACCCTATTTCAAGAGAGAGAGAGAGAGAATGGTGGAGGGACCTTCACGTTACATTGAGGCCGAGGGGAACAGTGTCGTTCTCCTTTTCCGTGTCTCGTCTGCGTGGCTGCTTGGAAAAAGTAGCCTACTCGAATGTCTTACCGGTAAAAGCATGGTTTATGTGTTTGTTATTGTAGGCTACTTTATATCTGCAAAAAGACTAATGTTTAAAAATAAATCGCTGGGTATTAAATAGCCTACAATAGGATCCGAAATGAGTCGATTAGAAGGAAAGTACTGGAAATTCGACTCAAGTACAAATACCTACAAGTACAGGCTACTCAAGTAAATGTAGGCTACATTTAGTTACTTTACACTGACTTTCTTTTTTTACAGACCGAAATCCTTTTATTTCCGAGAGACCCGACCATTTAATCATTATTAAAACCCTCTTTCATGTAACTCAATGCAGCCGTGCAGCGTGCGCTGTTAACTGATTGACAGGCAGAAGAAGGCTACCAAGGAATCTATAATATTAAGATCGAAACAAAAGCCAGAGATTAAAAGGAATACTTTTAGGCTATTTTCTAACTACAGAGAGTAAAGTCATGGTTTAACTTGTACGCGGTCGCGGCTGCTTTCTCATCATCCTGGCAGCAGGCTACGCATCACGGATGCATTACGCACGCACCAATATCTTTTCCCCCTGCTGTTAAACTGATCCTAGACCAGCATTAACATCTCACTGTTACACAGCCATTCATCTCGCTGCCTCACGGCTAACAGACCATGATCCTAGGTCAGGCCAGCCTAAACACAGCACACACGTTAAACAGAACTCCAGTAGTTCGTTCCTTATAGCGCACGCCAGCGCGCGCACACACACACATTGATTGATTGCTTTACAGTTTGCATAAAAAAGCAGAAAGTACACACACAGTACGGGTCCTCTTGGGTCCTCTCGGGTAATACACATAATGATTGACAGCCAGCCCCGTATTCCGAGGGTGATGCGGGCATGCGGCCATTCCGACCCGGCTATGATAATAAAACACTGACCGACCCTGTCTACTCTGCCCCCGGCCGGAGCTGAGGGGAGGGGGAACGGAGAACGCGTGTTGTCACTTGTCTCTTCTGTTCTTTTTCTTATTTAATAGGCTAACAAGCACGGCCAGGTCTCATCATCACTTGAGGATATAGTTTCCATTGTTTTATTTGTTTCCCTGTCTCCGTTCTCCTCTCTCCTCTCCTCTCTCTACTTTCTTCTCCTTTCTCCTGTGGCTATGCAGGCAGATATCGCCCCCTCGTTTTTAGGCGAATTAAGCGAATATTATACCCATATTCGCGTCGCTTTTTGGTGTGTATGGAATAGGGCGAATGGCGAATTCTTCGCCTTTTTGGTTCGCTTATTCACGTCGCTTTCGCTAATTCGCCGGTGAGGACATACCTTTACCCTAACCAGACTACTGGGACCTCGAAACAATAGAAATAACAAGATTCTGCCTTTGGTTGGGCAGGTGTACGGCACTCTGAAATGGCCACTCTTTATTGAAAGATGCGGAAGATAAGGGCGGCAGTGGCTCAGGGGTAGAGAAACCGTCGTTAGAACACAGAGGGTTCCCGAAGGATTCCCAGTTTGATCCCGGACTCCCTCAGAGTTGGTGTTGAAGAGTCCTTGAGCAAGAACCCCAGGTTGCTCCCGATGAGCAGGTTGGTGCCTTGAATGGGTGAATGTAAATCTATGTAAAGCGCTTTGGATAAAGTCGATATAAAAATGCACCATTTACCATTTAAGGGTACTTCTGCGGGCCTGAAGAGAATTGTAGAATCAGTGGTCATCGAGTAAGCACTTTATATTTCATATATTTATATTAATAGATCAGGCTTTTGCTGTGGTAGCCTATATCCCTACTCTCTCTCATAATGTTCATAGGGCTCAATAGTGGGCACGTTTGTCCCACTACAACCAGACAGGTTAAAAGTATCAATGTCAGACATATATTTCCAACAACCTATTGAAAAAGAAATAATAATAATAATAAAAAAACTGAAACTACCGAACGAAACCACTTTGCACAGTGAAATCGATGGTTAGTAAATCGAAGGATAGTCGCTCAGTCGTAAGTTGTAACTCATGACATGAGTTTTGTTTGTAGTAGTCCCATACATACATCATCGTGTTCATGCTTAGCTGCACACTTCTCAAAATGAAAATCAAAACATATCGGGCGAGACTGATTCATCAACAAAAGAAGTCATGCCCATATGGGCTGTCCAGATATGGGCATGAAAGAGACAAGGACTGACAGATATGTATGGCCATATCAGTTGGATTGGTGGTGCGACAGAGGTGTGAGTGCTCCATTGTGGCCCAAACTCTTGACCTATAGCAGCGAAAATAGCTTACATCAGGATGGGGACAATTAATTTATCTCTTAGAACAAGTAGTGACTGATCCTTTCAACTGAACAAAACATACTAAACGTCTATAGTTTGATTTGATTACGTCATGGTATAATATACGGTTGCTGCATGGTAACCAAAAGTTCTTTCTACTGGTGATTTCCACAGAGCACCACAGGGAGAGCTCTCCAGAGTCTAGAGAGATGGCCTCCCAAACATATTCAACGTTGTCAGAGGAACAGCGAGAGATGGACAAGGGACGTGGACTGTTGGATGCAACGATGCAACCTGTAGTGAAGTTGTACAGGATAGGTATGTACTGTTTTATTTACTTTACAACCTGTAGTAAAGTTGTACAGGATAAGTATGTAGTGTTTTATTCAATGTGGTTTAATCCTGTAGTAATGTTGTACCGGATAGGTTTGTAGTGTGTTAATGAATACAAGAATTCAAGCCCAAAACACGCTTGCCCCGTGTCAAATGCTGGCGATATTGCAACGTGCGGCACCAGGTATTCCTAAAAGCAACCTCTATGTCTACGTCTAAACTTATTCCTAAACTTAACCTTAGTAAAACTAGGTCTAAACCAAACCTTATTCTTAAACGTAACTTCAGTAAAACTATGCTTAAACCTAACCTTCTTCATAAACCTCTGAAAACTATTCCTTCCTTGGAAAAAATGGGAGTGTGTTTTGGGTTGAGCTTTCCGGTTACCCTTAATTCTTATGACAATTATTATTATGAGAATGTACAAATGGAACCAAATGGACCCTTACGGGTTGATCTGGTTCCATTTGTACACTCCCAGAGTTAAACACCCGTAAGGGACCATTTGGAACCACCCCAAGGAACCAGGGTCCCTGAACCACACCTTGAGGTCCACTGGTGTAGCAGAGTGTTTCCAGCGAGACAAGATGCACAATGTTTGATCAGAATGGAACTGAGCCTTCATTAGTATCATTAGCTACACCTGTGAAGAAAGTAAGGCCCAATGTTTTCTATTATGGCTTGCATGGAGCCTAATGGGCTGGTGAGTGGTGCTAGTACCGCTATATTGTAAATAGTCAATGCATACTTGTCCTGTAACTAGGGCTGACCCCAAAAAATTCGAAGCTTCGTTCGAAGGCACGGTATTCGAATTTGAAAAAGAAATTCGAATAATCGGCCGTTTGTCCTTTGGGGGGGCGCGTGCCTTAGCTTGCGCCTCGCTCCACTCTAGCGTGATAGCGGCACCCCCTTCTCATACACGTGTTAACATTAATAACAAGCCAACAACAACAAGAGCAAGCATGAAGCCATCAGAATGGTCGCGGATGAAGAAAAGAAGACTGTCACATATAACCGTGTGCATGGGTGTTGCACCGACATTGGTTTGGCGGAGAAATGTGTGACACCAATGTCTGAGTAACATCACCCAATGCAACTATGCGATGCAGTCGCGCGTTTCTGTGCCGGGCCAGTGTCGGTGTAACATGCATGCGGTTGCTGTCTTCCAAGTTCCACACGCACGCTCACAGACACACAAGTTTGTTCTTCAACAGGGAACAAACAGCGAAAATTGGATTTTACAAAACGGACCCCGTCAGTGTCGATCCCGTTTTAAAGAGGAAAAAAGAGCTTAACACCAACTTGCTAGGGTTATGTTGTCGTGATGTTGATGAAGACAAGTTTATATCTGATCTGCGAGCTCAAAACTAGTCGCACCCGCATAGTTGTCTGAGTTGTATGAGTGGAATGTTAAATCAGACATACTGCAGTGCAATTATTTACTATAAAATCTACTATTACATTTGCGTGTACATACAGTACACATTGGGACTTGGGAGTTAATCTGTTATATAGGGCTCGTGATCGCGCTGCTGCTGTTGGCTGTTGCAGTCGCGATGTGTTACATTACAGACATGATTTGATTATGTCAATCCTACTGTACTGTACTGCAAAAAAACACTTTCTTTAATATAGAAAACATTTGTATCATAGCCTATTCTTCTTCTTCTTCGTCGCTGTATTGTTGTTTTTGATGTAATGAAAATAGGGAGCTTTATTATGAGGAAAAAACTGGTGTGTTTTCCCTTCTAAAATTGGGTAATTTTTATACACATTTCCTTAACGGTCATCACTTATGTAACCGATTTTGGCCAACGAGCTTCGATTTTAAAAATGCAATCGAAGGTCAGCCCTACCTGTAACACACAACTGCCTCTCGATGCTGAACCCCTATCTGCTCCCGATGAGCAAGTTGGTGGCATGGTTTCCTGCCCCATCTGTGTGTGAATGGGTGAAAGCAAAGCAATGCACAATCTATGTAAAGCGCCTTGGATAAAGGCGCTATTTACATTTACCATACAACGGAAGCTTAACACACAAGGCCTTTATAAATAAATATAAGACAATGTTGCTCTCTACAAACTGCGAGAGATGGCCAACCCACTTTTTCATATAAATATGCAAGTCCTTACTCATGTCATATCAAATACCATATCTTAATAAAGTCCTTATTATATTCCTTCATTGCAGACCAGTGTGCAGAGTCCAGCCTGAAGGTGAAGATGAGTTGGAGTGTTTCTGTTAAACAGGAACCTGAAAACCACCTGGACATCAGTACGTTTCATGCCTTCTCTTCTCTTCTCTTCTCTTCTCTTCTCTTCTCTTCTCTTCTCTTCTCTCGCTGTCTCTCTTAGAGAGAATGTTTGCAGGAAATGGCTTTTTTTAATGCATGAGAATAGACTCATGATTTGGAACTACCAAAGCTATAAAACAGAGGAAACACTGCATAAAATAACAAAGTACAAACCTTTAATGTTTTTTCTCACATTTTATCTTTTTATTCTCCCCTAGACTTTGTTTCCCTCCCTGTGTGTAAAGAGGAGCTTTTCCCTGAACATCAGGAGAGGAGTCCCAGTCTGGAGGAACCACAACCTCCACAGATTAAAGAGGAACTGGAGGAGCTTCTACAAGAGGAGGCTGATGGATCAACGTTGACATTACTAGCAGTGAAAAGTGAAGGTGATGATGAAAACAGAGAGACAGAGGCTGTAGCCAGCACCTCAACTGAACACATGAAAACACAAGCTGATATAGAGGACTGTGAAACATCACAACCAACTAGTGGTGACCAGCTCCTCTCTCCACACTGTTCTCAATCTGGCATCACTGAAGACTGTGATGAGTGGGAGGAGACCAGGGAAGGTCAGTCGGTTGTAAACACACTGGATTCACACAAGACACACAATGTGGAAGGACAAACATTGTCTTTAAGCCACAAGCTGTCCCAGGATCTGCCATTGTCAAAACAAACTCACTCCAAGAACAGCCACACAGGGAAGAAAAGTTTTAGTTGTACGGTGTGTGGCAAAATGTTTAATGGCAAGGTACATCTGAAGAGGCACACAGTTGTTCATACAGGGGAAAAGCCCTTTACTTGTACAGTTTGTGGTAAAGGCTACGGTCAAAGTGTTCATTTAAAATCACACATGATGACTCATACAGGGGAAAAACCCTTTACTTGTACTGTTTGTGGTAAAGGCTACGGTCGAAGTGATCATTTAAAATCACACATGAGGACTCATACAGGGGAAAAGCCCTTTACTTGTACAGTTTGTGGTAAAGGCTGTGGTCGAAGTGGTAATTTAAAAGTACACATGAGGACTCATACAGGGGAAAAACCCTTTGCTTGTACAGTTTGTGGTAAAGGCTGTGGTCAAAGTGGTGATTTAAAAGCACACATGATGACTCATACAGGGGAAAAACCCTTTACTTGTACCGTTTGTGGTAAAGGCTGTGGTCAAAGTGGTAATTTAAAAGCACACATGAGGACTCATACAGGGGAAAAACCCTTTACTTGTACAGTTTGTGGTAAAGGCTGTGGTCAAAATGGTGAGTTAAAAGCACACATGAGGACTCATACAGGGGAAAAACCCTTTACTTGCACAGTTTGTGGTAAAGGCTGTGGTACCAGTAGTGATTTAAAAACACACATGAGGACTCATACAGGGGAAAAGCCCTTTACTTGTACAGTTTGTGGTAAAGGCTGTTGTCATAGTGGTGAGTTAAAAATACACATGAGAACTCATACAGGGGAAAAACCCTTTACTTGCACAGTTTGTGGTAAAGGCTGTGGTACCAGTAGTGATTTAAAAACACACATGAGGACTCATACAGGGGAAAAGCCCTTTACTTGTACAGTTTGTGGTAAAGGCTGCGGTCAGAGTGGTGAGTTAAAAGCACACATGAGGACTCACACAGGGGAAAAAACGTTTACTTGTACAGTTTGTGGTAAAGGCTGTGGTCAGAGTGGTAATTTAAAAGCACACATGAGGACTCACATAGGGGAAAAGCATACAGGTTAAAACCACCGGCTTCAGATGCTATCAATCCATTCAAAGGGAATTTGTCACGTCTGTGCAGTTTGTGGTACGCTCCATGGATTTATTTTGTCACTTGGCTTCTCAGTCTGGACAGCTTGCTTTCTCCAAGGGGAGGTGAGACATAGAATGCGAGTGGAATCCAAACGTGGCCTTTTATTGGTCTGTGGTGGGGGTGGGACAAATACACCAGTGTGTATTGGCTGGCTGATGACGTAGCTACCCTAATCTACTCTGATTTGTTGGAACAACATCCAATCAGCAACAACGTCGCCTCCGTCAAAATTGATATACGAGTCAACTGAATCATGGCCAGACTGAGAAGCGAAATGATAAAACTGATCCACGAAACGTAGTGTAGCAGGCTGGCACCCTGGCTTCATACAGGCAGGCAAACCCTTTAGCTGCGGTTTGTGGCAAATGCTTGGTCAAGATAAGGAGGATTCAAATAACTATATTATGGATGTCTTAATTTACGCCAGGTCTTGTGGAGGTGTGACCAATGCCATTCTGCTATTGTGGGTGCGGAATTCTGCACACTGCATCAAAGCAGTTCACGGTAAAACGGCCCTGAATTAGTCATGGGTGTTGGGTGTTACTTTAATCAAACCAATCAGAAAGAGTATCAGCTGCCATTCCCTTTAAGATCAGTGCAAGACATGCGTTAAGCAGCGAGACCAAAAGAATAAGAAACGTCATATTAAAAGGAGAAATGTCCAAGTGCATGCATCGCCATAATCATATATGTCACCTTACTTTACCTGCGCCCCAAACCAATGCACACTTTAGAAAACTGGTCGCATTAGCACTAAACTCCGAGCAGTGAGCTGCCAACAGTAGCAGAATGCGCTCCTAGACTCACTCAGTATATTCACAAACATAATAAAAACAATACCGAATGAATGTAATACACGTGACGCCGACAGCATACGTTTACATTTGTAAGATATATTTTAATTGGATACTTTTATTTTTTTCCCCCCAACTTGGTTTAGTCGGTATTCATAAACTGAACCGGTATCATCAAGTAAACCAGATCGAACCGGTAAAACCGGAAACCGTCACATTGTCAGTTATCATCCACATGTTACTGATTCTAGAGAATGTCATGACGTTCACAGACTATTAATTAGTGCTGCTGAGCAGTGTTAACTATTCAGCTGCACTTAGGTTCTCAAATCATTGTATTCATACAGACTAACATGACAGAGGTAAACACATTGACACAAGACATTGAAACTCACGTCTTCTCATTATAGTAAAATCTGAATCATAGAGATTTGTTGAGAATTAAAAGAGTGGGAGCCTCCCGACTCCAGACATTTCAGGACATTAGAGGGAGGAAGGGAATGCACACTCACTCACTTCATTTGTTTTCTATTAAGCTACGGAAAAACACCTCAACCATTTCTCTGATGATTGTCATTATTATTTCTGATTTGTTTGCTGTACATTATGTTTGGTTTCTGATATCTGACTGTGTTTTGCATAGTATTGTCATCTAATGTTTCAATGAATTGAGTACAAAGGACCCCAATGGAAGCGAGCCATAGTGCTTTGTTGGGTTAAAATCCTCTTTCCACCTTGTATTGAACTTTACTTTCCTGTGCTTTTCTTTCTTCTTCTGTGAACTGCTAATAAAATATATAAAAAAGGTTTTCACTGCTACAGATGTTTTATTTTTGTTATATATCACACCAGAAATGTTCAATATGATAATATGATTTTCTATACTTTCAATCTTTCTTTATATTTTGAGATGTTTTGGCTTTTTCTATCCTAATTCCTAAACCTCGGAAACCTATTCCTCCTGTGGAAAGAATCCGGCCGAGTTTGTTTTGGGTCGAGCGTTCAGTTTACCCTTAATTCTTATGACAATTATTATTATCACAGATAGAAATTGTGAAAATGCAGATTTCTTTTATCAGCTTACCAGTTTTTATAGCGTAGTTTGTTGACTGCATTTGATGCAGTATTAACAGACTTTTTTTTCTTTTCTTTCCTTCTTTAAAAAAACGTTACTGTCCTGACCCACAGAACAGAATTCAGAGCAGAAGAGGAAGTAAGCTCTGTATTGGCACCTTGCCTCTAAATTAACACAAGAGATAATTAATTCCATCATTATTCTGCTTTATGTGTTTACAGCAGAGAAGATTAAAACGCCCATAATCCAGCCAATCATGTTGATGATTAATGGAAAGAAGTTAAATCTATTATTGTATCCTGGGGCGCCCGCTGACCTAGCGGTCCAGGTGCATACCACATAGGCTCTGATGCATGAGAGCGTGTCACAGGTTTGAAAAAGAGCTCTAAAAGAGCACCTAAATAAACTCAGCACAAAAAGATAGGCAACATATTCATAATTAATTATATATCCCCTCTAATAATACCAAATTGTATTGTGTTTTATATCATTGTTATCGTTGATTCGTCACCTTTACAACGAGGTACAGCTTGTTAGCATCGGGCATTCGTGGAATGAGCAACACAGCCAAACGTGTGCTGTGGGTAGCGCCCCTCCAAAAATGGTCAAAATGGCCTGGCAGGCCTGCAATACTGTTCTTTTGGTGCATTTGGAGCATTGAATGACTGCACTCTACCACAGTAATAAGGAAAGAAAAAAAAAACACATATTGGCCATTTTTACACTTTGTTAATGTTAAGCTCAGTGTCAGGGAAGCCCAAAACGAGAGTAAATGCCAGCAGAACAGTGTATTGCAAGCCATTTTTACAAAATTCTGGTCGGCGCTACCCACACGCTTGGCTGTGTAGCTCATGCCTCGAATGACCGATGCTTAAGCTGTACCTCGTTGTAAAGGTAACGAATCTACGATATAAATGATATAAAACACAATACAATCTGGTATTATTAAAGGGGAGATATAATTAATTATTAATATGTTTCCTTTCTTTTTGTGCTGAGTTTATATCGTCAATGTGTACCTGGCCTCTGCAATAAGTCTGCTTACTGTACATTTTAGTTCATGTTTTGACTACTCGTGTAATAGGCCTACGTTGTTTTTGTCATTAAATGTCTTGTTGAATTCACCCTTTGTCAGCCTTCTGGTTGGTCCCTGACTGACCAACCAGCAGGCTCTATCTGCCTTGTCCCACCCTGGTTCCGCCTTTTTGATGTTGAATTTGCTAAAACATAATTGTTGTAGAAATAAAAACATGCTGAGTCACTATATTGCCACTGAGCAGCTCCATTTGACTGAAACCAAGTTTTAAATTAGAATTGAACTAACAGAATAACAATACGAAGCAACTGAATTAGAATGGTAGTGGATGGAGTGTCCCACCGAATGTCCCACCAAGACACTGCAACCAATGGGTGTGAAGAGGGATGGGACAATGGGCAGGACTTGACAAAGGGTGAATTGAATATGAAGGACCTCAATGGAAATGAGCCCTGGGGGTCATCCTTTAAGCATCCTTTTGTATAAATCTGTACCATTGCAACTGTTAATAAAGTATCATTTTAATCAATCAATGCCGTATGTGGCTCCCTCTACTTGATTAAACACAATTAGTTTTTGTGAAATAAAAATGTTGAATTTGTTTCTTTTTTCGTATTATTATTATTATTACCCTTATTATTATTATTATTAATCATTGGCACTGATGGGCAGTAGCTAGCCACAGGTAGCTAAGCTACATAGCTTAACTACACTTCTAAGTAGCATAACGGAAATTTGCTAACTTTCTTTGGGGATAGCTTATAGTGTAGCTATATTTAATCAGAGTAACTAGTAATGTAGCTTGCTACATTTTCCAAATAGCTTACCCATCACGGAAACCAGTCAATTGCAATAGTGAGGGGACATTCAAGAGTCCCCAGATGATTAACTTAATGTGCAACATTGTTTTCTCACTCAACAGTAAACAAACCAACATAAAGTTTAAATGTATATGCAAATGATAAAAATTGGATGCGTTTCGGCCCGGCGTCCTTCGAGTTTTGAAACGCTGAGGAAGGCGTTTTTTCATCCCAGTTACCCAGTGATTTCCGTGGCCAAATAATATAGGCCTACACATTAATTTGGGGGTCCTTGACGTGAATATGTTTGAGAACCACGGATCCTTAATATCACCAGGGGCCATTCTAAGATGAAGGACTGGAGGCATGTTTTGAAATATAGATGATATCTATCTATAAATGCGAGAAGTCTCTGCGTGTGTGTTTGTAATCCGCGTATCTCGAGAACCATTCGTCCCACCGGCTTCAGATTCGGCACGCGCGCTCCCCGCCGCGGCACGGAGTGCAGTGCCGGGCCTCGACCCGACCCGACGCGCGGTTTTCCCTAACCGGCGCGAAACGTTCGGAATCTCCTTATGCGGGGCTGATTGTTGACATCAGGCTGTTCCGGAGGAAATCGGCGCAAAATCGGTCATTGTGACATCACTGCAGTGCCGGGCGCAAGCGCTGACTCATTGTTGATTGTTGACATCAGGCTGTTCCGGAGGAAATCTGCGCAAAATCGGTCATTGTGACATCACTGCAGTGCCGGGCGCAAGCGCTGACTCATTGTGACATCACTGCAGTGCCGGGCCTTGCCTCGACCCGACAGATATCTCCGTATATGGGCATAAGACTGAGAACTCCATATATGGGCATATGGGCAGATACAGAGATCTCCATACAGTATATGGGCATATATAGACAGATATCTCCGTATATAGGCATAAAAGGGACACAGACTGATACAGAGATCTCCATATATGGGCATATGGGCAGATACAGGGGCCTAGACCCGACAGATATCTCTGTATACTGAGAACTCCATATATGGGCATCTTGCCTCGACCCGACAGCTATCTCCGTATATGGGCATAAGACTGAGAACTCCATATATGGGCATATGGGCAGATACAGAGATCTCCATACAGTATATGGGCATATATAGACAGATATCTCCGTATATAGGCATAAAAGGGACACAGACTGATACAGAGATCTCCATATATGGGCATATGGGCAGATACAGGGTCCTAGACCCGACAGATATCTCCGTATACTGAGAACTCCATATATGGGCATATGGGCAGATACAGAGATCTCCATATATGGGCATATATAGACAGATATCTCCGTATATAGGCATAAAAGGGACACAGACTGATACAGAGATCTCCATATATGGGCATATGGGCAGATACAGGGGCCTAGCCTCGACCCAACAGATATCTCCGTATATGGGCATAAAAGGGACACAGACAGATATATGGGCATAAAAGGGACACAGACTGAGATCTCCATATATGGGCATATGGGCAGATACAGAGATATCTCTGAGATCTCTCTGCTTAAAGAAGAAACAAACAAAAAGCGATATCTCCATATATGGCATATATGGGCATAAAATGGACGCAGAATCACAAAGATCTCCATATACGGGCATAAAGGGACACAGACAGACAGATACAGAGATCTCCATATATGGGCATAAAATGGACACAAATAGACAGATATCTCCATATATGGGCAATTGGGCATATATGGGCATAAAATGGACCCAGAAGTATATCTGCAGTGATCTCCATATATGGACATAAAATGGACGCCGACAGACAGACAGATACAGATATCTCCAAATATGGGCATAAATGGATACAGGCAAACAGATGGTCAAAACGGGTCCTATGACAACAGGTATAATGGGGTTTGCATTAAAGGGCGGCGCATTCATTCCATATTTACATCTTTCCCGAGTTGGCCAGGTCGCCGACTAGACGCTGGGCCGCCCGAAGGGCGGCCCAGCTTCTAGTATAATCAAATACAATTATTGTGTGTGTGTGTGTGTGTGTGTGTGTGTGTGTGTGTGTGTGTGTGTGTGTGTGTGTGCGCGCGCGCGCATGCGTGCGTACGCGCATGCGTTTGTGCGTGTTTGCGTGTTACATGGTCCTTTTATGGTTACACACATAAATGTTACCCCACATTCATTGGTGATGATCCATTTGCATGTATGTTACTCTATGTCGGTATAGATCCATTTGTCTTTATCCACATGTGCGGTGTCGGGTATTCCTACACAGCTGTATCAAAGGAAATGAAATGAAACCCCCAGCCATCTAGAATAATAAACGACAGCGCAAAGCCCACATCAGAAAAGGATTAGGGTCTGCACGGCGGCAGACCAGACAGTTTTGCAAATAAGGGAGAGATAAAGAGAGAGAGAGAGAGAGCACATTATAAAGTCAATCTTCTTACCTTGTTAAAACCTCACTTTATCCTTGATAGCGAATGAACTGTCCATGATGCATAGGCGCCGTAGCCGGGTCTTTTTGGACCGGACTGCCACCCCACTTTTCAGGCTGTCGACCTATTTCTTCTGTCATTTGGTCAGTTTTTTCCCCCCAAACGGCGCTAAAGTCCCACTGTCCCCATTGTCTTGCTAAATCGCTGCTGGAGGTCGTTGCGACCCCCAGTCACTCATGCTAATTGCTTCCAATACACATGTCTGTCTGCATGTTCAACCGGTTCTGATGGCAAGGCTGCAGTGGTGTAAGTAACAAATAGCCCTACATTATACTCAAGTAGCCTACAATTTTGAGGCTTTCTCAGAGGCAAATATTGTAGGCTACTTTTACTCCACTCCATTTGAAAACGGTTAAGTTACTTTGCAGATTTCGATTATTATAAAGGCATACATTAACCAGTTCAGTCTATATATTTAGGCCATTAGAAATGAAAATACAAGATCACAATGCGACGCTTAGCTATAATTGTGAGCTTAGATCTGCTAAAATATTTGTATCTATGGTAGGCTATACATTTGTGAAAACCTGTGAAATGGGACATTCTGCAAATGACTACGTTTTATTTAGCCTATACCGTACATTTTGATACCATAACGTCATTATGCAAGTACATTTTGGACATGGGACTTCTAACAGAGTATTTCTACTTTTAAAACCTTTTGAGTACTTTTCTTTTTTCTTCACTGACGGCCGGGCTGCTAATCGAGCGTCGGCTCGCTCAACTCTCTCTCTCTCCTCACTCACTGTAGTCAGTGCGATGCAAGGTTCATGTCTGAGTTCTAACTTTCACTATACAGTAGCTTGAATTTCCCTTACTTTATTCACATTTAAACTTAATTTATTTTCTCGAAAATACATTGAGCGCAGCAGAGCCCTAGCTCATTCATAATGCCATTGTAGGGCATAATAATTAAAACGAGTTATATTGTGAAAAAGTTGAATTAAATGATTTATCCAGAGCTACTTATACAATTGTCATCTAACAACACATTGTGCTAGTGATTGTGATAGTTATACTAAAGTCAGAGGTGTACGTTTGGTTTACGGTTATGACGTCACCACCTGGCCACGCCCACACCACCGTCCCCTCACTATTTTACCCCTGCCGGCGCCTATGCCATGATGTCATGCAATAATCCCTTGGTATTAAAGTGATGTGTTGCAAATGAATGAAGCAAAACACACAGTCCACCATAAAGTAATCATGTTTCTGTGTTAACTCCTGCACTGCGCGCGTTGTGATTGAGACCTAGACTGCTTCCGGGTAGGTTTCAAGATAACTATAAAGAAGGTAGATTCGCCAAAACGGCTGGGCATCCGCCATTGACGCTCATGGGAGCCAAAAATGGGACCGGAAGTTGTGTGAACTGCAATGGAGTCCATGGCAGAAGGATGACAGCCAGCTGGACCATGCTTGTGAATAAATTATTTCTGAACGTTTGTCTCTTTTGTCAGTTAATCGGTCCAGGAATATAAAAAAATGCATATCACAGGTTGTTTTCCAATCAATAGTTTTTTTATGTGCACACTGTATAATTTTATTGAGGCATCTAAACAGCGTCATCCTCCGTCATGTGTCGTTTCTGGTAGTGTTGCCTGGTTCTGAGAAATAAGCAACCAGGCCTAGGAAAACAAGACCAAAATAACCAACTATATGGGCCAGGCAGGTACTAGGCTTTTATGAGCACTTACTGCTGTATTGAAAATAACCATCAACAAGCTATTAATAGATCTGCTAAGATTTTGATAAATTGTCAAATGTGACATTCTGCATAATGAGCACTTTCTATATTGGTACTTTAATTATATTTTAATATCATTAATTTTTAATTCCTGAGTTTAAAGCCATACTGTGTAAGATGCCCAACTAGTGGTCATTAGCCCTATAGCAAACCGCGGTCGCGTCCGCGTCTTTCGGACGTTTTTCGTACCTTCAGACCCCCGCGTCTGCCTCCACCTCGCTGAGATCTATCTTTTAAGGGGTCCCTTGTTCCTGTGCGTTCAGTAATTCCAGAGATACGGACTCCTTCACCCTGCCTGGTAGGCGAAATTACCTAGAGAAGGGATGGTACAAACGGGCGACAACAAATATGGCTGCCATAGCGACCCCACTTCAAGATGCGCTGTGATTGGCCGGCAGTTGTATAACCCTCGCTGTGATTGGCCGGTAGTGTGATGACGCAATTTTGGCGCGAGATCCGGTCCACGGCAAGGATCTCAGTTTACATACAGAGAAGGCTTTACAGGCTGAAATTCACGGCGCGGATCTTCTAAAACTTTTGTGATTTAATAGTTAGGAGAATTTTAAGATTTGTTTTATAAAAAAAGTTACATAGTACAACTTTAACTTGTGAGATTATTTCTAAATTGCTGTATACAGTTTGCAGAGACAGGTACAGTACAGAGAAGAAGGCTACAGTACAGTACAAGTTCTGCTAAAATTATTTTTCCAAAAAAGTATAAGTAGGCTATATATGGCTTGTTTCCATGGGGTCCTTTGTACTCAATTGATCGAAACATTTTGATTGATTGATTTATTGATTGAAGAATTTATTAGAAGTTTGCAATAGAAAAAAGTACAGTTTCATCATGACAGTACAAATCACTGGTACAAGGTCAACTAAAAGGAGATCCTAGAAAACCGAGGCTTATTTCCACAGGAACCACAAATATTGAAGATACTTTTACTCAAGTAAAAAACGTTGGTACCACCACCACCACTTAGAACCACTGGTTAAAACAATAAAAAGCCCCTTGTTACTGATGATATCCTATGCAAAGTAGCCTACTGTGCTCCATCGGTCTCTTTCAATGTTATGAGATAGGCCTACATAAAGTGGCTTAAAATAAGACAAAACGCTTACTAGGATCTCCTTTTAGTTGACCTTGTACCAATGAGTACAAGTAGGCCTACTGTCCTAAAACTGTAAGTTGTCCAGGCTTCTAATACATTCTACAATCAATAAAAATTTAAAATTAAAAAAATAAGCAACTTGTTCACTTTAGAACAGGGGTCTTCAATCAGGCCAGGGACCTTCAAAATGATGCAGAGATGGAGCAATCCCCTTAATTACCACCTCGTAGAGGCTACAACATTTGTTTCATATGTAACATATTCATACTTTTATTTTAAACATGAATACATAGGCATACCTTATTGAGAACCATGTCAATAATACTATCAACAATGTCAATTGCACAAAGAAAGCATGTTTTATTTTTAACATAAATGTGGAAAATGTTTTAAAAGATATTTGAAGATAAATGGACATTTGGGGGGAAAAGAGTCAAAGAAATGTATTTATTTATTCATGTTCATCAATCAAGCAATCATTTTGCGGACCCCCTGCAGTACCTCCACGGTCTAAGACAGTCAGAACAATTGTTTGTTGGTGGTTTGTTCATGAGCTTCTCCACGGACTTCCATGGAATCCAATGCAGGCCACCAAACTTCCGGCTGCAGGTCTGGCTCCCATGGTGAGACGAATCTGCCGTCTGGAATTGCATGATAGCGAAAATGACGTATATGTCCCTACCTTGTTTTTAATTTCCTTGGTAGGTTTCCCTAGCAACCTAAGCACAACGGTGGGGGCCAGGGTTGGGCAAGGAGGTAGGGAGCGCTTGGTTGTATCTTCTTGGACCGCGCGGAGGTGCCGAAAGTCGGGGGGACGAAGATTTACCATTCTATAACTCGGTAACAGCGCTGAGTCTGCTCATGCGACTGGAGGGGGCTCAGGGGGGGCTGACCAGCTACCAGGGGGGGCTCTAGCCCCCGTAGCCCCCCCCCCCTTCCCGCGCTACTGGGCACCATGAACTGTACCATAACAAAAAATAAAAATAAAATAAATAAAATTGTAGATCTGCTGCTTTTGTGGACAAACAGCCGGCCATATCTCGAGTTGAGAACGTAACTGTGCCTTGTATCTTGCATTGCTGGATTCAGCATTCAAATGCCTTTCCAATTTGCATTTTAGCCTTTCATAGGAACAGGGGGCTTTGTTTTTCATTTGTGTGTGTGTGTGTGTGTGTGTGTGTGTGTGTGTGTGTGTGTGTGTGTGTGTGTGTGTGTGTGTGTGTGTGTGTGCACGTGCGCGCAAAATAAAAAATATTAATATCAATAATTCAACGTTAAGACAACCCGGTTCAAGAGTGGTGTCTTCGGATCGGCCTCGGTGAGACGGACGCAATGGCACCTTCCTGGTTTACGTAGGACTAAAGGAACCAGAGAAAGGCAAAGGGGAAGTTCTCAAATAAATATACAGCAAATGTGCTGGGGAATTTGTTGGTTGAAAAACTGAAACTAAAATAATCATAAGAAATCTAAATATGGGCCTAAAAATGAACGGACAGTTTCCTTGTACTCAGGGGAGTAAGGTGCACCCAGATGTGCAGTGAATTTGAATGACAATATTGATGAATATATTCAATATATTAAAAATAAGATTTTTATGAAAAGGTGAAAAAATGTGAATAAGGGCGCTGCAACGTTGAGGAAGTGACGGCTAAGACGTCCTCAGAATTCCGAACGCAATGTTGCACCATTCAACGACGCCGGACGCACCATTCGGCCGGTATCGCACATTCCCCATCGAAAAAAAATGAAAGAATAGCATTTATGCTGAATTTTTTATAACTTCCCGGAAAAGATTTCCATACAAAAATGGGTAACACTTTCTATGAAGCCCACACTTATAATGCATTATGACGGCATTCATAATGCATTATAATGCACTCATAATGCTTCATAACTACCCTCATAAACACTCATAATGCTTCCTGATGCACTATATCAACAGTCATAAGACATTATAATGTAACTTATAATTAATTATAATGACTCAAGTTATGGATGCTCTTGAATACTTATGAAGATCACATCTATAATGCATTATGAGGACACTCATAGTGCATCATAATGCTCTCTAGACTGACTGCTTATACTACATTATGATTACTTATACACGCAACTCATAGTATGCTATAATAACCCATGCAGTATCAGGAGTCTCCATGAGGCGTCATTGTATGTGTTAAGTAAAGTGAAACACATATGGATGCATGCAAGTTTTATTTGCCCATGGGTGCCAACAACAACAACAGGGTGCTAGACAAAAAACAGCCACAATGCAGTACAAACAGTACAATTTTAAACAATAAAATGACTTTTAATATGTATTGTCTTGCTTTATAATAACTTAGGATGCAGCATAGATTCTTTTAAATGCATGCAAATGCATCACACTTTACTTAGCCCCGACAATGACGCGCTATGATGACTTATGCCTTATTATAGATGCATCCATATGTGTTTCACTTTACTTAACACATACAATGACGCCTCATGGAGACTCATGATACTGCATGGGTTATTATAGCATACTATGAGTTGCGTGTATAAGTAATCATAATGTAGTATAAGCAGTCAGTCTAGAGAGCATTATGATGCTCTATGAGTGTCCTCATAATGCATTATAGATGTGATCTTCATAAGTATTCAAGAGCATCCATAACTTGAGTCATTATAATTAATTATAAGTTACATTATAATGTCTTATGACTGTTGATATAGTGCATCAGGAAGCATTATGAGTGTTTATGAGGGTAGTTATGAAGCATTATGAGTGCATTATAATGCATTATGAATGCCGTCATAATGCATTATAAGTGTGGGCTTCATAGAAAGTGTTACCCAAAAATGTTATTTGGATTACGATCACGTCGTCGAAATACATAATAACTCGTTTGATTCACTTCGGGAAGTTTGGGGTGTGATAACTGTTATGTTATGTTATTACTACTCATACAGTTGTTTTGCATATTATTGTAGGCTATAGCCTATTCTCTTTTGTCATTGAAAGTTTCGATGAACTGAATACAAAGGAATGCAATGGAAATGAGCCCTGGCTTTTTAGTTTTTTCTTCTTTTTTTTACAATGTCGTCAATTAAATGAAGTCCCCTCACATCTGTGGGCAAATTACATCCTGCACATAATTCCACATCAAACTCTGCTCTGAGTCTAATGATCATTACATCCTGATGTGAAAGAAAATGTGTCAAAAGAATAAAACATGACGGTTGTTATGCACTTCTTTCTTTTTCTTTTTACCCCTTGTTCTCCCCAATATAGTAGTTATGCCAAATGATTCTTCCCCACACTCATTTCTGTCTTTTCACTGCTGTTGTATCCTACTGACTCACTAGTGCAGGGGTTTTCAACGTGGGTGACGGGGCACCCTGGGGTGCCGCAACAGCAGTCCAGGGGTACCACGAGATCATTTGATGATATTTGGAATTTACTCCAATTATTACTTAATTAACAATATATATTTAGTATAATTTTAAACTTGAAGTAGGCCTACAGAGCAATTTTCAGTCAGTTCTCAGTCTCAACCAAAATGGCTATTATCTCGCAACATAATCACTAAAATATGCTATAAACATACGGTGCTGGGAGTGAAAATTATGAATATAATGTAGGGGTGCCTCGGATGAAAAGAATATTTATAGGGGTGCCCTGAACCAAAACAGTTTGGGAATCCCTGCACTAGTGAATCAGTCTGTCAGTCATTCAGTAACAGTTACACATCTCCTCCACCAGGGGGCGAAAGGCATTAAAGCAACAGTGCCTGGATCCATTATTGCGCATGCGCTAAACACGTTGATCCGGAAGCCGGATCTTCCGGAAGTAGAATGTTTCTGGCGTGGCGTTTCCACAACAAAGGAACTGTTGGTGTTTCATGGTGGTTTTGGGACGCGACCTGCCGTTTGCCAACAAACCTAAGCATAAAGGTGGTTGCCGGGGGGCAAGGAGCTCCGCTGTGTTCACTTGGACCGCGTGGAGGTGCCGAAAGTCGGGGGGACAGGACATAACTCGGACGGACTTTGCAACGCTCCACACGGAGACTCGCTCGCTTTAGCTCAGTGGCGGTGTCTCACGTGGATCAAGTGTGAGTGTTGGTGTTTAGTTTCATGGTGGTTGGGACACAGCGCGTGGTGAAAAGCTTCTCATATTAAAAGGAGTTAAAACGCTTCAAATGGAGTCTGTACGGCTGAAGATAAATGAACACATGACGTCGGTGGGAGAGGAGATATTGTGTGTTCTGGAAAAGCAACAAAGTGTTGATGTTTGTCGCATGAAGCTCGAAGTCAGAGTGTTTGTGTTGGAGCGCCTCCGTGCGGCCGCAGAGGTCATGTGCAACCTCTTCCAGAGAGAGATGGAGACACTACACAACACCCAACTACACACTGCAGGTATGTCTGTTACACACACAACACCACACTACACACTGCAGGTATGTCTGTTACACACCCATCACCCAACTCCCCCCCCCTCCCAGTAAGCTGTGGAGTTCCCCAAGGTAGCATACTGGGACCTCTGTTGTTCCTAATATACGTGAACGACATGGCATCTGCTTGCGACTGCAACCTGTTCCTGTTCGCGGATGACTCGGCTCTCCTAGTCTCGGGCAAGGACCACTTGCAGGTTGAAAAGACACTTAACTCTGAACTGAGTAAGATCTGCACATGGCTTAACGACAACAAATTATCAATTCACCTGGGCAAAACCGAGTCCATCCTCTTTGGATCAAATCATAACCTCAAAAAGGTAGAGAACTTCACAATCAAAGTGGGTGACAAGGTCATAACACGAAAAAACGAAATCTCCTACTTAGGATGTATCCTTGAAGCTAATCTTTCCAGCGAAAAGATGACTTCAAAAGTAATACAAAAAATCAACCAACGAACTCGTTTCCTACAGAGGATCGCCCCAATGGTCAACTTCAACACACTGAAGACCATAGCTGGTGCAATAATCCAGCCCCTCTTTGACTATGGAGTCCACGTATGGTATCGTGACGCCCCACAAGCCCTAAAAACTAAACTCCAAACAGCCCAAAATAAACTAATTAGGGTCCTGCTTAACCTTCCCAATCAGACTCACCTCACCGCTACTCACCAGTTAAGAGTGGGGTGGCTCAGAGTAGATGACAGAGTACAGCAACTTGCAATGGGCCTGGTGTACAAGATACACTACACCACTATGATACCCAAGTACCTGTCAAAATACTTTAAAAACGTTAAGGATGTCCATAATTACAACACCAGAGGCAGTGCCACAGATCACGTTCAACCCAGAGTCAACTCAAAGAAAGGGTCGAACTCGTTCTTCTGCTACACCACAAAAATGTGGAATGCCTTACCGAAGGCCATAAAGGAGTGTGGATCACTAGCATCCTTTAAAATTGCCCTAAAAAACCACTTACAGGCAGCAGCCGTTCACAACTGGTAAAAACCTAGCCCAACCCTACCCTCCCTGCCCCTTCCTTGTATATACTGTACATACTGATTGTTTAGACTTACTGTTACCTGCCCCTTCCTTGTATATATTGTATATACTGTATTTACTGATTGTATAGACCTACTGTTTTCTTTTTTTCTTTACATATCTACTGCATAGTACTGTGTTCTATTTGTCTGTCATTCAATGTTATATGAGATACTTTAATGGTTTCCTGTTGAAATAAGCTTAGTCTTTTCATGGATCTCCTTTTAGTAGACCTTGTACCAGTGAACTGTACCGTCATGAATCTGTACATTTTCCTATGCAAACTTCTAATAAAGCCTTCAATCAATCAATCAATCAAAACTACACACTGCAGTGTCTGTTACACTTAAAGGTAAAATGACATTCTGTTTTTACCAATCATAAAAGTCTTTGCCCTGGTCCTAAAAACATGTTTTAAAATGTTTAAACTTGAAAATCCACTCCATGGAGCCGCTCTTATGAGCCCTGTTTAGGTGGCGTGATTCCTAAACCCACCAGGATTGAGTTAAGACCCGCCTCCTCTCGATAATCTTAAGTATGAAAGTGCCCATGAACGTTAGTGCTGCTCGCTCAAGTGCAAAGTACCTACTACCTACTGATCCATTACAATGAATAAACCACTGCATGTCAAAAGTTGCTGTAATTAGTAGTTGGTGTAATTGCCCGGGTAGCTCAGTCGGTAGAGCTCTCGCCTTTGAACCGCAAGGTCATGGGTTCGATTCTGGGCACCGCCAACTCAGCGTATGAGAAGCACGGCTTGGCAAGTTGTGCGGCAAGTACTGGGAGCTGATGGTAGGTGTGGCGCTCCACCTCAGCAGTCCATCTCCCAGGGGTCTAGCGCATTGTAACGGGGACAGACTCCCGCGTGTTACCGGCTGATACCGACAATAAGCCACTCCCGACCTACCTACTTAATTGAGGCCAGGAAACATTAAAAAAAGCAACAAAAAAAAACTCAAAAATATTTTTGGATGTCATGTCCACTTCAAACATACCTGTCTCGGAAGCTTAATTTCAAAGATAAAGTGCTTATTCCATGGCCATAGATGTTGCAATTCTCTTCGGGTGGGTACAAGTAACCGTATCTTCAGTAGTGTTCAATAAAAATGCATTTTAATCTGAATGGTGGCCATTTTTGGCGTATTTCCTCCATATGTTTAAACTACAAAACCCAGTTGGGGGTTGTTTCGAGGTCCCAGTAGACAGAGGCTAACCTGCCGACGCGAGTGAATGCTAACCTGCTCATGCAGGTGAATGCTAACCCAAAGCCTAAACCCTAACATTAAGCTTAAACCTAACCCCTACCCTTAAGGTCCGTACACATAGAGGGCGAATTGGCGAATAGCGAATTAGCGTATTATTCGCCTTTTGTTTAAAACCTTATAAAGTCAATGGAAGCATCCACACCAAACGCGAATTTCGAAAAAGCGAAAAGGCGTCTGTTTTTTATTCGCCCTTGTGTCGAATTAAGCGAACGTTCAAAGGCGAATTCCTCTCTCTCTCTGTATCAAAGTAAGCTCACTCTACCCTATTTCAAGAGAGAGAGAGAGAGAATGGTGGAGGGACCTTCACGTTACATTGAGGCCGAGGGGAACAGTGTCGTTCTCCTTTTCCGTGTCTCGTCTGCGTGGCTGCTTGGAAAAAGTAGCGTACTCGAATGTCTTACCGGTAAAAGCATGGTTTATGTGTTTGTTATTATAGGCTACTTTATATCTGCAAAAAGACTAATGTTTAAAAATAAATCGCTGGGTATTAAATAGCCTACAATAGGATCCGAAATGAGTCGATTAGAAGGAAAGTACTGGAAATTCGACAGGCTACTCAAGTAAATGTAGGCTACATTTAGTTACTTTACACTGACTTTCTTTTTTTACAGACCGAAATCCTTTTATTTCCGAGAGACCCGACCATTTAATCATTATTAAAACCCTCTTTCATGTAACTCAATGCAGCCGTGCAGCGTGCGCTGTTAACTGATTGACAGGCAGAAGAAGGCTACCAAGTAGGGATGTGAATCTCGACCACTGAGGCGATACGATACGCATCACGATACACTCCCAGCGATACGATATAATTGCGATACATTGAAATCTTGCCGATACGATACATCACGATACACCCCTGACCCCGATACGATGCGATATGATTCACGATATTTTGCGATACACCCCTGGTGCTTACGATGCGATACGATTCACGATTCGGTGCGATTCAACACAATGCAAAGGATTTATATTAAAGCCCATGTAAATTTCCCCCCCAAAAAATTACTAAAAATGCATTACATTTAATTTCCAAACAATGTATTGTTTCACTGTAGTACTAGGCTCTGTCTAACAATCCAACTTATTGAAATCTGGGAGAACACTCCTTGCTGGCTGGTAAAATTGTTTGATTAATACTATATCATTATATCATTATTATATATCATTACATCCTCAACAGGTGGTCAGGGACCCCTAGGGTCCTCAGAGTTATGTGAGGCGGCCAAATATTAATAGTTTGTTTTTACAGTAACCAATTGAACCCTAGCAAGTAGCAACCCTATGGGGGAACAGTGACGTCATTACGTGCGCGTCCCGCGTCTCTGACGCATTCACGTTGCCTAGAGACGCATTCACGTCATTGCCCTGGGGTCCCACGGACGCATCGCCTCCATTGGAGTCCACGTTAAAATAATTTACCACGTCGCGAAAAAAAAAATATTTAAAAAAGTCCACAGACGCCACCATTATTCATGGGTGAAGGCATGCTACTTAACCCTACTTTAACACAAATGAAATCCGCGTAGAAAGTCTTAAAACAGACGATAGAACTAACAACAGTGCGTTCTATCGTCCACCGACGCCATTCTGTGTGCCCGTAGATGGTCACAGAATTCAATGGGTGCCTGAGTTTTAGCGTAGCACCGGGCCGCTCTCTGACCATAGTGGCACAGCATGTTAGGTGATACACCAAAAGGGGTTCCCCCACAGAACGTGTGCAACTGACGGCGCAGAAACGTGACGTCTCTACACTGGCAAAACAACAGCGTCGCGGTCAGGGTCCCCGCGGAATGAACGTGTCGCAAACAGCATTTCGTTTCATTAATATCCTCGCCAGAAACTGCCTGCCGTCTGTCTGTCTCTTTCTGCATGCAGCGGAGCCACCGCACTCTGCACTGCAGCAGCATGAACGTGCTCTCTCTGTCACTCTGATGTGATGCTGCTACGTTTAGCTACATGCTAAAGCTACTGCCGTGGCTGCTCTTCTGAGGCACAGTCAGTGAGGCTGGCAGAGGGTCATAAACTCATTAAGTCATAAAAAGACGTCTGATTTTCAAAGCGGAGAAACTAATTATCTGTGATTTACAACAGCCGTTCTCCGGAGCGCTCCACTTTCTCATAGTATTACGTCGAGTGGTCTGCTGTCTCTCCATACACAGAAGTATACTCAAATGTTTTACTTAAGTAAAAGTATCTTCTACTGCAAGTTAAAGTCCGGAATTCAAAATGTACTTGAGTAAAAGTATAGGCTACACTTTAGGACTAAAAGTAAAAGTACTCATTATGCACAATTATTCTGTATCACATGTTACCAAATAATATCCTTTGAAAATAGCCATGGCTGAAGTGGTTATGTAGGCTATACTTTTCAAAGTAACTAGTAAAGTTTTCAAATAATTGTAGTGGAATAAGTACAATATTTGCCTCTGAGATGTAGTGGAGTAGAAGTAAAAGTAATGAAAATTGGAAATACTCCAGTAAAGTAAAAGTACCTTAAATTGTACTTATAAGTTACCTTTTTATTACCCCAAGAAAAGAAAAAAAAAGACCATTATTGCACCAAAGTAATCAACAAGCTAAAACTATACTATCAAAAATGTCCAAACATTAGCCTAATTGTAAAATAATATAAGATAGAGGCAAATATAAATAGCCGATCTAAAAGCTCACAATGCAAAAAATAAATAAAATGGGGACCCAAATTGGGGACCCATAATTTTTTTCTGGGACTCATTCGAATGACCACCTGTGGGTCCCGGGACCCATTACTTTGAAAACCTATTAACATCACTGGGGGAACATTAGCCAATACATTAACACTTATTGAGGGTTTAAGAGATAATAATTCATGGATTATAATGAATAACATAAATCCATCATATTAATAGAAAAGATAATGTGTGAACAAATAAACACAACATAGTAATGTATTAATGTCACTGATGAAATAGTGCTGTCAAACAAGTCTCTGACAAGTTTTAATCTGCAACAGTTTTATATAATAGCCTACAGTAGTCTAACATAGCCTACAGTGGGGGTCCCTGCTTGATCTCTCTCTTCTCAGTTAAGGATCCTTGACCTGTATTATTATTATATTGTATGAATATAATCTAGGATTTTGCCATTTCTAGCCAAAATCTTTCAAAATGTAGATATTTGAGTCACAACGCGTCGCGTTGTGAGCTTGTAGGTCTGCTATTTAGGTGCGTGCGCGACACCGTCGAGCTGCCAAGTATAAATCAGGCTCCAGCCTCTCTTTGCAGAGGGAACAGCACCAGCAGAAGAGTGTTCTGCCTGCTACAGTAACAAGTTGTGAAACAGTGTCAAATACTTTGTTTAAATCGCTAGCTGCACGCCCAGTATCGTTGTTGTAGTTCATACATGTGTGTAGTTAAAGCGTGGAAGCTTCTGCTTTGTTTAAATCAATTCCGTCGCAGACTCGACAAGAAGAACAAACGGGTGTGGAATGTGGATCATAATATCACGCAGCGTGCTCCAGTCCAGTGACACAACAACGGATCACATCAGCGAACATTGGACACAATGGACAGAGATGTTATAAAGCTAAACGTGGTACTAATCTTGCATGTTTAACCAGTGGGCTCACGAGTGCTGTCTGTCTGTCTCTGCATTCCGTCGGGTCGGGTGTTCACTGCGCTCCGCTGAGCAGCTCAGTGCTGCTGTAAAAGACGCATGTCTGTAGAGTCGCTACAAGTGCTTTTTGGGGGGAGGGCTGATGGGGCATTCAATGCGCCTCGGAAACACAGTATAGAATGAAATACTATTATGCAAAAACCGATCCAACCGTGGAATGTACCGATCCAAACACTCACGATGCGATACATCACGATTCCAGCCGTCAATTGTACCGATCCACCCTGAATGAACCGATTCACTCGTATCGCGCATGTTTGTATCGCGATTACGATCCGTACCGGTATATCTTCGCATCCCTACTACCAAGGAATCTATAATATTAAGATCGAAACAAAAGCCAGAGATTAAAAGGAATACTATTAGGCTATTTTCTAACTACAGAGAGTAAAGTCATGGTTTAACTTGTACGCGGTCGCGGCTGCTTTCTCATCATCCTGGCAGCAGGCTACGCATCACGGATGCATTACGCACGCACCAATATCTTTTCCCCCTGCTGTTAAACTGATCCTAGACCAGCATTAACATCTCACTGTTACACAGCCATTCATCTCGCTGCCTCACGGCTAACAGACCATGATCCTAGGTCAGGCCAGCCTAAACACAGCACACACGTTAAACAGAACTCCAGTAGTTCGTTCCTTATAGCGCATGCCAGCGCGCGCACACACACACATTGATTGATTGCTTTACAGTTTGCATAAAAAAGCAGAAAGTACACACACAGTACGGGTCCTCTTGGGTCCTCTCGGGTAATACACATAATGATTGACAGCCAGCCCCGTATTCCGAGGGTGATGCGGGCATGCGGCCATTCCGACCCGGCTATGATAATAAAACACTGACCGACCCTGTCTACTCTGCCCCCGGCCGGAGCTGAGGGGAGGGGGAACGGAGAACGCGTGTTGTCACTTGTCTCTTCTGTTCTTTTTCTTATTTAATAGGCTAACAAGCACGGCCAGGTCTCATCATCACTTGAGGATATAGTTTCCATTGTTTTATTTGTTTCCCTGTCTCCGTTCTCCTCTCTCCTCTCTCTCCTTTCTTCTCCTTTCTCCTGTGGCTATGCAGGCAGATATCGCCCCCTCGTTTTTAGGCGAATTAAGCGAATATTATACCCATATTCGCGTCGCTTTTTGGTGTGTATGGAATAGGGCGAATGGCGAATTCTTCGCCTTTTTGGTTCGCTTATTCACGTCGCTTTCGCTAATTCGCCGGTGAGGACATACCTTTACCCTAACCAGACTACTGGGACCTCGTGTTACGGCCCATGGCTCATCAGGGCCGAACATACGCACTCAGATACCAGTTTGCAAAATATAGATTGAATTTATTACAAAGATAGCATAGGAGTGAGTACAGGTTCACATACAAAAATATTCTCTTCTTAACAATGATCAAGGCTCGCAGTAAGAATAGATATCTAGAATATATTACCGCTACTAGTTCATTAGTTAAAGGTGAATATTGATATATATATTATAGCCTAATGTCTAGAGACAAGGGAGACGGCGGAGCCGTTCCCTGGGCGTTGGCTAGTAGCCCCAAACAAATCACAATAATAACAAAACAAAACTACTTACGAACAAAACAAAAGAACAACCAAAGCAAAACACAGGGGAAACGAAACAAGGTCTAAACAACAAAAGAAAAGAGTCGGGTCAGTGGGGAAAACGCACGCAGCGACAGGCGCAAGAGTTCAAGGTGTAATAGTCTGAGCCAAGACTTTATAGGCAACGGGGCGGGCCCTGCACCGCTGTCAGCAATCACTCATCAAGATTGCAGCCTGTCAGCTTTCGACTCCTCAGTCAGCTGTTTCCCCCCACGTCACTCTGACAGCACCCACGTCATTCACAACCATCAGCAGTGGGCAGGTTTACTGCAGTTCACCAGCCACTACATCAATGCAAGGAAAAGACCGGGTGAGAACACTTAACAATATATACATCATAATAACCATCACGGCCAACGGTCGTGACACCCCCCACCCAGAAGGGAACCTATATCCCCCAATATAGGTTCGCTCCAGGCAACACCAACTAAAGAAGAGAAAAAAAAAACATTATTAACAGTGGACTCTGGACAAGGCATCCGCCAATACATTATCCACTCCTTTCTTATGTCTTATTTCAATGTTAAAGTCCTGTATTAATAACGACCACCTCATCAATCTCTGGTTCGAGTTCTGCATCCGCTGAAGGAAGACAAGTGGATTATGGTCAGTATATATGAGAACAGGCTGCGCACTTGACCCGACATACACTTCAAAGAATTGTAATGCCAAAATCATCCCTAAAGCCTCTTTCTCTACGACGCTATAATGGCACTGTGCCCCCTTAAACTTCTTAGAGCAGGGGTCTTCAACAGGGGGTCCGCGACCCCTAGGGGGTCCGCGGAGGTACTGCAGGGGGTCCGCGAAATTATTGCATAAAAAAAAAAAAAAAAAAAAAGATTTCAAAAAATGTTTTTTTCTTTTACATTTATGTTAAAAAATAAATGATGATTCTATCCATTTTGAATAGCTTATTACTATGCAATTGACAGATTGTTGATATTATTGACATTGGTTCTCAGTTAATAAGTAGTATGTTAAGAAATGGTAGTGGTACGGCCCACCCTGCTCGCTGTAACTTGTACATGTTTAAAATAAAAAATATGTCGTAGCCCCGACCCCCCCACCCTACGAGGTGGTAGGGGGTCCCTGCTCCATCTCCCCATCAGTTTGGGGGTCCCTGGCCTGAAAACGTTGAAGACCCCTGTCTTAGAGTAGTAGCAGACAGGATGGTCCACGCCCTGAGCGTCCTCTTGCAACAGCACGGCACCTGCTCCGTCTCCAGACGCGTCGACCTCCAGCTTAAACGGACTTCGGAAATCAGGCGCGGCCAGGACAGGCGCACTGCACAGCAGCTCCTTACAGGACTCAAACGACTGTTGGCAAGCAGGGGACCAAATGTACGGTTTTTTAACACTAGTCAAACTAGTCAAAGGTGCCGTGACGTCTGCAAAATTTTTACAGAACGCCCTATAGTATCCAGCCATACCCAAGAACCGGCGAAGCTGCCGTCTGCTCTTCGGGACTGGATACTCCACCACAGCTTTAATTTTAGCGTCCAACGCCCGTACTTTACCTTGCCCCACCTGCTTACCAAGGTACGTCACCGTACCACAGCCAAACTCACATTTTGCCAGATTTAATGTCAGGTTTGCACCCAACAACCTGTTAAAAACCAACTGCAATGTTAGAATATGCTCATCCCATGTTTCAGAAAACACCACCACATCGTCCAAATAGACTTCACAGTTCGCAACCCTGCAGAGTACTGTGTGCATTAACCGCTGAAAAGTCGCCGGCGCGTTACGCAACCCAAACGGCATTACTGTATATTGATACAAACCATCAGGTGTAACAAAAGCGGACACCTCCGACGCACATTTAGACAGCGGGACCTGCCAATATCCCTTTAATAAGTCCAATTTGGTGACAAATTTGGCTGACCCGACGCGGTCAACGCAATCCTCCATACGAGGTAATGGGTACGAATCCCCACGACTCCACGCGCTGGAGCTGGGCACTGCTAACCCATTCTCCAATAAGTAATCAATTTCTTTCTTTAGCAACGCCCGCTTAGTCGGATTAACGCGGTACGCGTGCTGCTTAATCGGAGCATGATTAGCCACATCCACGTCGTGCACAATACCGGTGGTGCAACTCGGCGTGTCCGAAAACAAGCCAGGATTATTCTCAATCAGAGCAACAACACTAGCTCGGGCACCCTCGTCCAAATGACCTAAAAAAGAAGACAAATTTGTCAGTACGTCAGAATTTTGTAAGCGCACACCAGCAGGGTTTTTCACGTGCAAGCCGTCGCTCTCAGGGGAGTAGAGCGAGGGGCAAGCAGGTGCCACAGTAGCCACCACTACTGGCACCGTGGGCAGTCGATTAACATAGGGTTTGAGCATATTAACATGGCACACTCTGCTTTTCTTTCTACGCTCTGGCGTAGAAATTACATAGTCAGTATCACTGACTTTTTTTTCCACCACATACGGTCCGCTGAACTTAGACTGGAAGGCCGAACTAGGAACCGGTAGGAGAACCAATACTTTTTCTCCAAGCGCAAATTCCCTCTGAACTGCCTTCCTGTCAAAGTGCACCTTCATTTGTACCTGACTCTCACCCAACGCAGTACGGGCAAGTTCCCTAGCCTTGTGCAGGCGTGTGCGGACTTTCGCAACATAATCCAATATTTTTATCGCAGGGCTGGCTGGTTTGTCAAGCACCCCATCCCTGAACACACACAGCGGCCCCCGCACATTGTGGCCGAACACCAATTCTGCTGGGCTAAAACCCAGTGACTCCTGCACCGACTCCCTCAGAGCCAACAGCATAAAAGGTAACCCCTCGTCCCACTGCCTCCCTGTTTCAAAACAATACTTTTTCAACGTACCTTTCACCGTAGAATGCCAACGTTCCAAAACGCCCTGGCTCTCAGGATGAAAGGCAGAAGATCGGTTGTGTTTGATGCCAAGGGAAGTCATAACTTGAGCAAATACCTTTGAGGTAAAATTAGAGCCGTTATCACTTTGGAGAATACGAGCGATCCCGAAAATGGAAAAAAACGTAACGAGGGCTTTAATCACCGATTTCGCTGTAATCGTGCGCAACGGGACGGCCTCCGGAAAACGCGTCGCGCTACACATAATTGTGAACAAAAATCGATGGCCAGATTTCGTTTTAGGCAATGGGCCCACGCAGTCAATGACAATTCGCTCAAACGGCTCACCCACAGCAGGAATGGGCCTTAACGGAGCCGGCGGAATCACTTGATTCGGTTTCCCTGTCATTTGACACACATGACAGGAACGACAAAAATGAGACACCGCGGTTTTCAATCCTGGCCAGTAAAAATACTGCAGGATACGTTGGTACGTTTTACGAACACCCAAATGACCAGATAAATGGTCATGAGCTAGGCTCAGGATTTTGGAACGAAACGTTTGAGGGACAACAATTTGCTGTACCGTTTGCCAATCGTCATCTACGTCGCTAGCAGCATTGGGGCGCCACCTGCGCACCAAGACACTGCCGTCTGTGCTATAGGCACAGTCCGTCCCACCCAAACGAACTGCCTCCCAGCAACCAGCTAACGATGGGTCTTTCTGCTGCGCGACCGCGAACGACTCCTTCTTGACATCAAACACAAAGTCTGGTTTACCCGGCAACAAATTCTCAGCCCTTTGCTTTCGTGTAACGGTCGGAGCACCACACAACTCCTCGTTACAGAAAAAGGTGTCACCCAACATAACTTCGCTCCCATCCAACTTTGCCTGCACACGGAAATCCTCGCTATTCTTCGCCGCCTGTGCACGAGTAACAGCGCAGGCAG
The DNA here is from genome assembly GCF_963921795.1 of Nannobrachium achirus. Taxonomy (NCBI): domain Eukaryota; kingdom Metazoa; phylum Chordata; class Actinopteri; order Myctophiformes; family Myctophidae; genus Nannobrachium; species Nannobrachium achirus. The sequence continues at coordinate 72,196,174 of NC_137813.1, forward strand.
GGAAAACAGCTCGCACCTCCGCAGGCATATCATGTACAATTACAGGATTTTCCGTCACCTCCAGAGTGGGGAAAACTTTGTCACCAGCCAAATCGTTGCCCAAAATAAGAGCGATACCACCCAATGGCAAACTACGTCGCACACCAACCTGCACAAGACCCGTAACCAGCGGTGAGCGTAGGAAAACGTTGTGAAGAGGTGCCCGTGTCGAGCTCATCTCCACCCCCAGGACTACAGCATCAGAGCCACACGAACTTTTAGCTGAGAGAGGTAAGACACTCTGTAACATTAACGTTTGGGCTGCCCCCGTGTCACGCAAAATGGTGATGGGAACTTGTTCTTTGTCATCAGCGCACAGAGAAACTGTGCCTTTGAACAGGAACGGCCCAAAACACTCCTCGGTCTCTGTTCGCCCGGAGACAGCCGTCTCCGGATGACACAGAGGCACGGGACGTACAAAATGAACGCTTCTCGGCTTCCTATGGCTCTGATCTTGCCCGTCCCTTGCAGCCAATGCAGGGCATTGGGCAAGGACATGATTATTTTCATGGCAGTAGAAACACTTACGCTCCCCCACAGTACCTCTTCTCCCACCGCTGTTAACCTCCCCTTGACCTCTAGGCCTCTTCTGATTACCCCCAGGTCTACCCCCTCTACCCCGGTGGTCACCAGACTCACGCCGTGTGTCCCCAATCGTATTGCGATGGATCAACTCAAACTCGTCTGCAGCAACAGCCGCTCGACTGATTTTATCAATCTTTTGCTCATTTAAGTACATAGCAATACGCTCTGGGACACACCGCTTAAACTCTTCCAATAGCATCATATCTTGAAGCTGGTCAAAGTCTGTTACCTTGTTAGCAGCACACCATTTTTTAAAGAGAACAGTCTTATCCTGCGCAAATGAGACATATGATTGGTGAGAAGCTCGCTGTGCCGTTCTAAATTTTTGCCTGTACGCCTCAGGAACCAATTCATAGGCGCACAAAATGGTAGCTTTCACAGTGTCATAGTCCATACTCTCGTCTATTGAAAGGCTTGCACACACTTCCTGGGCTTTTCCGCTCAGTTTACACTGGAGGAGCAAACTCCACATATGCCGCGGCCACTTAACAGTAGCTGCAATTCTCTCAAATGCGTTAAAGTACGAATCCACCTCACCCTCCCTAAAGGGTGGAACAAGAGAGATATTTCTACTCACATCAAAGGCTGGCTCCACTGGCACTAATGCGTGTTGTTGAGGGGGAGAGCGAGGATGTGTGGGTCCCCCACCATATTCTACCTGAGCTCTTAAACGCCGGAGTTCTCTTTCCATTAATCCCATGCGCTCCACTAGCTCTTTATTTTCCTGCATGGTCACACTGTGCTCCGGCGCCAATCGCTCCGCCCTGAGGCGTTGGGATGATGAGAACCCACTTATTCCACCCTCGCCTAGTGGCACTTTTTGCTTAACTACGGGAGTATGACTCTCGACCAGGCTATCAACCTCGTCGAGCAGTCTTCCTCCCACAGCTCCTTTCACAGATTTTAATACGGGGTCACCCTCAGTCAGGCTATGAACCTCGCTGAGCGGTTCCCCTCCTCCCCCTTCTTCCAAATTAGATTTGATCAACAATCCTCTCCTATCCAGCTGATCGGTCATTCTTTTAAACACTTGAGCCTTACGCTCATGCTCAAATACAGTGAGTTTATACTTTTTGGCAATGGACAACAATTGTTGCTTTGTGCAGCTTTCTAGTTTTGAGAGCGCTACCACCATTTGGACCACAAGCCACTGGGTGTATAGCACACCATCGTTACCCATGCTTGGTACAATTAAAGCTACTCACCAGTCACTGCCGTACAGAAAGGGCGAGCTAGGCTCCCCTAACACAAAAAAGCCACTGACCCGACAGGGTAACTTTAACGTTTAACCCACCACACAAAAGAAAGAAAATCTAATTCTCAAACACCAAAGAGAAAAATAAATGACTTTCAACGTAATCCCACTTGCTTTGGCCAACTCCAAGAAACAAAACGAATACCCAGAAATATACTCTAATATTCCAAGTATTCTACCACCATTAAAGACGATAGCCCCCAAATACTTTAAGTATTAATACCCGAGTAAAGCCAAATACTGGCGACCGGATAAGCGCCCAAATGCTACTTAACAAGCACTTGAGTACAAATATCCGAGTACAACCACTAAACAGCGACCGGACGAGCGCTCAAATGTTACGGCCCATGGCTCATCAGGGCCGAACATACGCATTCAGATACCAGTTTGCAAAATATAGATTGAATTTATTACAAAGATAGCATAGGAGTGAGTACAGGTTCACATACTAAAATATTCTTTTCTTAACAATGATCAAGGCTCGCAGTAAGAATAGATATCTAGAATATATTACCGCTACTAGTTCGTCAGTTAAAGGTGAATATTGATATATATATTATAGCCTAATGTCTAGAGACAAGGGAGACGGCGGAGCCATTCCCTGGGCGTTGGCTAGTAGCCCCAAACAAATCACAATAATAACAAAACAAAACTACTTACGAACAAAACAAAAGAACAACCAAAGCAAAACACAGGGGAAACGAAACAAGGTCTAAACAACAAAAGAAAAGAGTCGGGTCAGTGGGGAAAACGCACGCAGCGACAGGCGCAAGAGTTCAAGGTGTAATAGTCTGAGCCAAGACTTTATAGGCAACGGGGCGGGCCCTGCACCGCTGTCAGCAATCACTCATCAAGATTGCAGCCTGTCAGCTTTCGACTCCTCAGTCAGCTGTTTCCCCCCACGTCACTCTGACAGCACCCACGTCATTCACAACCATCAGCAGTGGGCAGGTTTACTGCAGTTCACCAGCCACTACATCAATGCAAGGAAAAGACCGGGTGAGAACACTTAACAATATATACATCATAATAACCATCACGGCCAACGGTCGTGACACCTCGAAACAATAGAAATAACAAGATTCTGCCTTTGGTTGGGCAGGTGTACGGCACTCTGAAATGGCCACTCTTTATTGAAAGATGCGGAAGATAAGGGCGGCAGTGGCTCAGGGGTAGAGAAACCGTCGTTAGAACACAGAGGGTTCCCGAAGGATTCCCAGTTTGATCCCGGACTCCCTCAGAGTTGGTGTTGAAGAGTCCTTGAGCAAGAACCCCAGGTTGCTCCCGATGAGCAGGTTGGTGCCTTGAATGGGTGAATGTAAATCTATGTAAAGCGCTTTGGATAAAGTCGATATAAAAATGCACCATTTACCATTTAAGGGTACTTCTGCGGGCCTGAAGAGAATTGTAGAATCAGTGGTCATCGAGTAAGCACTTTATATTTCATATATTTATATTAATATATCAGGCTTTTGCTGTGGTAGCCTATATCCCTACTCTCTCTCATAATGTTCATAGGGCTCAATAGTGGGCATGTTTGTCCCACTACAACCAGACAGGTTAAAAGTATCAATGTCAGACATATATTTCCAACAACCTATTGAAAAAGAAATAATAATAATAATAAAAAAACTGAAACTACCGAACGAAACCACTTTGCACAGTGAAATCGATGGTTAGTAAATCGAAGGATAGTCGCTCAGTCGTAAGTTGTAACTCATGACATGAGTTTTGTTTGTAGTAGTCCCATACATACATCATCGTGTTCATGCTTAGCTGCACACTTCTCAAAATGAAAATCAAAACATATCGGGCGAGACTGATTCATCAACAAAAGAAGTCATGCCCATATGGGCTGTCCAGATATGGGCATGAAAGAGACAAGGACTGACAGATATGTATGGCCATATCAGTTGGATTGGCGGTGCGACAGAGGTGTGAGTGCTCCATTGTGGCCCAAACTCTTGACCTATAGCAGCGAAAATAGCTTACATCAGGATGGGGACAATTAATTTATCTCTTAGAACAAGTAGTGACTGATCCTTTCAACTGAACAAAACATACTAAACGTCTATAGTTTGATTTGATTACGTCATGGTATAATATACGGTTGCTGCATGGTAACCAAAAGTTCTTTCTACTGGTGATTTCCACAGAGCACCACAGGGAGAGCTCTCCAGAGTCTAGAGAGATGGCCTCCCAAACATATTCAACGTTGTCAGAGGAACAGCGAGAGATGGACAAGGGACGTGGACTGTTGGATGCAACGATGCAACCTGTAGTGAAGTTGTACAGGATAGGTATGTACTGTTTTATTTACTTTACAACCTGTAGTAAAGTTGTACAGGATAAGTATGTAGTGTTTTATTCAATGTGGTTTAATCCTGTAGTAATGTTGTACCGGATAGGTTTGTAGTGTGTTAATGAATACAAGAATTCAAGCCCAAAACACGCTTGCCCCGTGTCAAATGCTGGCGATATTGCAACGTGCGGCACCAGGTATTCCTAAAAGCAACCTCTATGTCTACGTCTAAACTTATTCCTAAACTTAACCTTAGTAAAACTAGGTCTAAACCAAACCTTATTCTTAAACGTAACTTCAGTAAAACTATGCTTAAACCTAACCTTCTTCATAAACTTCTGAAAACTATTCCTTCCTTGGAAAAAATGGGAGTGTGTTTTGGGTTGAGCTTTCCGGTTACCCTTAATTCTTATGACAATTATTATTATGAGAATGTACAAATGGAACCAAATGGACCCTTACGGGTTGATCTGGTTCCATTTGTACACTCCCAGAGTTAAACACCCGTAAGGGACCATTTGGAACCACCCCAAGGAACCAGGGTCCCTGAACCACACCTTGAGGTCCACTGGTGTAGCAGAGTGTTTCCAGCGAGACAAGATGCACAATGTTTGATCAGAATGGAACTGAGCCTTCATTAGTATCATTAGCTACACCTGTGAAGAAAGTAAGGCCCAATGTTTTCTATTATGGCTTGCATGGAGCCTAATGGGCTGGTGAGTGGTGCTAGTACCGCTATATTGTAAATAGTCAATGCATACTTGTCCTGTAACTAGGGCTGACCCAAAAAAATTCGAAGCTTCGTTCGAAGGCACGGTATTCGAATTTGAAAAAGAAATTCGAATAATCGGCCGTTTGTCCTTTGGGGGGGCGCGTGCCTTAGCTTGCGCCTCGCTCCACTCTAGCGTGATAGCGGCACCTCCTTCTCATACACGTGTTAACATTAATAACAAGCCAACAACAACAAGAGCAAGCATGAAGCCATCAGAATGGTCGCCGATGAAGAAAAGAAGACTGTCACATATAACCGTGTGCATGGGTGTTGCACCGACATTGGTTTGGCGGAGAAATGTGTGACACCAATGTCTGAGTAACATCACCCAATGCAACTATGCGATGCAGTCGCGCGTTTCTGTGCCGGGCCAGTGTCGGTGTAACATGCATGCGGTTGCTGTCTTCCAAGTTCCACACGCACGCTCACAGACACACAAGTTTGTTCTTCAACAGGGAACAAACAGCGAAAATTGGATTTTACAAAACGGACCCCGTCAGTGTCGATCCCGTTTTAAAGAGGAAAAAAGAGCTTAACACCAACTTGCTAGGGTTATGTTGTCGTGATGTTGATGAAGACAAGTTTATATCTGATCTGCGAGCTCAAAACTAGTCGCACCCGCATAGTTGTCTGAGTTGTATGAGTGGAAGGTTAAATCAGACATACTGCAGTGCAATTATTTACTATAAAATCTACTATTACATTTGCGTGTACATACAGTACACATTGGGACTTGGGAGTTAATCTGTTATATAGGGCTCGTGATCGCGCTGCTGCTGTTGGCTGTTGCAGTCGCGATGTGTTACATTACAGACATGATTTGATTATGTCAATCCTACTGTACTGTACTGCAAAAAAACACTTTTCTTTAATATAGAAAACATTTGTATCATAGCCTATTCTTCTTCTTCTTCGTCGCTGTATTGTTGTTTTTGATGTAATGAAAATAGGGAGCTTTATTATGAGGAAAAAACTGGTGTGTTTTCCCTTCTAAAATTGGGTAATTTTTATGCACATTTCCTTAACGGTCATCACTTATGTAACCGATTTTGGCCAACGAGCTTCGATTTAAAAAAATGCAATCGAAGGTCAGCCCTACCTGTAACACACAACTGCCTCTCGATGCTGAACCCCTATCTGCTCCCGATGAGCAAGTTGGTGGCATGGTTTCCTCCCCCATCTGTGTGTGAATGGGTGAAAGCAAAGCAATGCACAATCTATGTAAAGCGCCTTGGATAAAGGCGCTATTTACATTTACCATACAACGGAAGCTTAACACACAAGGCCTTTATAAATAAATATAAGACAATGTTGCTCTCTACAAACTGCGAGAGATGGCCAACCCACTTTTTCATATAAATATGCAAGTCCTTACTCATGTCATATCAAATTCCATATCTTAATAAAGTCCTTATTATATTCCTTCATTGCAGACCAGTGTGCAGAGTCCAGCCTGAAGGTGAAGATGAGTTGGAGTGTTTCTGTTAAACAGGAACCTGAAAACCACCTGGACATCAGTACGTTTCATGCCTTCTCTTCTCTTCTCTTCTCTTCTCTTCTCTTCTCTTCTCTTCTCTTCTCTTCTCTTCTCTTCTCTCGCTGTCTCATGATTTGGAACTACCAAAGCTATAACACAGAAGAAACACTGCATAAAATAACAAAGTACAAACCTTTAATGTTTTTTCTCATTTTATATTTTTATTCTCCCCTAGACTTGGTTTCCCTCCCTGTGTGTAAAGAGGAGCTTTTCCCTGAACATCAGGAGAGGAGTCCCAGTCTGGAGGAACCACAACCTCCACAGATTAAAGAGGAACAGGAGGAGCTTCTACAAGAGGAGGTTGATGGATCAACGTTGACAGCAGTGAAAAGTGAAGGTGACGATGAAAACAGAGATACAGAGGCTGTAGCCAGCACCTCAACTGAACACGTGAAAACACAAGCTTATGTAGAGGACTGTGGGACATCACAACCAACTAGTGGTGACCAGCTCCTCTCTCCACACTGTTCTCAATCTGACATCACTGAAGACAGTGATGAGTGGGAGGAGACCAGGGAAGGTCAGTCGGTTGTAAACACACTGGATTCACACAAGACACACAATGTGGAAGGACAAACATTGTCTTTAAGCCACAAGCTGTCCCAGGATCTGCCATTGTCAAAACAAACTCACTCCAAGAACAGCCACACAGGGAAGAAAAGTTTTAGTTGTACAGTGTGTGGCAAAATGTTTAATCGCAAGGAAAATCTGAAGAGGCACACTGTTGTTCATACATGGGAAAAGCCCTTTACTTGTACAGTTTGTGGTAAAGGCTACGGTCGAAGTGATCAATTAAAAACACACATGATGACTCATACAGGGGAAAAGCCCTTTACTTGCACAGTTTGTGATAAAGGCTGTGGTACCAGTAGTGATTTAAAAGCACACATGAGGACTCATACAGGGGAAAAGCCTTTTACTTGTACAGTTTGTGGTAAAGGCTGTGGTCATAGTGGTGAGTTAAAGGTACACATGATGACTCATACAGGGGAAAAACCCTTTACTTGTACAGTTTGTGGTAAAGGCTGTGGTCAAAGTGGTGATTTAAAAGTACACATGAGGACTCATACAGGGGAAAAACCCTTTACTTGTACAGTTTGTGGTAAAGGATGTGGTCAGAGTGGTGAGTTAAAAGCACACATGAGAACTCATACAGGGGAAAAACCGTTTACTTGTACAGTTTGTGGTAAAGGCTGTGGTCAGAGTGGTGAGTTAAAAGTACACATGAGAACTCATACAGGGGAAAAACCCTTTACTTGTACAGTTTGTGGTAAAGGCTGTGGTCAGAGAGGTAATTTAAAAGCACACATGAGGACTCACATAGGGGAAAAGCATACAGGTTAAAACTCCTTTACTTGTGCAGTTTGTGGTACGCTCCATGGATTTATTTTGTCACTTGGCTTCTCAGTCTGGACAGTTTCCTTTCTCCAAGGGGAGGTGAGACATAGAATGCAAGTGGAATCCAGACATGGCTTCTTATTGGTCTGTGGTGGGGGTGGGACAAATACACCAGTGTGTATTGGCTGGCTGATGACGTAGCTACCCTAATCTACTCTGATTTGTTGGAACAACGTCCAATCAGCAACAACGTCGCCTCTGTCAAAACTGATATACGAGTCAACTGAATCATGGCCAGACTGAGAAGCGAATTGATAAAACTGATCCACGAAACGTAGTGTAGCAGGCTGGCACCCTGGCTTCATACAGGCAGGAAAACCCTTTAGCTGCGGTTTGTGGCAAATGCTTGGTCAAGATAAGGAGGATTCAAATAACTGTATTATGGATGTCTTGTGGAGGTGTGACCAATGCCATTTTGCTATTGTGGTTGCGGAATTCTGCACACTGCATCAAATCGGTTCACGGTAAAACGGCCCTGAATTAGTCACAGGTGTTGGGTGTTACTTTAATCAAACCAATCGGAGAGAGTATCAGCTGCCATTCCCTTTATGATCAGTGCAAGACATGCGTTAAGCGGCGAGACCAAAAGAGTATAGTTTATATTTATATATTTCCAAATAGCTTACCCATCACGGTTGGGAAAAATGAATAAATAAATAAACCAGTCAATTGCAATAGTGAGGGGACATTCAAGACCCCCCTCCCCAGATGACAGCGAAGTGACAATTTAAGGACTTAAGACATTTTAATACAGAAAATAATTTAAAAAGTAGTGTCGATTTGGCTGGCTACTTTTGCCATGTAGCTTGTAGCTTAGGTAACTACATTTCTTTGGGGATAGCTTTGCTGTAGCTTTAGCTATGTTTAATCGAGTGTAACTTGTAGCTTAGGTAACTACATTTTCCAAGTAGCTTGCCCATCACTGATCATTGCAGCTGAAAAGGCCTTAGGACACAAACAGAAAAAAAAACTGCCATGACTCAATGGAGAGAATTTTTCAGTTAAAGCCTTTTTTATAAACGTTTGAAGGACCTCGATAAAGACTGTTATGTTTGTAAGACCAGCATTTCATGAGACCTTTAAACACAAAAGCAATCAGCAGGAGTACAGTCATACACTTAGTCTCAAAGGATCACACAAAAAAGCCCATGATTAACTTAATGTGCAACATTGTTTTCTCACTCAAAAGTAAACAAACCAACATAAAGTTTAAAGGTATATGCAAATGATGAACATCGGTCAAATTGTCAAACATTAAAGGCAGAAATTGTGAACATAGCCGATTTACATGCTCACAACGCCTCATGTTGCGAGGCGTTGTGAGCATGTAGATCTGCTATTTTCACAATAGAACCTTATTATATAAAATGTAATGCCTCATCTATTAGTGCTCGTCAGGGTGGAGGGTCCCCAGTTAAAATATGATTATTTTGGGGTCGCGGCCTGAAAAGGTTGAGAACAACTGCTGATATAGGCCGCTGTTTCCCAAACAGTGGGTCTGGACCCATTTGTGGGTCATGGACCAATGTATACGTGTCACGACTTCACGAGGTAAAAATCCCATTTTATTTTCCTACATAAAAAAATAATAAAAGAATTGCCGATTTAAGGGGCAAACGTCTACTTTGTCTTTTGGGTCTTGAGCTACAAAGTTTGGAACAGCTGCTATAGGCTATTATATTCATCAAAATAGAATAAAACTTACACCAAAATTGTCATGAAGATTCATTTCATATTATGCACAGCAGTATAGTCTCACCAGAGAAACGGATGCGTTTCGGCCCGGCGGCCTTCGAGTTTTGAAACGCTGAGGAAGGCGTTTTTTCATCCCAGTTACCCAGTGATTTCCGTGGCCAAATAATATAGGCCTACACATTAATTTGGGGGTCCTTGACGTGAATATGTTTGAGAACCACGGATCCTTAATATCACCAGGGGCCATTCTAAGATGAAAGACTGGAGGCATGTTTTGAAATATAGATGATATAATCAAATACAATTAGTATTGTGCGTGTGCGTGTTTGTGTGTTACATGGTCCTTGTATGGTTACACACATAAATGTTACCCCACATTCATTGGTGATGATCCATTTGCATGTATGTTACTCTATGTCGGTATAGATCCATTTGTCTTTATCCACATGTGCGGTGTGGGGTATTCCTACACAGCTGTAGAAAAGGAAATGAAACAGAGTTACAGTTAATATTTTAAACAGGATACTGTGTCATTAAACATGCAGTATAAAACGTAGTATAATTCCTTGAGTGTTGACTGTGAATTCATGTATTCACATGTAGCTCATTCAGTTTGTTCAGCTTTCATCTCAAAACATCCCAAGTATCTCTGGTCAGTTATAATTCTCTCAACAAACACTTGGGGCCCTATTTTTGACCATCCTAAACCCTAAATCCCTAAACCTCTTTACCATTTTGAAAAAAAACATTGTTTTAAATGGTTCAAATAGCTGATCTACAACTAGCTGATCTACAGCTACCGTATATAAACAAACAATCAGGATTTGACGGTGCATGAGCAGCAAGAGGCATGCGCAGCAGAAGCGGACCAGAGCATTGATCTACAAGCTCAAAACATGTCGATGTAGATCGGCTATTTTGAGTATTCAAAATAGTAACAATGCAAAGACGTTTAGGGGTTTAGGATTTAGCATGGACAAAAATGGGGCCCTTGGTTTCAAAATATAATTGATTGTGGACTCCGATGCAACTTATCAGTGTTAAGATTCTTTTCTCCAATTTTACATTACATAATTTTGTTCATGTGAAGATTATATAAAAATGACAAATGACAAATTGTTGCCAGACCCATGAATGTCGGTCTGTCCCTTTTCTATATAAAGGGTATATATGATGATGACATGATGATGACATGCCTACAAAAGGCATGATGTCATAAATGATGATGACAGACAGGGGGTCTGGCACAACCAGGTTGACCTGGTCTAGTTTATATAGCTGTAGATCAGCTAGCCCAGCTTTTTGAACTATTTAAAACATCTCAGGTGTAAACAGGATCATGTGGGGGTTTCAGGAGATAGCCATTGCCATTGCCATTCTCAGCTGGAAGGAATGAGTGAGTGAACGCAGTATGACGTCAGGCCCCGCCAGGCTAGGGGGGATAGGGGATGTTTTTTTTTTTTTTATATATATTAACACCTTCTAAGCCACGGGGAGCCCCTTAATGTTAAAACCGTACTATATCGCACATCCCCCCAGGGACTCTCAGCCACGTCGTACATTCCCGGACTTTGTCTTTAAAACCGGAATAAAAGCTTTTGATCCGAAAATCGGCGATCGTCTAACCTTCCTTAGTCACCACTCGTGCATTGATAGCTCATGCAGACCGTGCATGAAGCAGAGGTGACGTCAGCGCCTCTCCTTCACCAAGGCTACTCCCAGCCCATACGTTTGCTGTCTGCACACTCGAGCTCCTACAGCAGCCATGCTTGGGGCTATGCTAGCGAAACTTTTCAGTTTTGTTCTTCAGTCACACATGGATTATTTGTGGGGACATTTACGTGAAAGGATCGCGCACGCGAAACGCACGGGGACATCGACGATCGGCCAAAACCCCCATTCTATCCCAACGGAAATCGAGAAAATCATGGTGAGTTACTGACCTGGGAAAAAAAAAAAACGAAAAAACAGCGGCGCTGTTCAAGATGGAGGGGCTGCGGGGTCATGTTTATAAACATAATATTATGTCTCAGATCACAATACAATAATAGAAATTTCACGGCTAATCTACCAACCACCATTCTATTTCGGACGGCAAGGTGTTAATGTACATTGTAATCTACATGTGAGCCTCTGTGCTACTTCTATTTGAAAATGTAATACACATATTTGAAAAGAAAGATTATACTAAGATCCCAATGGCAGTTATTTTTGCCACTTCTAGTTTTTCCCCCTGTAATGACACCTCTCTGGTTCCGATTTAAACAATTTCTCAAAATAAATGGCAATTTAAAACTTGACTGAATTAAAGAATTCATTGTTTCCGTTAATCAATTCAACATTAATGTAAACGTATCAACAAAACATGTTGGTATATACATTTTGAATGGATGCTGTAATTCTTTTGATCTGTTACAGAGGATTAAATTACTAAGCAGTTTTTTCTTTGAAATTATATTTTAAAGGACAACTTTAGTTTTTTCCAACAAGGGTTCATATTTTAGATTGTAGTTAAAGAATATAAAAGATGAGTGTTAAAATGATTTCATTTACTTCTTTCTATTGTTTTAGAGATTCTTATTTCAGTGGTTGGGGGTAGAGCTTAGAAATTCAGCCCGAGCCCGACGGGACCCGACGGGTCGGCGCGGCGCGGGCTGGGCCGGGCTCAAATTTCCATGTATATGACGGGCTATGGGTCGGGTCGGGCTTTTATAATCCGGTAGGCAAGCGCAGCGCAGTATCATGATGTCTCTGTGACTGTGTAAACTGCGCGCTCATGACTCTATGGCTGCACCCGTGCACCGCTGCGCTGTTTCGCAACTTGACAGTTGAGCGTGAGTGTGTGTGTGCGTGCGCTGTGTGTGTGCGTGTGGCTGGCTGCTGTGGCGTGTGCAGTGCATGCATGCGCTGCCAGCGCTGGTCGAGCAGAGCAGAGCGGAGGACATCGTTGAAACAGTCCACAGACACTTTTTGTATCCTAATAATCATAATAGACGTTGTGTGAACGTTTTAGCTATAATAGCCTGTGCGCCTGCTGTCTGATTTAGCGGCGGCCGTCAGCTGTGTTTCCAGCAAGGCTTTTTGATTGATTGAAGAATTAGGCTCCGATGTTTATTTGTTCCAATTAGCACGGTACTTGCTACAATGTCTTATATAGGTCTATATAAAGACAGTTGGAAAAGGACTCTGTTCTTAACAAATCACCATATGAGAAAAAAGGCTGCTGCAGCAATTAAGCTTGTTTATAATGTCGGGCTGCGGGCTGTGTCGGTCTCCAATTGTCAATTATGTATCGGGCTTTGGGCCGGGCTCGGGCTGCCGTTCTGTGGGGTGGGTTGGGCCGGGCTCATTTTTTTTGGCCCGATCTAAGCTCTAGTTGGGGGCATGCTTACAAGTGGCTAAATATGCCATTTTAGACAGAATAATCCCATTCCCAAGATACAATGCAACCTTTCATGGTTGGATGTGACTTATGGGGGCTAGAAGTGTTACTGTAAATAGCAATAAAGAAACTGCTGGCTTATTGTGTCTAAAAGACATATTTAGCAACTTGTACGCATGTCCCCATGCGTACGCATGCCCCACATTTAAGCACGGTAAACGCGGTAAAACAATAGAACAAGGCAAATGAAAACATTTTAACACTCACTTTTTCTTTACTCTAATTACAATCTAAAATATGAACCCTTGTTGTAAAAAAACAAAGTTGTCCTTTAAGTCTGTTTAAAAGGGATGTACTTTACCATTCACTTAGTCAGGGGACTTGATTACTTCATAAACATCTGTGTTGCCTAAAGGTAAATAAGCATTAATTTGGTGCTTATAAATGTTATTTCAATTTAATTAATTCCATTAATTTATATTAAAAATAACCAGATGTCAGAAATGTTCTTGACCGATGTGATTGGTTTAAAGACTGACCATGCTGTAGTGGGCAGTACACATGATCAGTAACTCCACTTTGATTGGTCCTCTGGTCTGCAGCTGAGCCCTGATTGGTGTCCTCATACTCAATGGGCCTGTTATTAAAATGAAATAAACATTTATCAGAAATGGCGTAAACAAGATGTAATCTACTGCTGTCATGCATGTTGATGAATAGACAGAGTATTGTACTTACGTGATATAATCTACTTGTACAGTTTGTGGTAAAGGCTGTGGTCAGAGTGGTAATTTAATAGCACACATGAGGACTCACATAGGGGAAAAGCATACAGGTTAAAACTCCTTTACTTGTGCAGTTTGTGGTACGCTCCATGGATTTATTTTGTCACTTGGCTTCTCAGTCTGGACAGTTTCCTTTCTCTAAGGGGAGGTGAGACATAGAATGCAAGTGGAATCCAGACATGGCTTCTTATTGGTCTGTGGTGGGGGTGGGACAAATACACCAGTGTGTATTGGCTGGCTGATGACGTAGCTACCCTAATCTACTCTGATTTGTTGGAACAACATCCAATCAGCAACAACGTCGCCTCCGTCAAAACTGATATACGAGTCAACTGAATCATGTCCAGACTGAGAAGCGAAATGATAAAACTGATCCACGAAACGTAGTGTAGCAGGCTGGCACCCTGGCTTCATACAAGCAGGCAAACCCTTTAGCTGAGGTTTGTGGCAAATGCTTGGTCAAGATAAGGAGGATTCAAATAACTGTATTATGGATGTCTTAATTAACGCCAGGTCTTGTGGAGGGGTGACCAATGCCATTCTGCTATTGTGGGTGCGGAATTCTGCACACTGCATCAAAGCAGCTCACGGTAAAACGGACCTGAATTAGTCATGGGTGTTACTTTAATCAAAGCAATCGGAGAGAGCATCAGCTGCCTTTCCCTTTAAGATCAGTGCAAGACATGCGTTAAGCGGCGAGACCAAAAGAATAAGAAACGTCATGTTGAAAGGAGAAATGTCCATGTGAATGCATCGCCATAATCATATATGGTTGCAATCCCAATGCTTGCTTTATAAGCTGTAGCTTTGATTGCAGACAGTTGAATAAAACCATGTGTAAGTGGGTCGAATATTCGAAGCTTCGTTCGAAGGCACGGTATTCGAATTTGAAAAATAAATTCGAATAATCGGCCGCGGCCGTTTGTCCTTTGGGGGGGCCGCGTGCCTTAGCTTGCATGCGCCTCGCTCCACTCTAGCGTGATAGCGTCACCCCCTTCTCACACGCGTGCTAACATTAATAACAAGCCAACAACAACAAGAGCATGCATGAAGCCATCAGAATGGTCGCCGATGAAGAAAAGAAAAGAAAAGAAAAGACAGTGCTGCTGTCACATATGTGACACCAATGTCTGAGTAACATCACCCAATGCAACTATGCGATGCAGTCACACATTTCTTTGCCAAACCAATGTCGGTGTAACATCCATGCATGCGGTTGCTGTCTTCCACACGCTGACAGACACACAACTCAACGCAAGGAAACAAACAGCGAAAATTGGATTTTACTAAACGGACCCCGTCAGCGTCGATCCCGTTTTAAAGAGGAAAAAAGAGCTTAAAACCAACTTGCTAGGGTTACGTTGTCGTGGTGTTGATGATGACAAGTTTATATCGGATCTGCAAGCTCACTAGTCGCGCCCGCATAGAGTACGTTCTGAGCCTGACCGTCAGCTTTCGGTTGATGAGTGTGGAACCTTAAATCAGACACACTGCAGCAGTGCAGTGCAATTACATTTGCGTGTACAGTACACCTTGGGACTTGGGAGTTAATCTGTTTGTTATATAGGGCTCTTGAGTCGCGCTGCAGTGTTTGCTGTTGCAGCCGCGATGTGTTACATTACAGACGTGATGTGATTATGTCAATCCTACTGTACTGCAAAAACACTTTTCTTTAATATAGAAAACATTCGTATCATAGCCTATTCTTCTTCTTCCTCGTTGTATTGTTGTATTTAATGAAAATAGGGAGCTTTATTATGAGGGAAAAAATGGTGTGTTTTCCCTTTTAAAATTGGGTAAATCGCGCATTTTTAAACACATTTCCTTAACGGTTATCACTTATGTAACCGATAAACTTTTGCTCCCGACACCACCAACAACCCCCCCCCCCGGTCGCCGTCACCGAAGCTTCGAAGTTCGCCCGATTTAATCGAACAAGCTTCGATTTTGAAAAATGCAATCGAAGGTCAGCCCTACATGTTACTGATTCTAGAGAATGTCATGACATTCACAAACTATTAATTAGTGCTGCCGAGCAGTGTTAACTATTCAGCTGCACGTAGGTTCTCAAATCATTGTATTTATACAGACTAACATCTCAGAGGTAAACACAATTGACACAAGACATTGAAACTCACGTCTTCTCATTATAGTAAAATCTGAATCATAGAGATTTGTTGAGAATTAAGAGAGTTTTCTTTTAAGCTATGGAACAACACCTCAACCATTTCTCTGATGATTGTCATTATTATTTCTGATTTGTTTGCTGTACATTATGTTTGGTTTCTGATATCTGACTGTGTTTTGCATAGTATTGTCATCTAATGTTTCAATGAACTGAGTACAAAGGACCCCAATGGAAGCGAGCCATAGTGCTTTGTTGTGTTAAAATCCTCTTTCCACCTTGTATTGAACTTTACTTTCCTGTGTTTTTTTTCCTTCTTCTGCTAATAACTACTAATAAAATATATATAAAAAGTTTTTCACTGCTACAGATGTTTTATTTTTGTTATATATCACACCAGAAATGTTCAATATGATAATATGATTTTCTATACTTTCAATCTTTCTTTATATTTTGAGATGTTTTGGCTTTTCTATCTAATTCCTAAACCTCGGAAACCTATTCCTCCTGTGGAAAGAATCCGGCCGAGTTTGTTTTGGGTCGAGCGTTCAGTTTACCCTTAATTCTCATGACAATTATTATTATCACAGATAGAAATTGTGAAAATGCAGATTTCTTTTATCAGCTTACCAGTTTTTATAGCGTAGTTTGTTGACTGCATTTGATGCAGTATTAACAGACTTTTTTTTCTTTTCTTAGCTTCTTTAAAAAAAACGTTACTGTCCTGACCCACAGAACAGAATTCAGAGCAGAAGAGGAAGTAAGCTCTGTATTGGCACCTTGCCTCTAAATTAACACAAGAGATAATTAATTCCATCATTATTCTGCTTTATGTGTTTACAGCAGAGAAGATTTAAAACGCCCATAATCCAGTCAATCATGGTGATGATTAATGGAAAGAAGTTAAATCTATTATTGTATCCTGGGGGCGCCCGCTGACCTAGCGGTCCAGGTGCATATACCACATAGGCTCTGATGCATGAGAGCGTGTCACGGGTTTGAAAAAGAGCTCTAAAAGAGCACCTAAATAAACTCAGCACAAAACGAAAGGAAACATATTCATAATTAATTATATCTCCCCTCTAATAATACCAAATTGTATTGTGTTTTATATCATTGTTATCGTTGATTCGTCACCTTTACAACGAGGTACAGCTTGTAAGCATCGGGCATTCGAGGCATGAGCTACACAGCCAAACGTGGGGGTAGCGCCGACCAGAATTTGCCAACATTTGGTCCATTATATTTCCCCTTTAATTATGCCAAATGGTATTGTGTTTGATATCATTGTTATCATTGATTTGTCACCTTTACAATGAGGTACAGCTTGTAAGGATCGGGCATTCGAGGCATGAGCTAGACAGCCAAACGTGTGGGTAGCGCCAACCCAAAATTAGCCAACATTCGGTCCATTATCTCTCCCCTTTAATTTTGCCAAATGGTATTGTGTTTGATATCATTGCTATCATTGCAAAGAAGTTTAGGGATTTAGGATTTGGCATGGACGAAAATGGGGCCCTTAGTCTCAAAATATAATTGATTGTGGACTCCGATGCAACTAATCAGTGTTACGATTTTTTTCTCCAATTTTACACTGCATAAATTTGTTCATGTGAAGATTATATAAAAATGACAAATGGTTTATATAGCTGTAGATCAGCTAGCTCAGCTTTTTGAACTATTTAAAAAATCTCCCTCCTATAGGTGTAAACAGGATCATGTGGGGGTTTCAGGAGATAGCCATTGCCATTGCCATTCTCAGCTGGAAGGAATGAGTGAGTGAACGCAGTATGACGTCAGGCCCCGCCAGGCTAGGGGGGAGGGGGAATACGGGATAGGGGATGGGTTTTTTTTTTTTTTTTACTAATAATGTACATTGTAATCTACATGTGAGCCTCTGTGCTACTTCTATTTGAAAATGTAATAAACATATTTGAAAAGAAAGATTATACTAAGATCCCAATGGCAGTTATTTTTGCCACTTCTAGTTTTTCCCCCTGAAATGACACCTCTCTCTGGTTCCGATTTAAACAATTTGCTTCTCGAAATAAATGGCAATTTAAAACTTGACTGAATTAAAGAATTCATTGTTTCCGTTAATCAATTCAAAATTTATGTAAAAATATCAACAAAACATGTTGATATATACATTTTGAATGGATGCTGTAATTCTATTGATCTGTTACAGAGGATTAAATTACTAAGCAGTTTTTTCTTTGAAATTAAATTTTAAGTCTGTTTAAAAAGGATGTACTTTACCATTCACTTAGTCAGGGGACTTGATTACTTCATAGACATCTGTGTTGCCTAAAGGTAAATAAGCATTAATTTGGTGCTTATAAATGTTATTTCAATTTAATTTATTCCATTAATTCATATTAAAAATAACCAGAAGTCAGAAATGTTCTTGACCGATGTGATTGGTTTAAAGACTGACCATGCTGTAGTGGGCAGTACACATGATCAGTAACTCCACTTTGATTGGTCCTCTGGTCTGCAGCTGAGCCCTGATTGGTGTCCTCATACTCAATGGGCCTGTTATTAAAATAAAATAAACATTTATCAGAAATGGCGTAAACAAGATGTAATCTACTGATGTCATGCATGTTGATGAATAGTTGATGAGTATTGTACTTACGTGATATAATCTGGATCTGTAAATTAAAAACAATACGTTTTACATATTATTTGATATCAAATACAAACATATAAGTTATTTGTCAGTATGTTTTCTTCATGTTAAAGCAATCGGACACTTTGGCAGAGGAATGTTTTGGTTGTTTAACTACCTTGTCATGGAGAAACTAGTCCATTTAGGGAGATTGCTGCATCACATAGGTGATTAGAAATGAACTAGCCTGGGAACGATGTAAATTGGGAGCGATGCAAATAAGGAATGCATGTCCTGCTGTTATATGCAATACTCGTTATACCCATTGGGTGGTTCTGGGAAGTCTTTGTGCAATCACAAACATCTGGGGGGTAGCTCTTCAAGTCTTCATACCGAATCCAATGACACCTATAGTACTTTCAAAAACTAATAAGAAATACATTTGAGCTGATCAGATTATTTTTCATTGACGTCAGCAAAAATCTTGGGCTGCCAGCATTAACAGCCAATAGCCACTTTTCCTTGGTAAATTCTAGTCTGCAAGAGCTTATGATTTGTTGTCATATCTCAAGAACTGTGTGACCATTGGTCATATAACTTGGTGTTCTGTGTTCAGATAACCGAGGCCGTTCCAATGGCACCATGAACTGTACCATAAAAAAAAATATATATATAAAATTGTATCTGCTGCTTTTGTGGACAAACAGCCGGCCATATCTCAAGTTGAGAACGTAACTGTGCCTTGTATCTTGCATTGCTGGATTCAGCATTCAAATGCCTTTCCAATTTGCATTTTAGCCTTTCATAGGAACAGGGGGGTTTGTTTTTCATTTGTGTGTGTGTGTGTGTGTGTGTGTGTGTGTGTGTGTGTGTGTGTGTGTGTGTGTGTGTGTGTGTGTGTGTGTGTGTGTGTGTGTGTGTGTGTGTGTGTGTGTGTGTGTGTGTGTGTGTGCGTGCGTGCGTGCGTGCGTGCGTGCGTGCGTGCGTGCGTGCGTGCGTGCGTGCGTGCGTGCGCACAAAATACAAATATTAATATCAAAAATGTCAACGTTAAGACAACCCAGTTCGAGAGCGGTGTCTTCGGACGCAATGGCACCTTCCTGGTTTACGTATAGGACTAAGGGAACCAGAGAAAGGCAATGGGGAAGTTCTCATAGAAATATACGGCAAATGTGCTGGGGAATTTGTTGGTTGAAAAACTGAAACTAAAATAAGTCCTAAAAATGAAGGACAGTTTCCTTGTACTCAGGGGAGTAAGGTGCACCCAGCTGTGCAGTGAATCTTAATGACAATATTGATGAATATATTTAATATATTAATATATTAAAAATAAGATTTTTATGAAAAAGTGAAAAAATGTGAATAAGGGCGCTGCAACGTTGAGGAAGTGACGGCTAAGACGTCCTCAGAATTCCGAACGCAATGGTGCGCCATTCAACAACGCCGGACGCACCATTCGGCCGGTATCGCACATTCCCCACTGAAAAAAATGAAAGAATAGCATATATGCTGAATTTTGAATAACTTCCCAGAAAAATTCTTCCATACAAAAATGTTATTTGCATTACGATCGCGTCGTCGAAATACATATGTGGCGGAGAGAGTCGCAGCCCCAGCCTGAAGCCTCAAAAGTCTAGTATCTGCTCTCATTCCATAGGGATATCCCTTTGGAGTCATGGTTAAGATATTGGACTTTCACGCGGGAGACCCGGGTTCGAAGCTGGGTGAGGAGGTTTGGATCACCTTCGTTACACATATAACTCGTTTGATTCACTTCGGGAAGTTTGGGGCGTGACAACTGTTATCTTTGTTCTTACTACTCATATGTTGTTGCGACCGTCAGGGAGCAGTTTACTATGAAAACCTCCACCGGCCGTCCGTCCGTCGGTCGGTCACACGTCACACGTCACACCTTTGCCCTGCTCATATCTCCGCATCAGTATATAGGGCTTGTTTGTTTATTGTATGACATCACGCCACATCATCAGCTGTGGACTCTGTGATGTCATCGTATCGCATCAGTATATAGGGCTTGTTTGTTTATTGTATGACATCACGCCACATCATCAGCTGTGGACTCTGTGATGTCATCGTATCTCCATATATGGCCATCTCCGTATATGGAGATATAAGTCGTCCATGCCCAAGTATGGGCTGGTGAGGTCAGACTTTGTGTGATGCGTAGGTTATCTCCATATATGGAGATTCAACATTCCAGGCAATGCTCTCTTCCCTGGTGAGAATTGCCCCTTTATATAGGGCTTGTTTGTGTATTGTATGACATCACGCCACATCATCAGCTGTGGACTCTGTGATGTCATCGTATCTCCATATATGGCCATCTCCGTATATGGAGATATAAGTCGTCCATGCCCAAGTATGGGCTGGTGAGGTCAGACTTTGTGTGATGCGTAGGTTATCTCCATATATGGAGATTCAACATTCCAGGTGTAACTATGGCTACCCGTATGACGTGAGAGGTGGAGGTTGTGATATTTGTGGAGATAAGCGACCAACGGTCGCTTATCTCCCGATTAGGGAGTCTTACTGGTTTTGCATATTATTGTAGGCTAGGCCTATTGTCTTTTGTCATTGAATGTCTCGATGAACTGAATACAAAGGAATGCAATGGAAATGAGTCCTGCCTTTTTTTTTTCTTTTTTTTTTTTTACAATGTCGTCAATTAAATGAAGTCCCCTCACATCTGTGGGCAAATTACATCCTGCACATAATTCCACATCAAACTCTGCTCTGAGTCTAATGATCATTACATCCTGATGTGAAAGAAAATGTGTCAAAAGAATAAAACATGACGGTTGTTATGCACTTCTTTTTTTTACCCCTTGTTCTCCCCAATATAGTAGTTATGCCAAATGATTCTTCCCCACACTCATTTCTCTCTTTTCACTGCTGTTGTATCCTACTGACTCACTAGTGACTAGTGAATCAGTCTGTCAGTCATTCAGTGACAGTTACACATCTCCTCCACCAGGGGGCAAAAGGCATTAAAGCAACAGTGCCTGGATCCATTATTGCGCATGCGCTAAACACGTTGATCCGGAAGCCGGATCTTCCGGAAGTAGAATGTTTCTGGCGTGGCGTTTCCACAACAAAGGAACTGTTGGTGTTTCATGGTGGTTTTGGGACGCGACCAACAAACCTAAGCATAAAGGTGGTTGCCGGGGTGCAAGGAGCTCCGCTGTGTTCACTAACTTCACTTGGACCGCGCGGAGGTGCCGAAAGTTGGGGGGGGACGAAGATGTAGCCTACTATTCTGTCCCTATCAGGACATAACTCGGACGGACTTTGCAACGCTCCACACGGAGACTCGCTCGCTTTAGCTCGGCGGCGGTGTCTCACGTGGATCAAGTCCGCTTGAGTGTTGGTGTTTAGTTTCATGGTGGTTGGGACACAGCACGTGGTGAAAAGCTTCTCATATTAAAAGGAGTTAAAACACTTCAAATGGAGTCTGTACGGCTGAAGATAAATGAACACATGACGTCGGTGGGAGAGGAGATATTGTGTGTTTTGGAAAAGCAACAAAGTGTTGATGTTTGTCGCGTGAAGCTCGATGTCAGAGTGTTTGTGTTGGAGCGCCTCCGTGCGGCCGCAGAGGTCATGTGCAACCTCTTCCAGAGAGAGATGGAGACACTACACAACAACCAACTACACACTGCAGGTATGTCTGTTACACACACAACACCACACTACACACTGCAGGTATGTCTTGTACACACACAACACCACACTTCACACACTGCAGGTATGTCTGTTACACACACAACACCCAACTACACACTGCAGGTATGTCTTGTACACACACAACACCACACTTCACACACTGCAGGTATGTCTGTTACACACACAACACCACACTACACACTGCAGGTATGTCTGTTACACACACAGCACCACACTACACACTGCAGGTATGTCTGTTACACACACAGCACCACACTACACACTGCAGGTATGTCTGTTACACACACAACACCGCACTACACACTGCAGTGTCTGTTACACTTAAACGGTGCGACAGAGGTGTGAGTGCTCCATTGTGGCCCAAACTCTTGACCTATAGCAGCGAAAATAGCTTACATCAGGATGGGGACAATTAATTTATCTCTTAGAACAAGTAGTGACTGATCCTTTCAACTGAACAAAACATACTAAACGTCTATAGTTTGATTTGATTACGTCATGGTATAATATACGGTTGCTGCATGGTAACCAAAAGTTCTTTCTACTGGTGATTTCCACAGAGCACCACAGGGAGAGGTCTACAGAGTCTAGAGAGATGGCCTCCCAAACATATTCAACGTTGTCAGAGGAACAGCGAGAGATGGACAAGGGACGTGGACTGTTGGATGCAACGATGCAACCTGTAGTGAAGTTGTACAGGATAGGTATGTACTGTTTTATTTACTTTACAACCTGTAGTAAAGTTATACAGGATAGGTATGTACTGTTTTATTTACTTTACAACCTCTTGTAAAATTGTACAGGATAGGTATGTACTGTTTTATTTAAAGGAGTGGCAACACCGGCGGCGGAAATTTAACTTTATGATACATAGGCCTGTCCTCTAAAGATCGACGAATCGACGCGTCGCTTTAAGCCCCAGGAATCGACGCCAATTGTTTGAGTCGAGGAGTCGAAAATATATTTTTTTTTATATCACCAGTTAGCCTACTACTGCAGTGCACTGCTGGACTGGTGTCATGTACTTCCAATTGAGAGATGTAGCAATTGGCGAACAGTCATTTATTGTCTTGCACTATACTAGCGTAGGGGTGAAAGTGAGACAGAACGGCCAGAACCGCCGCATCGTTAAAACATTCGGAGCCGGGACAGTGTTCCGTTAAGAGGAGAAGCACGCTGTCAAAATCCCATATTAAATAACCTGCCACAGCACAAACGCACGTCCACGAAGTAATTAAACAATCTACTAAAGTCAAATTAACATACACAAGTGTAGGCTACTAGTTACATTTTCTAATTAAAGTGCTTCTGAATTGTTCCAGTGTTGTAAGTAATCCATGATGATGTTTGTTTCGCTGTGTTTGCGTCCATGACATGTCCACACTGACCACCGTCTCACACTGACTGCTGGCTCTAGCGGGAGCTGTGCCTCCCGCTTTTTATGATCCGTTTCTGAAATGAATCGGTTCTCGACACCGACTCATTACTCTGTCAGTGAATGGTGTCCCGCGACTGCGGACTGGATCCCATCGTTCATTTAAAAGAGCCGTTCAAGAGAGCGGAATCGTTCGCGAACGTCTCATCTCTACTGCACGGCAGTGCACCGAGACGGGGCAGAGTTGAACAGCGGAGATGTTTTATTTGTTTTAACGGTGGTGTACATTGCTATGCAGATAACGTTTGTGCTCGCGCACCGATATCACCGAAAACACCGTGTATTCAATTCATCTTAATGTATTATTGTGTTATGTTGATGTGGACGTTTAAAGCAACACTTTTTTTTTGATTTTTTTTTTTTTTTTTACACAAAGTAGACTATAAAACGATTCGTCGACGCGTCGGAATGAACCCCTCGACTCGAATTGACTTAAAAAATCCCGAGTCGAGGACAGCCCTAATGATACAGTAGGTCACATGGTGTTTCTTCAAACAGTCTGAAAAGGAGACGGGCCATATCAGTTAGTAGTGAATGTATACTTCGTCCGTCGGGCGGTGCCGCGCAATGTAGACTTCGTCCGCCGTGCGGTGCCGCACACAACGTGATAGCTTGTTGTTAGCGTGTAGCCCGGCTAACGCTGCACCGCACGGCTATTTGCGAGAGCTATTGTACACACACATACACACACGCACGCACGCACGCACGCGCGCTCGCTCGCGAAAGCACACACACACAGAGTGTATGAGCCACGGAGCACAAATCCTCAGTCCGGCCGCTGTGCTCTGGTGAGACAGCAGGACATGGCTTGCTCTGGTCGGTCTGGTGCTCCAGTCAGGGTAGGGCAAGAGACAGCAGGGTATGGCCGACAAAACCGTCTCATAGACGGGGAGAAGCGTGTTGACCCTCGTACACCTTTTTTGACACCTTTTTTGAAGAAGACATGTACTTTTTTATTGGTCTAACCATTGATTTTATTGCGAATGCTATATAATTTTTACCCCTAGAACTGATAGTTTTAAAGTTGGTTTAGAAAGTCGGAAACACACCTCGGACAGCTTTTTTTGGGGCAGTTTCAAGAGATAATGATATGGATAATCGACTCCGCCCCTCCCCCCATATTAGCCCAATCAAATTAATTTATTTCAGTTACTGTACAGAAAGTACTACTTTCAGTACAGTAACTACAATAAATTAATTTGATTGGGTCATTTAACATGGGGGTACATGACGTCATTAAAAAAATGGCTAATTTGATAGCCTTAATTAGCTGTTTTGGCCATGTCACTCCACCTTTAATGTGGTTTAATCCTGTAGTAATGTTGTACAGGATAGGTTTGTAGTGTGTTAATGAATACAAGAATTCAAGCCCAAAACACGCTTGCCCCGTCAGGGGTAGACATTAAGGGAAATTTACTACTGGCCCTCAGGGCCAGTGGATGTTGATGATCACTGGCCCTGACACGCGTGTGCACGCAAAACTTGCGTCCTCGTTCATCTTCGATACCAGCGTCTTTTTTTTGGTTATGAATAGGACCCCAATGCCAAACAAGCCATTGAGCGTTCTGTGGTTTAAATCCTTTCAGTAGAAGTTGTATCAGTGAACTGTACTGTCCTGTCCCTTTTGCCATTCAAAATATCATCCCCCATAAATATAGGCCTGCTCCTAACACCAGCTGTAGCCTGTTTAACTGGTGAGGGCCCCAGCCCAGATCGGGTGGATTGACAGCTGTCTGTCTGCCTTCCCAGGATCTCCTAATTTGGGGTTAATTAGCCTAGGATCAAGGCTATCAAAGCTGTATTTTGATAATTTGATGATATAAAATAAAATAATTGCATCATATTTATAAACTGTGTATACATTCCTGCTCCAGCTAGTCAGTTATACAGAAGATATGATAGCAATTATAGAAATATTAGACCTTAACTGTGGAATGTTCAATCATGTATGCCTATGTGTTACATTACTTAAGGCCATTTTCTAAATATTTGACTTTTATTTTTACTTTTTTAACAGAAAAATAATTGCCAAATTTGACATCAAAGTTCCCACTCTTCCTTATAGTGCCCACAGTTGTGTTACATGATGCATCCATCTCTGACACTGAGACACTCCATTGACCATTCTCATCTTCTCGTTTTCTCAATAGGCTACAGTACATGTTGATTCTAAATATTTACAACAGTTAAAAGAAACGAATTTGCCGAATGCGTTCCACGCACACACACACACACACACACACACACACACACACACACACACACACACACACACACAGGACCGCCCCTCTCTCATTCACTAGACACACAGCGACTTGCGACAGCGTCTTCTTTCAGTATAGTAAATGGACCTTTCCCCAACTTCAAGAACATAACTTGTCTATTGTAGACCTACTTTCTGATTCTGACCCGCGGTGGACATACTGAACAGCAGGGCAACAGCGCTCCGTTGTCAACAATCTGTAGAAGCTAACGCTGTTTAGCTGTTAGCAGCATCAACGGAGCCGAACGCATGGATGTGAATGAGCGTGTCAGCGTGGAGCATAGAGATGGGGCGTTCATGAACGAATCGAGTCTTTTGAACGGCTCTTTGAAATGAACGATGGGATCCGGTTCGCAGTATAGGGAGCCGTTCCTTTTGTAAATGAACGGCTCTTTGAAAGGAACGGATCTTAGAGATCCGGCTCGCTTCAAAGAGCCATAAATCCCATCTGTAGTGGAGCCACTCCACTGTGACTGCAGCGCTGTGCGCAAGCACGCAGAAGGTAACTTTGATCTGGATCACGCAACGCTATATTTTAGCAGTAATTACGAGACGATTTCACCGAAATTATTACAAAACAGTTACAGTACCACAGGGAATACATGTGAAATTAGATATAAACGTTATTACTTGTTTTATTTTCAAGGCATTAAATTCACTGGCCCAAACGGGCAAGTCCCTGGTGAGTTCTGGTGGCCCTGTCACTCTAAAAAGTACATACGGGCCAGCGGGCTGGTTCTAATGTCGACTCCTGCCCGTGTCAAATGCTGGCGATATTGCAACGTGCGGCACCAGGTATTCCTAAAAGCAACCTCTATGTCTATGTCTAAACTTATTCCTAAACTTAACCTTAGTAAAACTAGGTCTAAACCAAACCTTAACCCTAACCCTAACCCTAACCCACTCTCAAAAGTAACTTCAGTAAAACTATGCTTAAACCTAATAGTGTGGTATGCTATGTATTCCCGTAGGAATCTTTAGCCAAAATTGACGGGGGTCAAATTTTCAGACCCCTCCCTCATTTCCTGGGGTCACTTCATTTTTAGCCCTATTAGGCTATGTTTTCCCAATTTCCCATAGGATTTCTTTGCTAAAATAGTTTTTTAAATACTCAAGCGGTCCCTGGCCTAACACATGTCAACTTCTCCTTGGTTGATCACACAGTCAGGAGTTCCTTGATGGACATGGTGAGCTTCATCTCTGGATGAAGACTTCGTATCATTTAATGACTGATCCATATACCTAATATTACCTATCAAAGACAAATCGACCCTCAACATAGCCAGTGGAACATCGTTATGATGTGTTGGTTGAATGCATCCTGAAGATCTGACAGCTTCAGCTTGCTTGGTGTCTTTTTCATGTTCTGAAGCACACCCATGGCATCAACTATAAGAACTTTGACAGAATAATCGTCCTCCGGCTCTGCCCTGGCATCTTCAATTGCATGCAAAATCTGAACCCCCTCATTTTCTGACAGTTTCTGTTTTGGCCAAAACAGAAAAGAAGAAGAAAATAGGGAATACAGAGCCGAATAGAACCAAAGCTGAAGTGACCTCCACCTAGGGAAATGGGGGAGGGGTATGCAAATGTGAACCCTGTCATTTTCTGATACTTTGGTCCCTATAGAAGCCAAAACAGTAAACAAATCAATATTAACAAAAAAAAAAACAAAAAAAAACTATGGGAAATTGGGAATACACAGCCGAATAGGGTAAAAACTGAAGTGATCCGCCCCCAGTGATGGGGGGGGGGGGGGGGGGGGGGGGGTCTGAACATTTGACCCCCATCATTTTCTGATAGTTTGGACCCTATAGAAGCCAAAACAGGAAACAGATCAGTATTGGCAAAAAATAAATAAATATGGGAAATTGGGAATAGATAGCCGAATAGGGCCCAAACTGAAATGACCCGCCCCCAGGAAATGAGGGAGGGGTCTGAAAATTTGACCCCCATCATTTTCTGATAGTTTGGACCCTATAGAACCAAAATATGCAAAAAAATCTATTTTGGCACAAAAATCCTAAAGGAGCTATATTTTGGACATAGCATACCGCACTATAACCTTATTCCTAAACCTCTGAAAACTATTCCATCCGTGGAAAAAAATGAGAGTGTGTTTTGGGTTGAGCTTTCCGGTTACCCTTAATTCTTATGACAATTATTATTATTATGAGAGTGTACAAATGGAACCAAATGGACCCTTTCGGGTTGATCTGGTTCCATTTGTACACTCCCAACACCCCACCATTTGGAATCACCCCAAGGAACCAGGGTCCCTGAACCACACCTTGAGGTCCACTGGTAGAGATGTGCCGATGGATCGGCCGATAATGGCCATATCGGTTTTGATCGGTGTTTCCATAATTGGATCAAAGCGAGCCGATCAAGGCATTGAAGCGAAAAAGACGTTGACGTTGCATGTGTGCGCATGGACATGGAGCCGCTCCATGTTCACTTCTCTCTGTCCGCCCTCCCCTTCTACACACACATGCACGCTGCACCAGAGGAGAGACAGAGAGAGACTCAAAAGACTGTTTTTTGTTTTAAACATATTCATCATAGATCAGGATATAAGTAGCCTACTTCTACCTTTGTAGTCATCTCAAAGTAAAATCCACGTTTTGCTTGCTTGGATTAGAATCCAGAGAAGTGATCACTGTTGCCAGCCAGCTGTGTTGTTAGGTTAACGAGGCTCGTAGAGAATGACCCTGATTTACATAGATGTGCGTTTTGCCTCTCTCTCTCTCTCTCTCTCTCTCCCTCTCTCTCTCTCTCTCTCTCTCTCTTAGGTTAACGAGGCTCGTAGAAAATGACCTCTCTCTCTCTCTCTCTGCGACGTGAGAGATAACTGCTGTAACGTTGCTGTAAACTTAGTTCCTAAAAACATAATTCCAAAGTCATTGGAGTAGATATGGACAACAGTTGTTGTCGATCTAAGGATAAAGTTTGTAGTTCCCTTAAACGGTCATTTCCACAGGAGCTAACAGTTAGAAGCTACTAGATGTAAGGTGGATGAAGTGTTGCCATTCAGTTTCTGCGACAGAAACAAGCAAACAGGGGGGGCACGGTGGCGCAGTCAGTAGTGCTGTCGCCTCACAGCTAGAAGGTCCTGGGTTCGATTCCTGCCGGGGGACGCTGTGGGTGCTGGGGGCGTGTTCTCTCCTCCGCGTCATCAGCGCCCACACCCTAGGTGGGGTTGGCAAAAGGGCCTTTCTGTGTGGAGTTTGCATGTTCTCCCCGTGTCTCCTAGGGTAGATACCCTCACAAAAACATGCAGTAATCCTGGTGTCTATAATGCCTCCCCCTGGCCAGCCGGGGCGCCTGATGGAGGGGAATGGAACTGGTTGGAATAACGTGTTCCTTCCACGCGCTACGTCCAACCGGGGAAGCTCCCCCTGTCAGGTGATAAGAAGCGGCCTGCTCACTCCTCATGCACTGAAGGAAGCATGAGCTCAGTTCGGGGCCCTCCCCAGGTTGGCAGAGGGATAGCAGAGCCCAGGATTACAGCTTAGGCAATTGGCACCGGGTGAAAAAATGGGTTACAAAAATCGTGGGATAAAAATGTCGAAAAAAACAAGCAAACAGGTCTATAAAAAAGGGTTGCCAGATCCTGTTTTTGCCAGCAAACAGGTCTATAAAAATAAAAAATAAACTGGGGAAGGTCAGTCAAACAGAAACGTTGTCTGATATTGTTTAAGAACAATGGTTCTCAAACATTTTCATGCCAAGAGCAAGGACCCCAAATGTGTAATATAGTGTACAGAAAATGGGGTCTATTTGGCCTATTATTGTTGCTATTAACCATTATAACCAAATAACCTTGTTAAATAATGAAGGGTAGACAATAGTGCCACTATCTTATACGATATGATAATATATCGTATCGAGAATCGAATCATGACCTTAGAATATAAAGTTGAATTTAATTAATATATACAATGTCAATGTTGTGTAAGAGGAATCATTAAATATATAAATGCTCCTACAGTGACACAATAGAATAATTTATGGATTTCACGCTGTGATCGATCGGTAATATCGAGATTGTCAGATATTGATTACTCGCTGTGATCGATCGGTAATATCGGTATCGGCAGATATTGATTCCAGCTGATCGGTATCGGCCCCAAAAAGACCTGATCGGAACATCTCTATCCACTGGTGTAGCAGAGTGTTTCCAGTGAGACAAGATGCACAATGTTTGATCAGAATGGAACTGAGCCTTCATTAGTATCATTAGCTACACCTGTGAAGAAAGTAAGGAAGAGGCCCAATGGTTTCTATTATGGCTTGCATGGAGCCTAATGGGCTGATGAGTGGTGCTAGTACCGCTATATTCTAAATAGTCAATGCATACTTGTCCTGTAACGCACAACTGCCTCTCGATGCTGAACCCCTATCTGCTCCCGATGATCAAGTTGGTGGCATGGTTTCCTCCCCCATCTGTGTGTGAATGGGTGAAAGCAATGCAATGCACAATCTATGTAAAACGCCTTGGATAAAGGCGCTATATACATTTACCCTACAATGGAAGCTTAACACACAAGGCCTTTATAAATAAATAAAAGACAATGTTGCTCTCTACAAACTGCAAGAGATGGCCGACCCCCTTTTTCATATAAATATGCAAGTCCTTACTCATGTCATATCAAATTCCATATCTTAATAAAGTCCTTATTGTATTCCTTCATTGCAGACCAGTGTGCAGAGTCCAGCCTGAAGGTGAAGATGAGTTGGAGTGTTTCTGTTAAACAGGAACCTGAAAACCACCTGGACATCAGTACGTTTCATGCCTTCTCTTCTCTTCTCTTCTCTTCTCTTCTCTTCTCTTCTCTTCTCTTCTCTTCTCTTCTCTTGCTGTCTCTCTTAGAGAGAATGTTTGCAGGAAATGGCTTTTTTTAATGCATGAGAATAGACTCATGATTTGGAACTACCAAAGCTATAAAACAGAGGACACACTGCATAAAATAATAAAGTACAAACCTTTAATGTTTTTTCTCTCATTGTATCTTTTTATTCTCCCCTAGACTTTGTTTCCCTCCCTGTGTGTAAAGAGGAGCTTTTCCCTGAACATCAGGAGAGGAGTCCCAGTCTGGAGGAACCACAACCTCCACAGATTAAAGAGGAACAGGAGGAGCTTCTACAAGAGGCTGATGGATCAACGTTGACAGCAGTGAAAAGTGAAGGTGATGATGAAAACAGAGAGACAGAGGCTGTAGCCAGCACCTCAACTGAACACATGAAAACACAAGCTGATGTAGAGGACTGTGGAACATCACAACCAACTAGTGGTGACCAGCTCCTCTCTCCACACTGTTCTCAATCTGACATCACTGAAGACAGTGATGAGTGGGAGGAGACCAGGGAAGGTCAGTCGGTTGTAAACACACTGGATTCACACAAGACACACAATGTGGAAGGACAAACATTGTCTTTAAGCCACAAGCTGTCCCAGGATCTGCCATTGTCAAAACAAACTCACTCCAAGAACAGCCACACAGGGAAGAAAAGTTCTAGTTGTACGGTGTGTGGCAAAATGTTTAATGGCAAGGTACATCTGAAGAGGCACACTGTTGTCCATACAGGGGAAAAGCCCTTTACTTGTACTGTTTGTGGTAAAGGCTACGGTCAAAGTGTTCATTTAAAAACACACATGAGGACTCATACAGGGGAAAAGCCCTTTACTTGTACAGTTTGTGGTAAAGCCTTTAGTGAAAGTGGTAGTGTAAAAGTACACATGAGGACTCACACAGGGGAAAAGCCTTTTACTTGCACAATATGTGGTAAAGGCTGTGGTCAAAGTGGTAAGTTAAAAGTACACATGAGAACTCATACAGGGGAAAAACCCTTTACTTGTACAGTTTGTGGTAAAGGCTACGGTCACAGTATTAATCTAAAAACACACATGAGGACTCATACAGGGGAAAAACCGTTTACTTGTACAGTTTGTGGTAAAGGCTGTGGTCAGAGTGGTGAGTTAAAAACACACATGAGGACTCATACAGGGGAAAAGCCCTTTACTTGTACAGTTTGTGGTAAAGGCTGCGGTACCTGTAGTGATTTAAAAGTACACACGAGGACTCACACGGGAAAAGCCTTTTACTTGCACAATATGTGGTAAAGGCTGTGGTCAAAGTGGTAAGTTAAAAGTACACATGAGAACTCATACAGGGGAAAAACCCTTTACTTGTACAGTTTGTGGTAAAGGATGTGGTCAGAGTGGTGAGTTAAAAGCACACATGAGTACTCATACAGGGGAAAAACCGTTTACTTGTACAGTTTGTGGTAAAGGCTGTGGTCAGAGTGGTCATTTAAAAGCACACATGAGGACTCACATATGGGAAAAGCATACAGGTTAAAACACCTTTACTTGTGCAGTTTGTGGTACGCTCCATGGATTTATTTTGTCACTTTGCTTCTCAGTCTTGACAGCTTGCTTTCTCCAAGGGGAGGTGAGACATAGAATGCGAGTGGAATCCAAACGTGGCTTCTTATTGGACTGTGGTGGGGGTGGGACAAATACACCAGTGTGTATTGGCTGGCTGATTTGTTGGAACAACATCCAATCAGCAACAACGTCGCCTCTGTCAAAACTGATATACGAGTCAACTGAATCATGGCCAGACTGAGAAGCGAAATGATAAAACTGATCCACGAAACGTAGTGTAGCAGGCTGGCACCCTGGCTTCATACAGGCAGGAAAACCCTTTAGCTGCGGTTTGTGGCAAATGCTTGGTCAAGATAAGGAGGATTCAAATAACTATATTATGGATGTCTTAATTAACGCCAGGTCTTGTGGAGGTGTGACCAATGCCATTCTGCTATTGTGCGTGCGGAATTCTGCACACTGCATCAAAGCAGCTCACGGTAAAACGGACCTGAATTAGTCATGGGTGTTACTTTAATCAAACCAATCGGAGAGAGTATCAGCTGCCATTCCCTTTAAGATCAGTGCAAGACATGCGTTAAGCGGCGAGACCAAAAGAATAAGAAACGTCATATTGTCCACGTGAATGCATCGCCATAATCATATATGGTTGCAATCCCAATGCTTGCTTTATAAGCTGTAGCTTTGATTGCAGACAGTTGAATAAAACCATGTGTAAGTGGGTTATTATCATCCTCATGTTACTGATTCTAAAGACTGTCATGACATTCACAAACTATTAATTAGTGCTGCTGAGCAGTGTTAACTATTCAGCTGCACTTAGGTTCTCAAATCATTGTATTTATACAGACTAACATCTCAGAGGTAAACACAATTGACACAAGACATTGAAACTCACGTCTTCTCATTATAGTAAAATCTGAATCATAGAGATTTGTTGAGAATTAAGAGAGTTTTCTTTTAAGCTATGGAACAACACCTCAACCATTTCTCTGATGATTGTCATTATTATTTCTGATTTGTTTGCTGTACATTATGTTTGGTTTCTGATATCTGACTGTGTTTTGCATAGTATTGTCATCTAATGTTTCAATGAATTGAGTACAAAGGACCCCAATGGAAGCGAGCCATAGTGCTTTGTTGTGTTAAAATCCTCTTTCCACCTTGTATTGAACTTTACTTTCCTGTGTTTTTTTTTCCTTCTTCTGCTAATAACTACTAATAAAATATACAAAAAAAGTTTTTCACTGCTACAGATGTTTTATTTTTGTTATATATCACACCAGAAATGTTCAATATGACAATCTGATTTTCTTTACTTTCAATCTTTCTTTATATTTTGAGATGTTTTGGCTTTTTTTATCTAATTCCTAAACCTCGGAAACCTTTTCCTCCTGTGGAAAGAATCCGGCCGAGTTTGTTTTGGGTCGAGCGTTCAGTTTACCCTTAATTCTCATGACAATTATTATTATCACAGTCTTCACAGATAGAAATTGTGAAAATGCAGATTTCTTTTATCAGTTTACCAGTTTTTATAGCGTAGTTTGTTGACTGCATTTGATGCAGTATTACTGCCTTCTTTCCTTCTTTAAAAAACGTTACTGTCCTGACCCACAGAACAGAATTCAGTGCAGAAGAGGAAGTAAGCTCTGTATTGGCACCTTGCCTCTAAATTAACACAAGATAATTAATTCCATAATTATTCTGCTTTATGTGTTTACAGCAGAGAAGATTTAAAACGCTCGTAATCCAGTCAATCATGGTGATGATTAATGGAAAGAAGTTAAATCTATTATTGTATCCTGGGGCGCCCGCTGGCCTAGCGGTCCAGGTGCATACCACATAGGCTCTGATGCATGAGAGCCACAGGTTTGAAAAAGAGCTCTAAAAGAGCACCTAAATAAACTCAGCACAAAACGAAAGGAAACATATTCATAATTAATTATATCTCCCCTCTAATAATACCAAATTGTATTGTGTTTTATATCATTGTTATCGTTGATTCGTCACCTTTGCAACGAGGTACAGCTTGTAAGCATCGGGCATTCGAGGCATGAGCTACACAGCCAAACGTGGGGGTAGCGCCGACCAGAATTTGCCAACATTTGGTCCATTATATTTCCCCTTTAATTATGCCACATGGTATTGTGTTTGATATCATTGTCATCATTGATCTGTCACCTTTACAACAAGGTACAGCTTGTAAGCATCGGGCATTCGAGGCATGAGCTACACAGCCAAATGTGTGGGTAGCGCCAACCCAAAATTAGCCAACATTCGGTCCATTATCTTTCCCCTTCAATTTTGCCAAATGGTATTGTGTTTGATATCATTGTTATCATTGATTTGTCACCTTTACAACGAGGTACAGCTTGTAAGGCATTCGGCATTCGTGGAATGAGCAACACAGCCAAACGTGTGGGTAGCGCCCCTCTAAAAATGGTCAAAATGGCCTGGCAGGCCTGCAATACTGTTCTTTTGGTGTTCACCTTTGTTAGTTGGAGCATTGAATGACTCTCCCACAGTAATAAGGAAAGAAAAAAACAACACATATTGGCCATTTTTACACTTTGTTAATGTTAAGCTCAGTGTCAGGGAAGCCCAAAACGAGAGTAAATGCCAGCAGAACAGTGTATTGCAAGCCATTTTGGCAAAATTCTGGTCGGCGTTACCCACACGCTTGGCTGTGTAGTTCATGCCTCGAATGCCCGATGCTTACAAGCTGTACCTCGTTGTAAAGGTAACGAATCAACGATATAAATGATATAAAACACAATACAATTTGGTCTGGTATTATTAAAGGGGATATAATTAATTATTAATATGTTTCCTTTCTTTTTGTGCTGAGTTTATATCGTCAATGTGTACCTGGCCTCTGCGATACGTCTGCTTACTGTACATTTTAGTTCATGTTTTGACTACTCGTGTAATAGGCCTACGTTGTTTTTCTCATTAAATGTCTTGTTGAATTGAATATAAAGGACCTCAATGGAAATGAGCCCTGGGGGTCATCCTTTAAGCATCCTTTTGTATAAATCTGTACCACTGCAACTGTTAATAAAGTATCATTTTAATCAATCAATGCAGTGTGGCTCTAAAAATGTTGAATTTGTTTATTTTTTTCGTATGATTATTATTATTATTATTATTATTATTACCCTTAATCATTGGCACTGATGGGCAGTAGCTAGCCACAGGTAGCTAAGCTACATAGCTTAACTACACTTCTAAGTAGCATAACGGAAATTTGCTAACTTTCTTTGGGGATAGCTTATAGTGTAGGCTAGTTCAGCTATATTTAATCAGAGTAACTAGTAATGTAGCTTGCTACATTTTCCAAATAGCTTACCCATCACGGTTGGGAAAAATGAATAAATAAATAAACCAGTCAATTGCAATAGTGAGGGGACATTCAAGAGTCCCCAGATGATTAACTTAATGTGCAACATTGTTTTCTCACTCAACAGTAAACAAATCAACATAAAGTTTAAATGTTTATGCAAATGATAAACATTGGTCAAATTGTCAAACATTAAAGGCAGAAATTGTGAACATAGCCGATTTACATGCTCACAAGTCACAACGCCTCACGTTGCGAGGCGTTGTGAGGCGTTGTGAGCATGTAGATCTGCTATTTTTCACAATAGACCCGTATTATACAAAATGTAATGCCTCATCTAATGCTCGTCAGGGTGGGGGGTCCCCCCAGTTAAAATATGATTATTTTGGGGTCGCGGCCTGAAAAGGTTGAGAACCACTGATATACGCCGCTGTTTCCCAAACAGTGGGTCGGGACCCATTTGTGGGTCATGAACCAATTTATACGGGTCACGACCCGAGTAAAAATCCCATTTTATTTTCCTACATAAAGATATATTTTTTATATTATATATATATATATATATATATATATATATATCCTTTGAGTTTTGAAATGCTGAGGAAGGCGTTTTTTCATCCCAGTTACCCAGTGATTTCCGTGGCCAAATAATATAGGCCTACACATTAATTTGGGGGTCCTTGACGTGAATATGTTTGAGAACCACGGATCCTTAATATCACCAGGGGCCATTCTAAGATGAAAGATTGGAGGCATGTTTTGAAATATAGACGATATTATCAAATACAATTATTATTGTGTGTGTGTGTGTGTGTGTGTGTGTGTGTGTGTGTGTGTGTGTGTGTGTGTGTGTGTGTGTGCGTGCGTGCGTGCGTGCGTGCGTGCGTGCGTACGTGCATGTGCGTGTTTGCGTGTTACATGGTCCTTGTATGGTTACACACATAAATGATGGTGATGATCCATTTGCATGTATGCTACTCTTAGGCCTGTCCTCTAAAGATCGACGAATCGACGCGTCGCTTTAAGCCCCAGGAATCGACGCCAATTGTTTGAGTCGAGGAGTCGAAAATATATATTTTTTTATATCACCAGTTAGCCTACTACTGCAGTGCACTGCTGGACTGGTGTCATGTACTTCCAATTGAGAGATGTAGCAATTGGCGAACAGTCATTTATTGTCTCGCACTATACTAGCGTAGGGGTGAAAGTGAGACAGAACGGCCAGAACCGCCGCATCGTTAAAACATTCGGAGCCGGGACAGTGTTCCGTTAAGAAGAGAAGCACGCTGTCAAAATCCCATATTAAATAACCTGCCACAGCACAAACGCACGTCCACGAAGTAATTAAACAATCTACTAAAGTCAAATTAACATACACAAGTGTAGGCTACTAGTTACATTTTCTAATTAAAGTGCTTCTGAATTGTTCCAGTGTTGTAAGTAATCCATGATGATGTTTGTTTCGCTGTGTTTGCGTCCATGACATGTCCACACTGACCACCGTCTCACACTGACTGCTGGCTCTAGCGGGAGCTGTGCCTCCCGCTTTTTATGATCCGTTTCTGAAATGAATCCGTTCTCGACACCGACTCATTACTCTGTCAGTGAATGGTGTCCCGCGACTGCGGACTGGATCCCATCGTTCATTTAAAAGAGCCGTTCAAGAGAGCGGAATCGTTCGCGAATGTCTCATCTCTACTGCACGGCAGTGCACCGAGACGGGGCAGAGTTGAACAGCGGAGATGTTTTATTTGTTTTAACGGTGTTGTACATTGCTATGCAGATAACGTTTGTGCTCGCGCACCGATATCACCGAAAACACAGTGTATTCAATTCATCTTAATGTATTATTGTGTTATGTTGATGTGGACGTTTAAAGCAACACTTTTTTTTGGATTTTTTTCTTTTTTTTTTACACAAAGTAGACTATAAAACGATTCGTCGACGCGTCGGAATGAACCCCTCGACTCGAATCGACTTCAAAAATCCCGAGTCGAGGACAGCCCTAGTTACTCTATGTCGGTATAGATCCATTTGTCTTTATCCACATGTGCGGTGTGGGGTATTCCTACACAGCTGTATCAAAGGAAATGAAACAGAGTTGCAGTTAATATTTTAAACAGGATACTGTGTCATTAAACATGCAGTATAAAACATAGTATAATTCCTTCAGTGTCTCTGGTCAGTTCTAATTCTTTCAACAAACACTTGGGGCCCTGTTTTTGACCATCCTAAACCCTAAATCCCTAAACTTCTTTACCATTTTGAAAAACATTTTTTAAATAGTTCAAATAGCTGAATGGCAGTTATGTTTGCCACTTCTAGTTTTTCCCCCTGTAATGACACCTCTCTCTGGTTCCGATTTAAACAATTTGCTTCTCGAAATAAATGGCAATTTAAAACTTGACTGAATTAAAGAATTCTTTGTTTCCGTTAATCAATTAAGAATTCATATACAAATATCGATGTTGATAATATACATATTGAATGGATGCTGTAATTCTATTCATATCTGTTACAGAGGATTAAATAAAATTACTAAGCAGTTTTTTCTTTAAAATTATATTTTAATTCTTTATACTTTACCATTCACTTAGTCAGGGGACTTGATTACTTCATAGACGTCTGTGTTGCCTAAAGGTAAATAATAAGAATTAATGTGGTGCTTATAAATGGTATTTCAATTTAATTAGTTCCATTAAAGTTATACTATGTAACTTTTTTAATAAAACAAATCTTAAAATTGTCCTAGTTATTAAATCGCTAAAGTTTTAGAACACCCACTCCGTTAATTTCAGCCCCAAAAGCCTTTTCTTTATATGTTTTCTACATACCCATGACAGGGGCTGTATTTCCCGGCAAAATGATGTCATCTCCCACATGATACACTACCAGCCAATCACAGCGCCGATCATACACCACCGGCCAATCACAGTGAGTCTTGCTGTCTCTTCAGAAAATAGCTTCCCTCAGCAACTGTGTTTACATTGGTGAAGGAATCTTGCATGCTACGCCCTCAATACTGGTCTAAAAATGACGGGAGATGGCTCTATGGATTCGTATCGGCGAGGCGGAGGCGAAAAACGGCCGAAAAAAGCAATACAGCTACTGACCACTAGTTGAGCAGCTTCCACAGTACAGCTTTAATTTATATTAAAGGGCCACTTCACCTCTGGGACAACTAGATCTTATTTTATTGTTGTTTGGGACACAATCAACACAATCCTGAGTTATTTTTTGTATTCAATCTGTGTTTTGAGATATTTTAGTATTTCAGCTGTGCTAGTGATGCATTTTGCATCATATGATGCATTTTGCATCATCATCTCTGCATCATATGATGCAAAACGCATCACTAGCACAGCTGAAATACTAAAATATCTCAAAACACAGATTGAACACAAAGAATAACTCAGGATTGTGTTGATTGTGTCCCAAACAACAATAAAATAAGATCTGGTTGTACCAGAGGTGAAGTGGCCCTTTAAAAATAACCAGATGTCGGAAATGTTCTTGACCGATGTGATTGGTTTAAAGACTGACCATGCTGGTGGGCAGTACACATGATCAGTAACTCCACTTTGATTGGTGTTCTGGTCTGCAGCTGAGCCCTGATTGGGGTCCTCATACTCAATGGGCCTGTTATTAAAATAAAATAAACATTTATCAGAAATGGCGTAAACAAGATGTAATCTACTGCTGTCATGCATGTTGATGAATAGACAGAGTATTGTACTTACGTGATATAATCTGGATCTGTAAATTAAAAACAATATGTTTTACATATTATTTGATATCAAATAAAAACATTTAATATAAGTTATTTGTCAGCATGTTTTCTTCATGTTAAAGCAAGCGGACACTTTGGCAGAGGAATGTTTTGGTTGTTTAACTACCTTGTCATGGAGAAACTAGTCCAATTAGGGAGATTGCTGCATCACACAGGTGATTAGAAATGAACTAGCCTGGGAACGATGCAAATTGGGAGCGATGCAAATAAGGAATGCATGTCCTGCTGTTATATGCAATACTCGTTATACCCATTGGGTGGTTCTGGGAAGTCTTTGTGCAATCACAAACATCTGGGGGGTAGCTAGTCTTCATACCCAATCCAATGACACCTAGTACTTTCAAAAACGAATAAGAAATACATTTGAGCTGATCAGATTATTTTTCATTGACATCAGCAAAGATCTTGGGCTGCCAGCATTAACAGCCAATAGCCACTTTTCCTTGGTAAATTCTAGTCTGCAAGAGCTTATGATTTGTTGTCATATCTCAAGAACTGTGTGACCATTGGTCATATAACTTGGTGTTCTGTGTTCAGATAACCGAGGCCGTTCCAATGGCACCATGAACTGTACCATAAAAAAAAAAAAAAAAAAAAAAAATTGTATCTGCTGCTTTTGTGGACAAACAGCCGGCCATATCTCAAGTTGAGAATGTAACTGTGCCTTGTAGGCCTATCTTGTATTGCTGGATTAAGCATTCAAATGCCTTTCCAATTTGCATTTTAGCCTTTCATAGGAACAGGGGGGTTTGTTTTTCATTTGTGTGTGTGTGTGTGTGTGTGTGTGTGTGTGTGTGTGTGTGTGTGTGTGTGTGTGTGTGTGTGTGTGTGTGTGTGTGTGTGTGAGTGTGTGTGTGTGCGTGCGTGCGCGCAAAATACAAATATTAATATCAATAATTCAACGTTAAGACAACCCGGTTCGAGAGTGGTGTCTTTGGATCGGTCTCGGTGAGACGGACGCAATGGCACCTTCCTGATTTACGTAGGACTAAGGGAACCAGAGAAAGGCAATGGGGAAGTTCTCGAAGAAATATACAGCAAATGTGCTGGGGAATGTGCTGAAACTAAAATAATCATAAGAAATCCAAATATGGGCCTACAAATTTACGGACAGTTTCCTTGTACTCAGGGGAGTAAGGTGCACCCAGCTCTGCAGTGAATTTGAAAGACAAGGTGAATAAACATCAAAGATGCTTTGCTACAAGCAGAATCTGCAAGAGCTACTTATAAATGCTGCAAGCTCCTCCTCTTGCTGGTAATCCTTGGTGGCAGAATGGTCTGAGCATTGCGAGCACCAGCTGCAGGGTCATCAGCTGGGAGCCATCCCTCACGGGTGTTTCGCCCCTTTCATCCCAGAACACCTCCGGATGGTGGGGCCCGCGGTCAGGGACGTCTCCCTACCGCTCCCTGCAACTGGACTCGGGACTATGCATGGCAGGGGCGTCCTATTCCCTGAGCCAGGTCTAAACCTGGCCGCATACCATCTGCTTCTTCACTGGGAGGTGCCAATGAAGTTAAGATTCGCCTGCTCCGGGGTTCCAACTGCGGGCTCTTGTCAGCCATATCCATCTTGATGTAGTCTCAGCTACCGTTGCTATCTCCCCCGTGGCTTTCTTGAGTAGTTTGGGTTCCAAACCAATCTTCTGCAAGAAGTAGCGCACTGATGTTGCTGGGAAGCCGCGGCAGCCGACTTCGATGGGGAATAAGGCTGCGTACCATCCTTTCACAAGAGCCTCATCAATCAGATCCTGGTACTTGGCTTTCTTCAGTTGGTGAGAGATGGCTAGCCTGTCCTCCCAGGGCACTGTTAGTTCTACTACTAAGATGGTTTTCGTGCTCCTGGATAATAGGACCATGTCTGGTCTAAGAGAGGTTACAGCCACCTCTTCTGGAAAGACGAGTTTCCTTTTCAGGTCCACTTGCATCTCCCAGTCTGAAGCTCGGTGTAAAATGGAAGGTGGTTTCTTGGCAGCTGTTCTTGCCTTAGGAGCCTTATCTCCTTGCCTTTGGAACCGGACGACTTCCGGTGGTGGTGCCTGATGTTTGTTGGCCATTGCTCTCTGTTGTTCTGTCCATTTGGCAACTTCTGTAAGGACCTTGTCGTGTCTCCACCTGTACCGGCCTTCTCCCAGTGCTTTGGGACATCCCGTTAAGATGTGATTCAGGGAGCAAAGGGGTTTTCCGCACTGAATACAGGATGGATTTTCTTCTTTCCCCCAGATCTTCAGATTGTTTGGGGTTGGTAAGAGGTCAGCAACTGCTCGCAAGAGGAAGGACAACTTGCCCTGGTCGGTACCCCAGAGTTCCTTCCAGGACAGTGGACGATCCAGTGCCTTGTCCCACTGCATCCACTGTCCTTGGGCTGCAAGCCCTGTTGCTTTTACACGGCGGTCTTCTTCTGCTGCCTCACGGACCCGCTGCACCACAAGTCCTCTCCTACCTTTGGAGTTGGTCTTGCTCCACCTCTTGGTGTTGTAGTGTCCAAGTCCCAGTCGTCCTTGACAGACCACACCGACGATTTCCTGGTGCCTCCAGTGTGCCTCCGCTTCCTTCACTGCTTCTTGAGGCTTCCACTTCCTGCCACACTTGATGGACTTATTAGCGTGTCTGACTTTCTCATCCTCAGATAGGAGCAGTGTGCTAACTGTTCTTGCCTTAGTGGCTTTGAATTCTTCCACCACTGATGAAACTGGTAGGCGGAGCTTGGATGTCTTGCTGTACAGGTTCACTGCGCTGAACCATCTTCGTATGAATTTGCTGCACAGTCTCTCCATTGCCTCCACCTGAGTCATGGGGAAGTCATACAACAGGAATGGCCATTGCAGTCTGGGAATGATGCCATACTGGAAGCACCACACCTTAAACCTTCCAAGAAGCTGACTGTTGTCAATCGCCTTGAGCCAGGTGTTTAACTGAGCCACAGTGCTTTTGAGGTTGCCACCGTCCTTCAGGGTGCTGTCATAGTTCTTTCCAAGGCATCTGATTTCTTGGTCTTGTATGGTTGGGATTTCCGACCCTTGGATACTGAAGATGCTTTTTGTCAGCTTCCCTTTCAGTATGCTTAGGCTCCTAGATTTCTTTGGGTTGAATTGCATTCGTGACCAAGTGGCCATCTTCTCCAGAGCACTTAGGATCCATCGTGTTCCTTGGATCGACGGAGTCATGACTGTTACATCGTCCATAAACGCTCTGCAGGATGGATGTCTTGTATCATCGTCTGCTTTTGGTCCTCTACATTGCATTCCTGCTGCCTTTAGTAAGAGGTTCATGGCAGCCACGAACAGTACCACGGATATTGTGCATCCTGCCATGATGCCCTTCTCGAGTCTCTGCCATTTGGTCGTGAAATCTCCTGCAGTGAACCTCATCTTCAGTGAATCCATGTGAGACATCACAAGCTTGGCCACCTCAGATGGAACTTGATAGTGCTCCAATGCTTTTTGGATCAACTGGTGAGGTACACTTGGGTAGGCCTTGGTGAGATCTAGCCATACGACTGAGAGTGTGCTCTTGTTGGTCTTTGTTTCCTTGATGATCTGGCTGATCACTGATGTATGCTCCAAACATCCGGAGTATCCTGGGACTCCTCCTTTTTGGACACTTGTATCCACGTACTGGTTGGCGATTAGGTACGATGTTAATCTTTTAGCAACGATGGCCCAGAATATCTTCCCTTCGACATCTAGGAGGGAGATCTCTCGAAATTGATCAAGTCCTGATGAGTTCAGTTCTTTGGGGACAAAACAGCCCTCAGCTATTGTCCAGAGCCACGGTTCCTGCTTCTTTTTCCAGAGCGTCCTGACAAGCTTTGCCAGCCTCTTTAGAAGCAATGGGCAGTTTTTGTAGATCTTATAAGTGGTGCCTGAAGGTCCCGGGGCAGACCCTGCTCTGGCTTTCTCCACTACTGCCCTTACATCCTCAAGAGTGAAGTCTGACATGTTAAAAGGGGTGTGTGGCTTGAGTATTGGCATTGGGAATGGACAGTCCTCCAGTGGAATCTCTCTACTGGGATCACTGTGGGCTGCTGCCACACTATCCTCCACTTCCTCCTTTGTGCATGTCAGTCTTCCGCCTTTTGGCTTTCCAAGAATGCCGGCTGTAAACTGGAAGGGATTGTTGAAGAAAGCCTTCCTCTGTCTCCGCTTCTCGCTCTGCTTTTTCCGGCTTGTCTCTGTCTTTCGAAGCAGGATTAGGGTTTTCTGCAGTTCTGAGCTTAGCTCGTTCAGGGCCGTTTTCTCCTCAGCATCTGCTTTCCTCCACCTTTTCTTGAGGGTTCTTAGTTCTTTCCGCAACTCTGTGATCTGGCGCTGCCTCCTACTAGGGCCTGAAGGTGGCTTGACCGTTTGGCCTTCC
The DNA here is from genome assembly GCF_963921795.1 of Nannobrachium achirus. Taxonomy (NCBI): domain Eukaryota; kingdom Metazoa; phylum Chordata; class Actinopteri; order Myctophiformes; family Myctophidae; genus Nannobrachium; species Nannobrachium achirus. The sequence continues at coordinate 72,239,934 of NC_137813.1, forward strand.
TTCACACCAAAGGTATCGTGGCATGCCTGATACACAAGTTGAACCATGGTCTTCATCTTCTTGGTTGCGTCTCCTTTCAGGACGTTGTCCAGAGTGACGCTCAAATCTTCATCCAATTGCCGCCATCTACGGTTTGCTGCTGGTGGTAAATTCAGCCGAGGTTTACGCTCAAAGCCTTCCAAATTCTCGGATTCACCCCTTCTTGTGCTCTGAACTGGTTCAGCAGGGAGGTCCTGGGCACTGTGGTTTGCCTCCTGGCCCGTGTCCTCCGTCGACTGACAAGCAATGCTAGTAAACTCAGAGATAGCTCTCTGAGTCATAACAGGTGCTTTGCGTTGCTGTAGTTGCTCTTTGCACTTTGACTTGCCTTGGTGAATCTTTACGCCATGTTCATTCTTGAACATTCGGCCGCAGATGGTACATCTTCTCCGGGCTTCACCCTCCTGTCTTGCCGCATCCAATCTCGTAGTTCCTATGCCGTCGTCCGGGTCATTAACCGTATGATCCGTCCTTTCTGGCAGATTATCCTCCCCCCCTCCTCGGTCTGCCTGGGGGTATTCTCTCTGATTAGTACTTGTAGCTTGTTTGTGCAGTGCTTCGGGGTGCTAACCCTAACACTATCGCGTGCCGTCTTTCCGTGCTGTCATCCACACTTTCTTGGATGTCCGTGGGTCTTCCCCCACCGCCAATGGGCCTTTCCCCATGGTCACGACAGTACAGGTGAATAAACATCAAAGATGCTTTGCTACAAGCAGAATCTGCTAGAGCTACTTATAAATGCTGCAAGCTCCTCCTCTTGCTGGTAATCCTTGGTGGCAGAATGGTCTGAGCATTGCGAGCACCAGCTGCAGGGTCATCAGCTGGGAGCCATCCCTCACGGGTGTTTCGCCCCTTTCATCCCAGAACACCTCCGGATGGTGGGGCCCGCGGTCAGGGACGTCTCCCTACCGCTCCCTGCAACTGGACTCGGGACTATGCATGGCAGGGGCGTCCTATTCCCTGAGCCAGGTCTAAACCTGGCCGCATACCATCTGCTTCTTCACTGGGAGGTGCCAATGAAGTTAAGATTCGCCTGCTCCGGGGTTCCAACTGCGGGCTCTTGTCAGCCATATCCATCTTGATGTAGTCTCAGCTACCGTTGCTATCTCCCCCGTGGCTTTCTTGAGTAGTTTGGGTTCCAAACCAATCTTCTGCAAGAAGTAGCGCACTGATGTTGCTGGGAAGCCGCGGCAGCCGACTTCGATGGGGAATAAGGCTGCGTACAATCCTTTCACAAGAGCCTCATCAATCAGATCCTCCAATATTGATGTATATATTTAAAATATTAATATATTAAAAATAAGATTTTATGAAAAAGTGAAAAAATGTGAATAAGGGCGCTGCGACATTGAGGAAGTGACGGCTAAGACGTCCTCAGAATTCCGTACGCAATGCAATGGTGCGCCATTCAAGGACGCCGGACGCACCATTTGGCCGGTATCGCACATCCCCTCCGAAAAAAATGAAAGAATAGCATATGCTGAATTTTGAATAACTTCCATACAAAAATGTTATTTGCATTACGATCGCGTCGTCGAAATACATATGTGGCGGAGAGAGTCGCAGCCCCAGCCTGAAGCCTCAAAAGTCTAGTATCTGCTCTCATTCCATAGGGATATCCCTTTGGAGTAATGGTTAAGATATTGGACTTTCACACGGGAGACCCGGGTTCGAAGCCGGGTGGGGAGGTCCGGATCACCTCCGTTACATTGGTGCCGTGACCCGGATCAGGGCTTCCCCGTAGGAGGAGGTCAAAGGGGGGTGAGTGTGGCGGAGAGTCGCAGCCCCAGCCTGAAGCCTCAAAAGTCTAGTATCTGCTCTCATTCCATAGGGATATCCCTTTGGAGTAATGGTTAAGATATTGGACCTTTCACGCAGGAGACCCGGGTTCGAAGCCGGGTGGGGAGGTTCGGATCACCTCGTATGATTCACTTCGGGAAGTCTGGGGCGTGATAACTGTTATGTTTGTTATTACTACTCATACTATGTTGTTTTGCATATTATTGTAGGCCTATTGTCTTTTGTCATTGAAAGTCTCGATGAACTGAATACAAAGGAATGCAATGGAAATGAGCCCTGGCTTTTTAGTTTTTTCTTTTTTTTACAATGTCGTCAATTAAATGAAGTCCTCTCACATCTGTGGGCAAATTACATCCTGCACATAATTCCACATCAAACTCTGCTCTGAGTCTAATGATCATTACATCCTGATGTGAAAGAAAATGTGTCAAAAGAATAAAACATGACGGTTGTTATGCAGTTCTTTCTTTTTTCTTTTTACCCCTTGTTCTCCACAATATAGTAGTTATGCCAAATGATTCTTCCCCACACTCATTTCTCTCTTTTCACTGCTGTAGTCACTAGTGAGTAGTGAATCAGTCTGTCAGTCATTCAGTGACAGTTACACATCTCCTCCACCAGGGGGCGAAAGGCATTAAAGCAACAGTGCCTGGATCCATTATTGCGCATGCGCTAAACACGTTGATCCGGAAGCCGGATCTTCCGGAAGTAGAATGTTTCTGGCGTGGCGTTTCCACAACAAAGGAACCGTTGGTGTTTCATGGTGGTTTTGGGACGCGACCAACGAACCTAAGCATAAAGGTGGTTGCAGGGGGGCAAGGAGCTCCGCTGTGTTCACTTGGACCGCGCGGAGGTGCCGAAAGTCGGGGGGACAGGACATAACTCGACTCGCAAGCTTTAGCTCGGCTGCGGTGTCTCACGTGGTTCAAGTCCGCTTGAGTGTTGGTGTTTAGTTTCATGGTGTTGGGACACAGCGCGTGGTGAAAACCTTCTCATATTAAAAGGAGTTAAAACGCTTCAAATGGAGTCTGTACGGCTGAAGATAAATGAACACATGACGTCGGTGGGAGAGGAGATATTGTGTGTTTTGGAAAAGCAACAAAGTGTTGATGTTTGTCGCGTGAAGCTCGATGTCAGAGTGTTTGTGTTGGAGCGCCTCCGTGCGGCCGCAGAGGTCATGTGCAACCTCTTCCAGAGAGAGATGGAGACACTACACAACACCCAACTACACACTGCAGGTATGTCTGTTACACACACAACACCACACTACACACTGCAGGTATGTCTGTTACACACACAACACCACACTACACACACTGCAGGTATGTCTGTTACACACCCATCACCCAACTACACACTGCAGTGTCTGTTACACTTAAACATACCTGTCTCGGAAGCTTAATTTCAAATATAAAGTGCTTATTCCATGGTCATAGATGTTGCAATTCTCTTCGGGTGGGTACAAGTAACCGTATCTTCAGTAAGTGTTCAATAAAAATGCATTTTAATCTGAATGGTGGCCATTTTTGGCGTATTTCCTCCATATGTTTCAACTACAAAACCCAGTTGGGGGTTGTTTCGAGGTCCCAGTAGACGGAGGCTAACCTGCCGACGTGAGTGAATGCGGCAACAGTCCGCCATTCCGAAACACCGCTATTCCGAAGCAGGGTTAGGGTTAGGGTTAGGGGTAGGGTTAGGGTTAGTTAGGGTTAGGGTTAGGGTAAGGGTTAGGGGTAGGGTTAGGGGTAGGGTTAGGGTTAGAAGTCAACGTTCGGAATAGCGGTGTTTCGGAATGGCGGGGTGTAACCAGTGAATGCTAACCTGCTCATACAGGTGAATGCTAACCCAAAGCCTAAACCATTAAGCTTAAACTTAACCCCTACCCTTACCCTAACCAGACTACTGGGACCTCGAAAAAATAGAAATAACAAGATTCTGCCTTTGGTTGGGCAGGTGTACGGCACTCTGAAATGGCCACTCTTTATTGAAAGATACGGAAGATAAGGGCGGCAGTGGCTCAGGGGTAGAGAAACCGTCATTAGAACACAGAGGGTTCCCGAAGGATTCCCAGTTTGATCCCGGACTCCCTCAGAGTTGGTGTTGAAGAGTCCTTGAGCAAGAACCCCAGGTTGCTCCCGATGAGCAGGTTAGTGCCTTGAATGGGTGAATGTAAATCCATGTAAAGCGCTTTGGATAAAGTCGCTATATAAATGCACCATTTACCATTTAAGGGTACTTCTGCGGGCCTGAAGAAAATTGTATAATCAGTGGTCATCGAGTAAGCACTTTATATTTCATATATTTATATTTATAGATCAGGCTTTTGCTGTGGTAGCCTCTCTCTCTCATAATGTTCATAGGGCTCAATAGTGGGCACGTTTGTCCCACTACAACCAGACAGGTTAAAAGTATCAATTTCAGACGTATATTTCCAACAACCTATTGAAAAATAAATAATAATAATAATAAAAAAGCTGAAACTACCGAACGAAACCACTTTGCACAGTGAAATCGATGGTTAGTTAATCGAAGGATAGTCGCTCAGTCGTAAGTTGTAACTCATGACATGAGTTTTGTTTGTAGTAGTCCCATACATACACCATTGTGTTCATGCTTAGCTGCACACTTCTCAAAATGAAAATGAAAACGTATCGGGCGAGACTGATACATCAACAAAAGAAGTCATGCCCATATGGGCTGTCCAGATATGGGCATGAAAGGGACAAGGACTGACAGTTATGTATGGCCATATCAGTTGGATTGGCGGTGCGACAGAGGTGGGAGTGCTCCATTGTGGCCCAAACTCTTGACCTATAGCAGCGAAAATAGCTTACATCAGGATGGGGACAATTAATTTATCTCTTAGAACAAGTAGTGACTGATCCTTTCAACTGAACAAAACATACTAAACGTCTATAGTTTGATTTGATTACGTCATGGTATAATATACGGTTGCTGCATGGTAACCAAAAGTTCTTTCTACTGGTGATTTCCACAGAGCACCACAGGGAGAGGTCTACAGAGTCTAGAGAGATGGCCTCCCAAACATATTCAACGTTGTCAGAGGAACAGCGAGAGATGGACAAGGGACGTGGACTGTTGGATGCAACAATGCAACCTGTAGTGAAGTTGTACAGGATAGGTATGTACTGTTTTATTTACTTACAACTTGTTGTAAAGTTATACAGGATAGGTATGTACTGTTTTATTTACTTTACAACCTGTAGTAAAGTTGTACAGGATAGGTATGTACTGTTTTATTTAATGTGGTTTAATCCTGTAGTAATGTTGTACAGGATAGGTTTGTAGTGTGTTAATGAGAATTCAAGCCAAAAACACGCTTGCCCCGTGTCAAATGCTGGCGATATTGCAGGTATTCCTAAAAGCAACCTCTATGTCTACGTCTAAACTTATTCCTAAACTTAACCTCAGTAAAACTAGGTCTAAACCAAACCTTATTGTGCAGAAGCTTAGTGCACGTTTTTAGGTGAATCGTTCAGTTGCGGATAAAAGCGCCACATTTTGTATGAGGCTTCCTTAGGACATACAAAAGGATTTTAGCCTAGTAGCCCTTGTCAAATATCTATTTTAAATATCAAATTGAAAGACTATCAATATCAATGAAATATGTGAAAATCCGCCTAGTATTTTTCAGACTATATACATCATAAAATGATCAGATTACTTCCAAATGTGATAAAGTTGACTTATTTTGACATTATTAATGTCATAGAACATTAAGTACCATCAATAACACCTTTATTGTCTTTATTATCATCAATAACACCTTTATTGCAACAAAGAATACAAATGAATATGCATCACAGTTTGAAACATGTTATAGAGCTGTGCATTCTGTTTAGCTGTCACAATTGCATTTGCAAAGTGGGGAACAGTCCAAATATGCATTGCTGCATTTGCAGGTACTACAGTCACGTCTAAACTTATTCCTAAACTTAAGCTTAGTAAAACTAGGTCTAAACCAAACCTTATTCTTAAACGTAACTTCAGTAAAACTATGCTTAAAACCTTATTCCTAAACCTCTGAAAACTATTCCTTCTTAGGAGTGTGTTTTGGGTTAGGGTTTGAGTTTTCCGGTAACCCTTAATTCTTATGACAATTATTATTATTATTATGAGAGTGTACAAATGGACCCTTACGGGTTGATCTGGTTCCATTTGTACACTCCCAGAGTTAAACACCCGTAAGGGACCATTTGGAACCCCCCCCCCCCCAAGGAACCAGGGTCCCTGAACCACACCTTGAGGTCCACTGGTGTAGCAGAGTGTTTCCAGCGAGACAAGATGTAAAATGTTTGATCAGAATGGAACTGAGCCTTCATTAGTATCCATTAGCTACACCTGTGAAGAAAGTAAGGAAGAGGCCCAATGGTTTCTATTATGGCTTGCATGGAGCCTAATGGGCTGGTGAGTGGTGCTAGTACCGCTATATTGTAAATAGTCAATGCATACTTGTCCTGTAACGCACAACTGCCTCTCGATCTATCTGCTCCCGATGAACAAGTTGGTGGCATGGTTTCCTCCCCCACCTGTGTGTGAATGGGTGAAAGCAATGCACAATCTATGTAAAGCGCCTTGGATAAAGGCGCTATATACATTTACCATACAACAGAAGCTTAACACACAAGGCCTTTATAAATAAATAAAAGACAATTAGGGATGGTCCAATCAGGTTTTTTGGAACCGATCACCGAGCACCGATCACAAAAGTTTGATCACCCGATACCGATCAATCACCGATCCGATCAAGTTATTATTTATATATTATTTATATTTTCTAAATGTTAATGTTTTAACTTTAATTAATTAATTCACTCATGAATTCATTTATATATTTGCCTTATAGTTATTTACCAGCATTACTATGTATTTATTATCATAGCAGTAACTAATTATTCCTTCAGCACTGTGGAAATCAATACCCCAAAATGGCCTCAAGTGGGCATACTGAACGGATGGTTGATCGGATGCACCGATCGGATCGGATCGGTGAATTTACCTTTTGATCTAAACCAACGATTATCGCCGATCACGCTTTGATCGGCCCGATCCGATCCATTGCCGATTGATCAGTAACATCTCTAAAGACAATGTTGCTCTCTACAAACTGCGAGAGATGGCCAACCCACTTTTTCATATAAATATGCAAGTCCTTACTCATGTCATATCAAATTCCATATCTTAATAAAGTCCTTATTGTATTCCTTCATTGCAGACCAGTGTGCAGAGTCCAGCCTGAAGGTGAAGATGAGTTGGAGTGTTTCTGTTAAACAGGAACCTGAAAACCACCTGGACATCAGTACGTTTCATGCCTTCTCTTCTCTTCTCTTCTCTTCTCTTCTCTTCTCTTCTCTTCTCTTCTCTTCTCTTCTCTTCTCTTCTCTCGCTGTCTCTCTTAGAGAGAATGTTTGCAGGAAATGGCTTTTTTAATGCATGAGAATAGACTCATGATTTGGAACTACCAAAGCTATAACACAGAGGAAACGCTGCATAAAGTACAAACATTTAATGTTTTTTCTCTCATTTTATCTTTTTATTCTCCCCTAGACTTCGTTTCCCTCCCTGTGTGTAAAGAGGAGCTTTTCCCTGAACATCAGGAGAGGAGTCCCAGTCTGGAGGAACCACAACCTCCACAGATTAAAGAGGAACAGGAGGAGCGACTACAAGAGGAGCCTGATGGATCAACGTTGACATTACTAGCAGTGAAAAGTGAAGGTGATGATGAAAACAGAGAGACAGAGGCTGTAGCCAGCACCTCAACTGAACACATGAAAACACAAGCTGATGTAGAGGACTGTGGAACATCACAACCAACTAGTGGTGACCAGCTCCTCTCTCCACACTGTTCTCAATCTGACATCACTGAAGACAGTGATGAGTGGGAGGAGACCAGGGAAGGTCAGTCGGTTGTAAACACACTGGATTCACACAAGACACACAATGTGGAAGGACAAACATTGTCTTTAAGCCACCAGCTGTCCCAGGATCTGCCATTGTCAAAACAAACTCACTCCAAGAACAGCCACACAGGGAAGAAAAGTTTAGTTGTACGGTGTGTGGCAAAATGTTTAATCGCAATGAACATCTGAAGAGGCACACTGTTGTTCATACAGGGGAAAAGCCCTTTACTTGTACTGTTTGTGGTAAAGGCTACGGTCAAAGTGTTCATTTAAAAACACACATGATGACTCATACAGGGGAAAAGCCCTTTACTTGTACAGTTTGTGGTAAAGGCTGTGGTCGAAGTGGTAATTTAAAAGTACACATGATGACTCATACAGGGGAAAAAACGTTTACTTGTACAGTATGTGGTAAAGCCTTTAGTGCAAGTGGTAGTGTAAAAGTACACATGAGGACTCACACAGGGGAAAAGCCTTTTACTTGCACAATATGTGGTAAAGGCTGTGTTCATGGTGGTGAGTTAAAAGAACACACGAGGACTCATACAGGGGAAAAACCCTTTACTTGTACAGTTTGTGGTAAAGGCTGTGTTACCAGTGGTCTTTTAAAAACACACATGAGGACTCATACAGGGGAAAAGCCCTTTACTTGCACAGTTTGTGGTAACGCTTTTAGTCAATATAATAATCTTAAAGTACACTTGAGGACTCATACAGGTTAAAACACCTTTACTTGTGCAGTTTGTGGTACGCTCCATGGATTTATTTTGTCACTTGGCGTCTCAGTCTGGACAGTTTCCTTTCTCCAAGGTGAGGTCAGACAGACTGCGAGTGGAATCCAAATGTGGCTTCTTATTGGTCTGTGGTGGGGGTGGGACAAATACACCAGTGTGTATTGGCTGGCTGATAACGTAGCTACCCTAATCTACTCTGATTTGTTGGAACAACATCCAATCAGCAACAACGTCGCCTCCGTCAAAACTGATATACGAGTCATCTGAATCATGGCCAGACTGAGAAGCTAAATGATATGGATGTCTTAATTAACGCCAGGTCTTGTGGAGGTGTGACCAATGCCATTTTGCTATTGTGGGTGCGGAATTCTGCACACTGCATCAAAGCAGCTCACGGTAAAACGGACCTGAATTAGTCATGGGTGCTACTTTAATCAAACCAATCGGAGAGAGTATCAGCTGCCATTCCCTTTAAGATCAGTTCAAGACATGCGTTAAGCGGCGAGACCAAAAGAATAAGAAACGTCATATTGAAAGGAGAAATGTCCACGTGAATGCATTGCCATAATCATATATGGTTGCAATCCCAATGCTTGCTTTATAAGCTGTAGCTTTGATTGCAGACAGTTGAATAAAACCATGTGTAAGTGGGTTATTACCATCCACATGTTACTGATTCTAGAGACTGTCATGACATTCACAAACTATTAATTAGTGCTGCTGAGCAGTGTTAACTATTCAGCTGCTCTTAGGTTCTCAAATCATTGTATTTATACAGACTAACATCTCAGAGGTAAACACATTGACACAAGACATTGAAACTCACGTCTTCTCATTATAGTAAAATCTGAATCATAGAGATTTGTTGAGAATTAAGAGAGTGGGAGCCTCCCGACTCCAGACATTTCAGGACATTAGAGGGAGGAAGGGAACGCACACTCACTCACTTCATTTGTTTTCTTTTAAGCTACGGAAAACACCTCAACCATTTCTCTGATGATTGTCATTATTATTTCTGATTTGTTTGCTGTACATATGTTTGGTTTCTGATATCTGACTGTGTTTTGCATAGTATTGTCATCTAATGTTTCAATGAATTGAGTACAAAGGACCCCAATGGAAGCAAAGCAAGTGCTTTGTTGGGTTAAAATCCTCTTTCCACCTTGTATTGAACTTTACTTTCCTGTGCTTTTTTTTTCTTCTTCTGTGAACTACTAATAAAATATATAAAACAGGTTTTCACTGCTACAGATGTTTTATTTTTGTTATATATCACACCAGAAATGTTCAATATGATAATATGATTTTCTATACTTTCAATCTTTCTTTATATAAGAGTTTTGGCTTTTTCTATCTTATTCCTAAACCTCGGAAACCTATTCCTCCTGTGGAAAGAATCTGGCCGAGTTTGTTTTGGGTCGAGCGTTCAGTTTACCCTTAATTCTCATGACAATTATTATTATCACAGATAGAAATTGTGAAAATGCAGATTTCTTTTATCAGCTTACCAGTTTTTATAGCGTTGTTTGTTGACTGCATTTGATGCAGTATTAACAGACTTATTTTTCTTTTCTTTCCTTCTTTAAAAAACGTTACTGTCTTGACCCACAGAACAGAATTCAGAGCAGAAGAGGAAGTAAGCTCTGTATTGGCACCTTGCCTCTAAATTAACACAAGAGATAATTAATTCCATCATTATTCTGCTTTATGTGTTTACAGCAGAGAAGATTTAAAACGCCCATAATCCAGTCAATCATGGTGATGGTTAAAGGAAAGAAAGAAGTTAAATCTATTATTGTATCCTGGGGCGCCCGCTGGCCTAGCGGTCCAGGTGCATATACCACATAGGCTCTGATGCATGAGAGAGCGTGTCACAGGTTTGAAAAAGAGCTCTAAAAGAGCACCTAAATAAACTCAGCACAAAAAGAAAGGAAACATACATAATTAATTATATCTCTTAATTATAGCACAAGAAAGGAAACAAACATAATCAATTATATCTCCCCTTTAAAATTGTATTGTGTTTTATATCATTGTTATCGTTGATTCGTCACCTTTGCAACGAGGTACAGCTTGTAAGGATCGGGCATTCGAGGCATGAGCTACACAGCCAAACGTGTGGGTAGCGCCAACCCAAAATTAGCCAACATTCGGTCCATTATCTCTCCCCTTTAATTTTGCCAAATGGTATTGTGTTTGATATCATTGTTATCATTGATTTGTCACCTTTACAACGAGGTACAGCTTGTAAGCATATATCGGGCATTCGTGGAATGAGCAACACAGCCAAACGTGTGGGTAGCGCCCCTCTAAAAATGTTCAAAATGGCCTGGCAGGCCTGCAATACTGTTCTTTTGGTGTTCACCTTTGTTAGTTGGAGCATTGAATGACTGCACTCTCCCACAGTAATAAGGAAAGAAAAAAACAACACATATTGGCCATTTTTACACTGTAGAGCATCAAGAGAAAGATCACTAAATTAACAATTTAGCCATTTTTTTTTACCATAAGGTTCTGCAGAAATAATGGGGACTGCCCATAAGTCCTACATCTCATTAGTCCAAATTTGGTTAGGGTTAGGTTTAAGCATAGTTTTACTGAGGTTAGGTTTAGTATTTTCACCAGGTTAACATTCAGATTCTGAATAATGGGATGTAGGAACAATGAAATGTCGGACCAATGCCATGGCACCGAACTAAATAAATGTAACATAATACTTTGACTTACTGGTTTGCGCTTGGGCGGTGGATCGTCAAACATGTCCAGGGACGTCTCATCCGAGTCGTAGTAGTTGCCTTGGGTCGGCGTCGGTGCACCCCTTTTACTCAGGGCAACAGACATCTGAGAAAAAATAAATTTAAAAAATAAACACTTCTAAAAGGTGAACAGATGATCATGTAGCTAAAGACAAAATTAACCCACACAATGAATCATTCCTGTTAGCATTAACAGGTTTGTGCATGCTGGGGGGTTACTGAATTTCCCCCTTGGGATAATAAAGGTATCCATCTATCTAATAGGATTATATCAAGCTTTCAAATACAATATTGCAGCACCAATTATCCATAATATCCACTGATGTACTCGTATGAAAGCGTACCAGTGCAGTGTTTGGAGGGCAACAAACTATTTGACAGTTTACAGTTAAACTTACATTCTGTCCAGTATGTCCCACCACCGCCATCTGTGATCCAGGCTGAAATTTAACACAGGTTTTTAGAATGAGGGGGGACAACTACATTAAATCAAAATGTTACAGTTATATTTAACTTACATTGAGGCCAGTCCCTCTTTCACTGACAGTATTTGAGTTTGCTGCCATGTCTTTTCCACGCTGAAAACACAACGTTTTTCAAATTAGTATGTGAAAAAATAAATCAGCTTTTAAAACCTAGACTTAGTGGACTGGACCTAGTTTGGTTATTGGACCGTTTTAAAATGTAAATCAAATCCGGTAACAAAAATAGCCAATCTGTGCATTTAGATCTGCTATTTTTGGCTTTGTTTCCCCTCCAGAATATGGCAGCTAGTATTCAAATGGTGATACAAATTTAAACCACATCGCTTACATCTTTATTATGTTCATATACAGTACATTCTGTCTTTATGTGGCATGATTTTCTTCTGTGTGATAGTAGAAATGTGAATGCTTGCATATACATGCACACGGTGATACAAAAATATCACAAAGCTTACATTTACCTGCAACTCGTAACTCTGGCGTGTGGGGGTTGAAGTGAGCAGGGGTCTGCTCAACTGCCTGAGAACCAAAGTGACAACATACATGTTTTTGGAGAGTAGAGGTAAATGACCACACACACACACACACACAGGTTTGTAATGTGGAGGTGGTCTCAGTCCAGAACTTTGACCGCACCTGTGTATGAAGCAAGTGCGGCAGAAGTTGTGAATGCATTATGCTGCTTCGTGACCGGTATGTATTTTACATGACAGAAGACTTTGTTTCACAAATCATACAGTATGTGAGTCACTGATATGGCACCAAGTTACAAAAACATGCATCACAAAATATCAGTGATCTTAAATCCATCCAAATGCATTTACCATTCCTTTCTTGGGCTCCCTGCATGACACTGGTTTGGGAGTGGGAACGACTGGCCCCAACCTCTCTGTTTCTGGTTGTTTGGGACCTCACAGCCCAGATGTCCTCCCCCCTTTTAAAAGCATCCCTTTTGAGGGCCACGCTTTGGAAGACGTCTGAAAAACACAAGAGAACGTTTTAACAACAACGTTAAACATTACATTTCAGATAGTCAGGTTCGATAAAATAAACTGCTTCACTAGTTTAAAATAGATAATCAGAAAGGAAAATGATTTGGATAGAATGTAATTACACAGTGAGTGCGCTATGAGAAAACATGCTCATCAACATTCTCAGATGCACACATCTTATTAATATGATTGCTTCATTATGGCCATCTGCATTTGAATCCCATGAATAATATTCATGGGTTTCTAGCCTGGATGGTCTTATAGATCAGGGGTTTCCAAACTTTTGTCTCAGGGCACCCCATAAATTCTTTTGAATCCAAGGCACCCCTACATTATAATTTTCACTCCAAGCACCTTATAGCATATTGTCGTTGTCAGGTAGAAAACTTGTATGTAGATCGGCTGTTTTCACTAGTTTTGTGCAACAGTATGATGATGAAGCAGGGCTTTACTTTACCAAAAGATGCACACATTTGAAACTTGGAGATACAAGGTTTCTGCCCAACACTGATATTTTAGTGATTATGTTGCGAGGAAAACGTTTAGATAATAGCCATTTTGGTTCAAACTGACTGAAAATAACTTTGTACTTCAAGTTTAAAATGAGATTTTTTCAAGTGTCCAAATAAATTCCAAATTTTATCAAATTATCTCGCGGCACCCCTGGACTGCCGTCGCGGGACCCCAGGGTGCCCCGTCACCCACTTTGAAAACCCCTGTTCTATATCAGTGGTTCGCAACCTTTTCACTTGGAATGATGATGCACATTAAGCAAATTATCTGGGGACTCTCCAGAATAATTTGAGGACCCCTTGGGGGTCCCGACCCACAGGTTGAGAACCACTGTTCTAGATCATACAAGGGCAAATGGCGACCACATACAGCCCCCAGCTTCACGTAATGTGACACAAAGGTTAATATCAAATTAGTCATTATTGATTTCAGCTATTACAATTCGAAACAGGCAAACATGACCCACTTTAATTACTTCAGTCTATATTAGTAGCTTAATGACTAAACATGTAATTATGTCCAATGTAGTTTAAGTTCATAAAGTTAACATAGGTATAATTAAATACATTTTAAATTGAATAAAGAGTTTCAATTAGGTATAACTACATGCATTTTAAATAGAATAAATTCCAATTAAAAAATAACAAATAGCCATAACAAATAGCCAATTTACAAGCTCAAAACACTGTAGATCGGCTGTTAGTTAGTTGTGTCTGACACAATGATGAAGCAGGGCTTTCATTTACCAAACAAAGTTAATGGAGATCGGAAATTTGAGGTTTCTCCCGAACATTAGGCCTATATACATTGAGGCCCTCTGGAGTGAGTGTGGAAATATAGTTGCCCACATAATTGATATATATATATATATATATATATATATATATATATATATATATATATATATATTCAATAGAAGACCATACAGGCTAACAATCTTATTTCATGCTGTATTTAATTGCAGCCAATTGTATCATATCCAATATTGCAGGGGCTACCACGCATTAAACATGTTTTTCCCCCGTTGTACAAAAGTCATCACAAGGCCTTCTGCAGCAGATAGCAGACCTACAAGCTCAATGTGTCCTGACGGATGCAACGTGGTTTCATCTTGTAATCTGATCACTCCATATTATGTCTACATAAGCGCTCTTTTTTTTATAAAAGTGCTTATATAAGTACCATATAAGCCATCATAAGTACCCGAATCTTCCGTATTATAATCAAACGCATTTTAATCCTTTCGGTCACCATTTTATATGCTTTCCCCTCCGCTTTTAACTATGTGATCCTATCGGTTGGGAGGTGTATTGCACTCACTGATAGATTATAATTGTTTGAGAAAAAAGCCACCGATCGGACTCAAATCATATTTATTAAACAATGCTTAAGATACGGGTAACTCTGTGGGCCCGTAATACATTCTAACATACGTGGCCGGGGGATAAGCACTTTGTTTGAAATAGTAACCCTTTATGTAGACGTAAGGGGACATATGAAGGAAGCAATCCGAGTCTGAACCTAGGTTCCAAGCAGACATGTAGGCCGCTTGTTTGTAGGCATAATCATTAAATGAATGAACGCAGATTAAAGCAACAACTTTTAAATTGAGTCAGGCTACATTATATTGTACTTATTTCGGGATAAATAAATAACACAAATGTTCAATAACTGCTAAATAAAGTACTTTAGCCGCCATTGGAACGCTGGCTTGGGCCCGTCTTTTTGGTGGACAAATCACCTCAATCCACCCCTGGTCAGACTCGAGGTCTTCTCTGCAATTTACGGTCACACGGATGTTATTTTTTATTTTTATTATGGAGGTGGTTTCTGCCTGGACAAAATGGTCCTCAAAATAAAATAATCCAAACGACATGTTTAATATAAAAACGCTGCGGAGCAGCTCTGCACTCAGTCTGTCTGCTGTACCAGGCTGGAGAGAAAGACACAGGTGTTCATCATCAGGTTGATTAGGTAAAGCGCAGTCTGCATGCACGGCCCACAGGGTGCGTTCGTAAATGCGCCCCGTTTGTGGTTAGGGATAAGGGTTATGGTTAGGTTTAGGCATAGTTTTACTGAGGCTAAGGTTAGGGTTAGGGTTAGGGTTAGGCATAGTTTTACTGAGGTTAGGATTAGGGTTAGGTTTAGGCACTCACTACACTGAGTACACACCCGTCACCCGGTGCGCATTTTCGAACGCACCCTTTGATGACTGAAACACCAGAGGAAAACACCATCCCAGCCCACAGTACCTAGTCCACTGATAGTCTCACAATTTAAACTGGAGAACCAATCATATCGCCACAAATTGATCAGTTAGTAATTTGAATGTTCCTTTGATGTTACAGTACATTCTCGCGGTTAAAATTTCACAACCTCGTCTTTCGTTTCCACCCCGGAAGAAAAGAATACCAGTAAGACTCCCTAATCGGGAGATAAGCGAGGGGGCAGAAAGACTTGAACCAAATCAGTCCCAGGTGAGATAAACCTTACTGTTATACGGTAACAGAAGTACTGTATTAACACGTAGAATGGTGACAAGAAACATATTATTCTAACTGAACTATTGATAACATTTTTCCCATTCTCCCATTATCTTTAGGATGGAAATGAACTTTTGTACCCTGGAGCACCTATCACCAAAGCCCAAAGCCTGCTCCTTCTGATGGCTTATGTCCTGAGGCATAACCTGACTGGGGTTGCTCTGGATCATCTGCTTCAGATCTTCAATGAACATTTTCCCAGCTTGATGCCAACCTCCTCATATCTTTTCCATAAAGCTTATGGCCAATATGGAGATTATGAGCCACATTTTTACTGCCATCATTGTTCTAACTACATTGGAAGTAAGGAATGTGGATTGACACATTGTGCTCTTTGTCAATCAGCCTTTGATGTGGACAGTGCATTCAAAATAGGTTCATATTTCTTGGTGGTGAGTCTATCCTCACAACTGAGAGCTATTCTGGAAACTCTTGCCATCACCAAACATACATCAACTCCAGGTTTAATAGGTGACATCCAATGTGGGGGTGAGTACAGACGGCTGAAAGACAGCGGAGAAATTGGAGATGATGACATCAGTCTGCTCTGGAACTGTGATGGCATTCCTGTATTTAAGAGTAACAATCGCCAAATATGGCCTATTCAGTGCCAAATAATTGAGCTAAATCCTGCTGAACGGAAAAACAACATCTGTGTTCCATGCCTGTGGTTTGGAGAGAGCAAGCCCAACATTCAGGCTCTCCTCAGACCATTTGTGAAAGAACTTGAGGACCTTCAGACCAATGGCATCACCTGGGGAAATGATACCACGACTAAAGTGCATGCCCTTATATGTAGCTCTGATTCCATTGCTAGGCCACTTCTCAGAAACACAAAACATTTAATGGGATTTATGGGTGTGACTTTTGTTATCAAAGAGGTGGGGGTCCTTATCCTTATGCTAGTCCTGAGCCCTGTCTCCGGACTGAAGATGAGCATTTTGAGAATGCTATGATTGCAACACCTCAGCAGCCAGTCATGGGAGTTAAAAGCCCATGTGAATTAATGAAATTGGATACATTTCAAATGATCAAAGGCTTTGTTCCGGAATACCAGCACAGTGTATGTCTCAGGGTTATTAGACAGCTGGCTACTCTGTGGCTGGATTCCACAAATCATCAACATGGGTGGTACATAGGCACCAAAAATGAGCAGATAGACAAGGAGCTTAAAGCAATCATGCCACCTACCGAGATAACCAGAGTTCCACGGTCCATCAAGGAGAGAAAATTCTGGAAAGCTTCTGAGTGGAGGTCGTTTCTATTGTTTTATGCATTGCCTGTTCTGAATGGAATCCTCCCCAGGAAATCCATTGTAAAATAAATCCCACATGTACAGTCTTTATAAGTAAATAAACATTATATTTAGCGGGATGAAAATGATTAATATGTCTATGCCGATATCACTTTTAACATATTTGAGTGAGCATTATCGTACCACTTTATTTATAAAAAAACACATAAAACAACAGTGTTGAACCAAAGTGCTTACTCAGTAAACAAATATATACAAAACAAAAAATCTAAAAGTAAAACAATATACAGTACAGGGGAAAACCCCACAGCAACACATTGCCTAATGGATAAAGCAATTCTCAGTCAATCATTGATTACCTACAGTAGCACTAGCACCAGTAGCACTAGCACTAACTTCATTATCATCGCACTCTGCAGTGTGGGGCCTTATGGGGAGCAAATGCTAATTTCGAGCAAATTTGATGTAGCCCAGGGCATGTTCTAATGATTTGTTTTGCACAAAAATCATTTGAAGCCCAAGGAATGTTGTTTGTGCAAAACAAATGCTTGCAATGGATTCAGCATCATGACAAACCCCTAGTTAGACCTCTCATATCCTACTTAAATACCCAGAAAAGAAAAAAAGTTCTTCCTCTATTGAAAGTCGATGGGAGCCCAATTTGATTTGGCCGCTGTGGCGACCCCGAAGGCCGCTTCTGGCATTTATCTGAAATGGCTTAAACAAGATGTAATCTACTGATGTCATTCATGTTGATGAATAGACAAAGTATTGTACTTACGTGATATAATCTGGATCTGTAAATTAAAAACAATACGTTATTTGATATCAAATAAAAACACAAGTTATTTGTCAGTATGTTTTCTTCATGTTAAAGCAATCGGACACTTAGGCAGAGGTTTGTTTTGGTTGTTTAACTACCTTGTCATGGATAAACTAGTCCAATTAGGGAGATTGCTGCATCACACAGGTGATTAGAAATTAACTAGCCTGGGAACGATGCAAATTGGGAGCGATGCAAATAAGGAATGCATGTCCTGCTGTTATATGCAATACCCGTTATACCCATTGGGTGGTTCTGGGAAGTCATTGGCCGGACTCACACATATGCGTGAAACATCTTCTCCATATCGTCTGAGAATGAGGGGGGGAGGGGGGGAGTCCAATGCATTGTCAATGGAGGGTTGTTTGGTTTTTTATCGTTGCCGTGTCTCTTGGCCAAAAGACAGCCTTCGGTTGAGCAAGAGACACGGCAACGACAAAAAAACAAACAACCTTCCATTGACAATGCATTGGACTCTCCCCTCCCCCCCTCACTCTCAGACGATACGGAGAAGATGTTTCACGCATATGTGTGAGTCCGGCCTTTGTGCAACCATAAACATCTGTGGGGAATGTCTGCAGTGTGCAAACTGACTGTGGAAAGTGGACTGACTAAGTGATCTAATGGCAGGTGTGGGGAATTCAGCAGGTGTGGGGGTTTTGCCAAATCAAGTTCAGGCTGGGAAATCAATTCACCCTTTGTCAAGTCCCACCCCATGTCGCTCTGTTACTAGGTGGGACAAAAAGCCAGGGAAGACTTTTTTTTTCATTCACTTCCATTATAAAAAACAAGATTTTTCATAGCCTCATTATTGCTATTTAATGTACCAAAAGAAAAACATCTACGTGATATTAATAAAAAAGGAACAAAAAAGGTACAGTAGTTACATTGAAAAACAGGGGGTTTCCCCCGAAAATACACATTTTAATTAGTTTAACCCTCTGAAACAGGCAGAGGGCAGAGAGAGAGAGAGAGAGAGAGAGAGAGAGAGAGAGAGAGAGAGAGAGAGAGAGAGAAAGAGAGACAGAGAGAGAGAGAGAGAGAGAAAGAGAGAGAGAGAGAGAGAGAGAGAGAGGAGAGAGAGAGAGAGAGAGAGAGAGAGAGACAGAGAGAGAAAGAGAGAGAGAGAGAGAGAGAGAGAGAGAGAAGTGAATCTTGGGTGACCTGCACTGACCAGGAAGTTGTGGAACTATAGCCTCGCTCTCAACATAAAATGTATTTTAATTGTAATTCTGCCCATTTAAGATATATGTACCCAATCGAATATCTTAGTTACATCGATATTGTTCATGTGAACTAATTTGTTGAAGCTTATCATTATAATTATCAAAATCGCTATGACCGCACAGTGGCGTACTGCGTCGCGGCCAGTTGCATTTCTGCATTCAGCTCTTCATACCCAATCTAATGACACCTAGTACTTTCAAAAACGAATAAGAAATACATTTGAGCTGATCAGATTATTTTTCTATTGAGAAGCTAGCTATGCCTTGTAACTTGCATTTCTGGATTCTGCATTCAAATGCCTTTCCAATGACACCAAGCATGGCCAAGACAACAATAATAGCCAAAAAACGGGAGCCTATGTCTTGACTGGAATGGCTGTACTTAATGATTTTTTGTTTTATTTTCAGGTGCATAAGGCCTGTCTATTACCACCATGATTGGGCAAAACATAACATTTTTGAAAAAATATAGAAGTTGAAAATGTGGGATTTTCTGCAGATATGCTGAATTATCCCAACATTCACTGTCATGTGAATTAAAATGTCTTGACAACCAGTTGACCAATCTCCATGTGAGTTGCATTTCTGCATTCAGCTCTTCATACCCAATCTAATGACACCTAGTACTTTCAAAAACGAATAAGAAATACATTTGAGCTGATCAGATTATTTTTCATTGACATCAGCAAAAATCGTGGGCTGCCAGCATTAACAGCCAATAGCCACTTTTCCTTGGTAAATTCTAGTCTGCAAGAGCTTATGATTTTTTGTCATATCTCGAGAACTGTGTGACCATTGGTCATATAACTTGGTATAACAGAGTTCTGTGTTCCGATAACCGAGGCCAATATGGCACCATGTACCATAAAAAAACATTTTGTGGACAAACGGCCGGCCATTTCTCGAGTTGAGAAGCTAGCTATGTCTTGTAACTTGCATTTCTGGGTTCCGCATTCAAATGCCTTTCCAATGACACCAAGCATGGGCAAGGAAAGTGTTTCCAGAAGTTTTTAGCCCAATAAATGCTTATTTATAAGACAACAATAATAACATTTTTTCAGGTGCATAAGATCTGTCTATTACGACCATGATTGGGCAAAAAATAACGTTTTTTAAAAAATATAGAAGTTGAAAATGTGGGATTTTCAGCAGATATGCTGAATTATCCCAACATTCACTGTCATGTGAATTAAAATTTCTTGACAACCAGTTGACCAATCTCCATGTGAGTTGCATTTCTGCATTCAGCTCTTCATACCCAATCCAATGACACCTAGTACTTTCAAAAACGAATAAGAAATACATTTGAGCTGATCAGAATATTTTTTATTGAAATCAGCAAAAATCGTGGGCTGCCAGCATTAACAGCCAATAGCCACTTTTCCTTGGTAAATTCTAGTCTGCAAGAGTTTATGATTTTTTTTTGTCATATCTCAAGAACTGTGTGACCATTGGTCATATAACTTGGTGTTCTGTGATAACCAAGATAACCGAGGGCGTTCCAATGGCACCATGAACTGTACCATAACAAAAAATAAAAATAAAATAAAATAAATAAAATTGTAGATGCTGCTTTTGTGCACAAACAGCCGGCCATATCTCGAGTTGAGAACATAACTGTGCCTTGTATCTTGCATTGCTGGATTCAGCATTCAAATGCCTTTCCAATTTGCATTTTAGCCTTTCATAGGAACAGGGGGTTTGTTTTTCATGTTTGTGTGTGTGTGTGCGTGCGTGCGTGCGTGCGAAATACTAATATTAATATCAATAATTCAACGATAGGACAACCCGGTTTGAGAGTGGTGTCTTCGGATCGGTCTCGGTGAGACGGACGCAATGGCACCTTCCTGGTTTACGTAGGACTAAGGGAACCAGAGAAAGGCAATGGGGAAGTTCTCGAAGAAATATACAGCAAATGTGCTGGGGAATTTGTTGGTTGAAAAACTGAAACTAAAATAATCATAAAAACTCCAAATATGGGCCTAAAAATTAACGGATAGTTTCAGGGGAGTAAGGTGCACCCAGCTGTGCAGTGAATTTGAATGACAATATTGATGAATATATTCAATATCTGAATATATTAAAAATACGATTTTTGTGAAAAAGTGAAGAAATGTGAATAAGGGCGCTGCGACGTTGTGGAAGTGACGGCTACGACGTCCTCGGAATTCCGAATGCAATGGTGCGCCATTCAACGACGCTGGACGCACCATTCGGCCGGTATCGCACATTCCCCACCGAAAAAAACATGTTTTATTTTTATTTTAATAACTTCCCGGAAAAATTCTTCCATACAAAAACTTTATATGCATTACGATCGCGTCGTCGAAATACATATAACTCGCTTGATTCACTTCGGGAAGTTGCGGGCGTGACAACTGTTATGTTATGTTATGTTATGTTATGTTATGTTATGTTATGTTATTACTACTCATACATATGTTGTTTTGCATATTATTGTAGGCCTATTGTCTTTTGTCATTGAAAGTCTCGGTGAACTGAATACAAAGGAATGCAATGGAAATGAGCCCTGGCTTTTTAGTTTTTTTTTTTTTTTACAATGTCGTCAATTAAATGAAGTCCCCTCACATCTGTGGGCAAATTACATCCTGCACATAATTCCACATCAAACTCTGCTCTGAGTCTAATGATCATTACATCCTGATGTGAAAGAAAATGTGTCAAAAAAAAAAAAAAAAAAAAACACAACTGTTGTTATGCAGTTCTTTCTTTTTCTTTTTACCCCTTGTTCTCCCCAATATAGTAGTTATGCCAAATGATTCTTCCCCACACTCAATTCTGTCTTTTCACTGCTGTTGTATCCTACTGACTCACTAGTGCAGGGGTTTTCAAAGTGGGTGACGGGGCACCCTGGGGTGCCGCGATAGCAGTCCAGGGGTGCAAGACCATTTGATGATATTTGGAATTTACTCCAATTATTACTTAATTAACAATATATATTTAGTATAATTTTAAACTTGAAGTAGGCCTACAGAGCAATTTTCAGTCAGTTCCAAGTCTTAACCAAAATGGGTATTAGGCCTATCTCACAACATAATCACTAAAATATGCTATAAACATAAGGTGCTGGGAGTGAAAATTATGAATATAATGTAGGGGTGCCTCGGATGACAAGAATATTTATACCGGTGCCCCTGAGCCAAAACAGTTTGGGAATCCCTGGCTGCACTAGTGAATCCGTCTGTCAGTCATTCAGTGACAGTTACATATCTCCTCCACCAGGGGGCGAAAGGCATTAAAGCAACAGTGCCTGGATCCATTATTGCGCATGCGCTAAACACGTTGATCCGGAAGCCGGATCTTCCGGAAGTAGAATGTTTCTGGCGTGGCGTTTCCACAACAAAGGAACCGTTGGTGTTTCATGGTGGTTTTGGGACGCGACCTGCCGTTTGCCAACAAACCTAAGCATAAAAGTGGTTGCCGGGGGGCAAGGAGCTCCGCTGTGTTCACTTGGACCGCGCGGAGGTGCCGAAAGTCGGGGGGACAGGACATAACTCGACTCGCTCGCTTTAGCTCGGCTGCGGTGTCTCACGGTGTCTCACGTGGATCAAGTCCGCTTGAGTGTTGGTGTTTAGTTTTATGGTGGTTGGGACACAGTGCGTGGTGAAAAGCTTCTCATATTAAAAGGAGTTAAAACGCTTCAAATGGAGTCTGTACGGCTGAAGATAAATGAACACATGACGTCGGTGGGAGAGGAGATATTGTGTGTTTTGGAAAAGCAACAAAGTGTTGATGTTTGTCGCGTGAAGCTCGATGTCAGAGTGTTTGTGTTGGAGCGCCTCCGTGCGGCCGCAGAGGTTATGTGCAACCTCTTCCAGAGAGAGATGGAGACACTACACAACAACCAACTACACACTGCAGGTATGTCTGTTACACACACAACACCACACTACACACTGCAGGTATGTAGTATGTTTGTTGTTCCTAATATACGTGAACGACATGGCATCTGCTTGCGACTGCAATCTGTTCCTGTTCGCGGATGACTCGGCTCTCCTAGTCTCCTAGTCTCGGGCAAGGACCACTTGCAGGTTGAAAAGACACTTAACTCTGAATTAAGTAAGATCTGCACATGGCTTAGGGAGGGGTCATTAATAATGACCCCCCCCCCCCTCCTCCCAAGGAGAATTTTAGGGGAGGGTCATGCTATTTTGATTTTAATCTCGGGGAGGGTGATGCTATTTTAATTTGAGTGTCAGGGAGGGTCATGCGATTTTGAATTAAAAAACAGTCCAGGTTTTTATAGGCCTATATATATTTTACTACAGCGTTCCTTTCAATAATACTATTATTATAGGTGCTGTAATGGCAATTTCACCAATGATTTTGCGCATTACTTCACAGGTTGTAGTGAGGGGTGATCCTACGCAGTATGACACAGAAACAAACAATGTAATGTCCAGTCCAAAGTTTCCAGTTTGAGGTGCATTTATTTACATGAAGGTTTTCAGTTGAGAATGAAACATACCATTGATATTGCAGTATTGGGTTCTGAAGTGGTTTTCTGTATTTCTGTTTGTTTGTCTGCTGGTCTGCTGGTAAGAAGGGTGTGCTCCCCAACCCGTGTCCTAGTCCTACTGAATCTGCTGAATGCTTCACCTGTGGCCCTCAAGTAACCTACCCAGTGCAGAAATCTAGAGCCCACCACCTAGTGTTCGTTAACATAAACTGCATCCTAATCAGAAATAATAGGCCTAACATAATGGCTCCTACATACCGGCCCCTAATTGTCTCAAGTCTAATGACAATTACAACATAAAAATAAGGAGCCATGTTCAAATTCATAATTCATCAATTTCACATTTACATGTTTTTCTCTTTCTCTTTTCTTTTTTTCTTTTTTCACAAAAAATACAAAATAAATTCATTCAATGTCCTTTAAACTTAGGTTTCAGTCTCTTGGAGCAGACAAATCTTCGTTATTGGTCTCTCCAAGATGTTGCTTTTAGTCTTTAGTCGAACTGTGCGTACATGACCTTTCGCATCAGGAAGGGTCTCCAATATTCTCCCCAGTAACCAGGAGCCTCGTGGTGCAGTGGAATCAACCACCACAACAATGTCACCAGGGGCAAAACTTCTCTTTGCTATTGACCATCGTTGACGTTCTTGGATTGAAGGTAAGTATTCTTTTGTCCATCGTTTCCAAAAGAGATCTGCCATGTATTGTACTTGTTTCCATCTACGTTTGATGTATAGATCCTCTTTTACAAAGAGTCCAGGTGGCAATACTGGCTGTGTTTTCAGCAAAAGAAGGTGGTTTGGGGTCAGAGCTTCCAGATCCATTGGGTCATCAGAAGACTTAGTTATGGGTCGATCATTTAAAATTGCTTCCACTTCACACATTAAAGTTTGCAATCCTTCATCGTCAAGCACTTGTTGATTAAGAACAGAGCGTAGCACACTTCGTACCATGCGGATCAATCGTTCCCAAACACCGCCGTGATGGGATCCTGCAGGGGGATTAAAGCTCAACTTTATCCCTTGCTGAAGCATAGCATTCTGGATCTTGTCCTGATTTAAGCCATTTAGTGCTTCCCTTAATTCTCTTTCCGCTCCAATAAAGTTTGTGCCATTGTCTGATCTTAAAGACA
Source organism: Nannobrachium achirus (assembly GCF_963921795.1). Lineage (NCBI taxonomy): Eukaryota > Metazoa > Chordata > Actinopteri > Myctophiformes > Myctophidae > Nannobrachium > Nannobrachium achirus. The sequence goes on from NC_137813.1 coordinate 72,264,633, forward strand.
AAACTTGACCTCGTCGACAGATAAATCTTCGTAATGCATGGATGCAGGAGTCTGTGTCAAGTGTATGTGCAACTTCAAGGTGTACCGCTCTGCTTGCCATGCAGGTGAAGATTACACCATACCTTTTAACGAGACTTCGTCCTCTTTTGATCTCTATAGGACCGAAGTAGTCTACTCCCACATCTGTAAACGGAGGCTTGTCTGGTTGGATCCTCTCCAAAGGTAAGTCTGACATTTTTTGTTCTCCCACTTTACTCCTCTGTCGCTTGCATATAATGCAGTCTGTTAAGATTTTTCTTGCAGCGGAGTTGGCTTTGATGATCCAATATCTTTTGCGGAGGTGAGACAGCATGTAATTTCTTCCTCCATGTCCGAGTTGTTTATGGATATGCCGTAACAGTAGTGTGGATATGTGAAAGTCTTTTGAGAGAATAATTGGATGTTTGAGCTCTTCAGGCATCGCCAGCCTATTCAGGCGACCACCTACTCTCAGCAGGCCATCATCCAGCACTGGATCCAATTTGTACAAATGACTGCTGCTTTTGACATTTTTGCCAGTTTCCAGAATAGATATTTCCTCTTGAAATCTTTGTCTTTGACTGAATGAGATGACTGCAGTTTCTGCTTGGATGAGATCTTCAGGAGATAAGCACTGTCCACTCAGTGTTGCTTTAAAGACTTGCATCTCCTCTTCAACCTTCTCCTTTAATTTGACAGGATCTTGTTCAACGCTACTCAAAGCAGTTTGAATCTCCTTTTTCTTTCTAGTCAGTTGCAAGAGTGTGGTCTTTACTTTAAGAAGCCAAGCTACAGCAGTCTTCAGTCTCATCCATGATGAGAAGTAGTGGATTAGATAGTCAGTTGGGTTCAGTTGACCTTTAACAATGACATTCACAGTGATGTCAGGCTTGATTTCTGGATCATTGACAGAGATTGTAGATTCAAAGTGTAAATTTGGCCACTCCACATTTGATCTACAGAGAAAATCTGGTCCTCTGATCCATTTTTTGCAGCCTAAGAAGCGGCCTGCTGTCAGCCCTCTTGATGCTGCATCTGCAGGATTTTCCTTTGTTCTCACATATCTCCATTGTGATACATCAGTAGCATCCCTTACAAAGGAGATCCTATTTGCCACAAATGTTTGAAAACGTTTCGTTTCGTTGTTTATGTATTTGAGCACTGTAGTGCTATCCGTCCAGAAAATGGATTTGTCCAGTGGTAGCTGCATGTCCTTTTGCAGCATAGTGTCCACTCTGACAGCCAAAACTGCTGCTGCCAGCTCCATTCTGGGGATGGTCATTTGTTTTAATGGTGCCACTCTGGATTTTCCAATTATGAATGCAACATGCACTTCTTTGTTCTTGTTTTCCAGTCTTAGATATGAGACAGTTCCGTAGCCACTCTCACTGGCATCCGAAAAGTGATGCAGCTGTGAATGTGTGATTTGAGCAAAGTTTGTAGGCTTCATGCACCGGTCCACTTCAAAGTCCACCATCTTGTTGAGATCTGCTAGCCATCCTGTCCACTGTTGAGAGAAAACATGGGGTATGGTTTCGTCCCATCCAAGTTTCTTCTTGCAGAGCTCCTGCATAATCAGTTTGGCTGGCAGAGTGAATGGTGCTAGAAAACCTAAAGGGTCATATACAGAGCCGACTACGGACAAGATGCCACGTCTGGTGTGCGGTCTTTCTGGTGCAGCTATTGTGAACTTGAACACATCCGTTTCAACACACCAGTGTAATCCTAGGGCTCTTTCCATTGGTAGACTGTCCTTGTCCAAGTCCAACTTCTTGATCTCTTTAGCTCTGTGTTCTTGTGGAATAGATGTTAATACAGCACGGCTGTTGCTGATCCATTTAGACAAAACAAACCCACCCCTCTGGCAGAGAGCAGTCAGATCTTTTACCAGTTGTACTGCTCATCCTTCTGTGGGCATGGATTTTAAACAATCATCTACATAGAAGTTGTTGTGTACTGTATTTGTCACCTCAGGTGGAAAGTGAGCCAGGTTGTCTTCTGCCGTTTTCCTCAAAGTGAAATTTGCACAACTTGGTGACGACACAGCTCCAAAAAGATGTACTCTCATTCTGTATTCGGCCAGATCTTGCTGCACGTCACCATCAGGCCACCATAGGAATCGCAGGTAGTCAACATGTTTTTCAGACACCTTAACCTGATGGAACATGGCTTTGATGTCTGCCATTAAGGCAACCTGTTCTTGTCTGAATCTGAGGAGGACTCCAATAAGTGAGTTGGTAAGGTCGGGACCCTGAAGCAGTTGACAGTTAAGTGATGTTCCTTTAAAGACTGCACCACAGTCAAAGACGACTCTTAATGTGCCTTTCTTTGAGTGATGCACACCATGATGTGGGATATACCAGAGTTTTCCATCACTTCGATTCAGCTGCTCCACTGGCACCAATTCAGCATAGCCACTGTCAATCATGTCTGTGAGGAAAGCTGTATATTCATCATGGAACTTTTCATTTCTGTTGAACTTGCGTTTCAGGCTCTGGATGCGTTGTTCTGCAATACAACGGTTGTTCGGCATGATGGGATCTTCTTCTTTGAAAGGTAAGTTTAAACTGTAATGTCCATCTTTAATCTTTGCCGAGTGGTTTACAATATCAAGGAATTTGACTTCTTCTCTTGACATTTCCTCTGTTTCCTTACTGGCTCTTTCACTGAAATCCTGATTGTACTGTTTGACAAGTAACTCTTCCAGGTTTAGAATAGATATTCTATTGACAGCAGCAGCAGGGCAACCATTCTCATCCCTGATGGTGCCATCTCCTTTTAGGGGACCATAGATGACCCACCCCAATAGGGTCTTTACAGCGTATGGTCCATCTGCCTGGCTATTGACCACCTCCCAGGGTTCCAGTAACTTTGAGGCGTTTGTGCCAATTAGGAGGTCAATGCCAGAGTCTAATTCAGGTATGGTAATGTGGTTCAGATAAGGCCATTGTGACAAGTCCTGTTGTTTTGGAATATTGTGTTGAGAGACTGGCATGGTTTTGTGAGTGAACACATCAGGCAGTGGTATGAAGACATTTGAGTCCATCCTAGCTATTTCCAGACCAGTGATATGGTGACTGGTTTCAGGCTTGACCTGATTCATCGTACGGAGAAGAATGTTTGTTATTTTTCCAGGAATGTTAAGCCTCCTCATTAGGCTGTCTGTGCAGAATGTAGAGGTGCTTCCATGGTCTAAAAAGGCATAGGTTTGTAACACTGTCTCTCCCTTGTGGCTCTTCACCTGAACTGGCACGATGGAAAAGATGGAGGTTGTTTCATCACCAGCCCCAATATGTCCACGTGTGAGGTGAGATTACAGCATTATTTCCGAGAGTCTTCTGTTGTGTCTGTTCGTTTTGTTCAATGTGGAGTAAGTTGGGATGTTTCAGTTTGCATGTATCACATATTAAACGTCTTTTGCAATTCCTGCTTAAGTGACCTCTTTTTAAACACCCAAAACAGACCCCCTTTTCCTTTAGGAAGTCTATCTTCTCTCTGTGTGTTTTCTTCTTCATTTGTGGACACTTCTCCAATATGTGATTACTTTCATTACACAACAGACAAGGTGAACTGATGAATGCCTTTTTCTCCTCTCCACTTGACTCTGATGCTGTTACTATGGGTGTTACAGTTGTTGCAAAACTGCTTCTTTGACTTGACTTTGGTTTAATGATGGTTGAGGGTTTGGCAGTTGTGGTTTGTTTAGTGTCCTGGATGTTTCCAAACAGTGGGTCGGACAGTACTTTGACTTGTTTTTCAATAAAGTTAACAAGGTGAGAAAACATTGCCCTTTGACCACGCTCCTGTAGTTCACATGCCCTGTTCCTCCATCCTTCTCTGAGCCTGTATGGCAACTTCATTAGAATTGACCTCATATTAGAAACCACATTCATTTCATCCATATAGGCTAGATTGTCCATTGCATTGTGACAACCTCTGAGGTAGAGAGAGAATGCTTGCAAACCTTTAACATCCTCCTGTTTAATGGGTGCCCAGGCAAAAGCCTTTTCCATGTACGCAGTTGCAATTTTATGCTCATTTCCAAAATTCTCTTTGAGCAACTGTTTTGCTTTTTGATAGCCTTGAGATGAAGGCAGATGTTGGCAGCTGCGGACCAGGTTCTTTGGGTGCCCTCGTGTATACTGTTCCAGATAATGAAGACAGTCACTAAAGTTGTCTGTCTTTTTCTCCACTCCTCCTTCAAATGCCCTCATAAACATCTCATATTGTAGTGGATCACCATCATAAATTGGAATGTCTCTCGGGGGTAAAGTAGAGTACATATTTTGTTTCACCAGTAATGTTGATATGTCATTCTGTTTTTGTAACATATCACAAATGTCACCTGCAGGGGGGTTAGTATGACCGTCATGACCAGAAACACCATATACATTTTCAGTTTGCACATTTGGAATAGGTACATTGTCAACCTGCACAGTTTGCCTGAGGAGAGAGTATTGCGTTAGTGGACCTTTTGCAGATTTCCCATATAGTGCTTGTTTTGGCCTCACAGCCTGTGGCTGGGAGGGAGGCCTTGTTTTCATTGACACTTTTCCCGTTTGTAGGGTTTGATCAGGTAAGTATGTGGTGTTTGGATTGAATGAAGTTGTTTTAGCTGCAGCAGCTCCCTTTTGTGATTCTGATACTTTTGAGCTGCCCCTTGATGCCCTTGTCTCCAGAACATGGGCCTTTGCATTAACTGCTGCTAGCATTGTCTCCATTTCCAATGTTTCCATGTCTTTTCTGAGTTGTTCCTGTTGTGCCTCAATTTGATGTTTCTTTGCAAGGGCAGCAACTTGTTTCAGGAGAGCAGCCCTTTCAGCCTGGGCAAGTATGAGAGCAGATGAAGTTGTAGATGCTTTTGATGTTGTTGACTTGTGTGTGGATTTTGCAATGTTTGACACACTGTCCAGGGGACCAATCTCATCATTGAGTCTTTCACTCTCTGTGACATGCATTTGTTGTTCATTTTCAGACTGAGTTTCAACATGGACAGGTGTTTCACAAGTGGTAAGTATTGTTTCAGCAGTGATATGCATCTGTGGCTCATTCTGAATTGTGACTTGTATTTGCTGTTCCTTTTGCTGTTCATTTCCAACAGTAACATGCATTTTCACTTCAGATAGCCACACGTGTACATCATCTATGAAATCCTCCAGTATTTGAATTTTTGGCTGAAACCATTTATTTTGCCTGTCAATTTCCTCCTCAGGTAATGGCAAAACAACCAATGAAGCATGACTTTCTCTTGCTTGACCACACAGATCAATTATTTCATCCAAATCACATTTTACTGCATTTACATTCTCATTTTCCTTCATGAGCTCCTTCAAAGTCTCTCTGACTTTAGCTGCCTTTTTTACACACAAGCCTCTTGTCTTGTGTGTGTTTTCAATCAACAAGTCAAGGCCTTTAGCTGTATGTGTGACCACTCTTTTTTCCTTTGCAGGATCCTTTGTAATGTTGCCATCTTGGGGCAGAGCATCACCATTGCCAGACATGATAGTTCTTTCAGTTTCAGCCTCCTCACACTCACCCAGTAGAGCTGCAGGTGTGTCCTATCACCCACATTAGGAGGCAGTTGGCTGAGAAACAATCTGTCTTTTGTGGCTCCTTGTCCTTTGTTCCTTCGATGTCCTTTGTTTCACTCGTAGAGCGTCCTTCTTACTTGAATGTAATGCGCATTACTTCACAGGTTGTAGTGAGGGGTGATCCTACGCAGTATGACACAGAAACAAACAATGTAATGTCCAGTCCAAAGTTTCCAGTTTGAGGTGCATTTATTTACATGAAGGTTTTCAGTTGAGAATGAAACATACCATTGATATTGCAGTATTGGGTTCTGAAGTGGTTTTCTGTATTTCTGTTTGTTTGTCTGCTGGTCTGCTGGTAAGAAGGGTGTGCTCCCCAACCCGTGTCCTAGTCCTACTGAATCTGCTGAATGCTTCACCTGTGGCCCTCAAGTAACCTACCCAGTGCAGAAATCTAGAGCCCACCACCTAGTGTTCGTTAACATAAACTGCATCCTAATCAGAAATAATAGGCCTAACATAATGGCTCCTACAGGTGCCATCCCTAGAAATTCCCCACAGTCACTGCAGTTAGTGAATGAACTAAAGAGGCTGTGTTTATACTACAATGTATTTTCCTAAAACAATGGAGAGCTGTGTAAGGCAGCAACAATGGTTGTCAGAACTGTATCCCCCCTCCCTAAAGTAAAAAGTGAAATGGTGCTAAAAAAAATAATTAACGACCACTCGTTGAAAATGCGCATTTGACCCAGATTTGATCACAGGCAATCAACAGCACAAAATGAATGGCAGCTGTTACAAGCCTTCTCTTTGTTTTGCACATGTGTCAATTGTTTTATCTGTAACCTAGATGTCAAATAACCTGTTCTCAACCTGTGAGAACTTCTCACCTTTTTTGTGATGTCCACGTTGACTTTTACACTAGCAGCAGTAGGCTACTCACTGTGTGTTAATTTAGTTTGGAGGGTGTGTTAGTTTATATTTGGAAATGTGTTTTTGGGATGAAGTGCAGCTGGGATCTCAATGCATCATATTAGCCTATTCATTATTGTTCATTGCTGCTGCCGCCCACACCCGTTTTGAACCCTAAAAAAAATCCAAATTATTTACAGTAAAAAAAGAAAGAAAGAAAATAAAATTCGCAATGCCCACCCAAGTTTAGGTTTTAGGCATAATTTTACTGTTGTAAATATCATGTTGTAGGGGAGGGTCAATCTTTTTTATTTTAATGCTTGGGGAGGGTCATTGATTTTTCCCCCAATTGAGAGGGAGGGTAATGGCATTTTATAAAGGGGCTTATACATTTTCTCCAGTAACACCCCTCAATAAAAAAACGACCCCCCCCCCCCCTTAACGACAACAAATTATCAATTCACTTGGGAAAAACTGAGTCCATCCTCTTTGGATCAAATCATAACCTCAAAAAAGTCGATAACTTCACAATCAAAGTGGGTGACAAGGTCATAACACGAAAAAACCAAATCTCTTACTTAGGATGTATCCTTGTAGCTAATCTTTCCAGTGAAAAGATGACTTCTAAAGTAATAAATAAAATCAACCAACGAACTCGCTTCCTACAGAGGATCGCCCCAATGGTCAATTTCAACACACTGAAGAGTGAAGACCATAGCTGGTGCAATAATCCAGCCCCTATTTGACTACGGAGTTCACGTATGGTATCGTGACACCCCACAAGCCCTTAAAACTAAACTCCAAACAGCCCAAAATAAACGAATTAGGGTCCTGCTTATACCATCCCTATCAGACTCACCTCACCGCTACTCACCAGCTAAGAGTGGGGTGGCTCAGAGTAGATGACAGAGTACAGCAACTTGCAATGGGCCTGTTGTACAAGATACACTACACCACTATGATACCCAAGTACCTGTCAAAATACTTTATAAACATTAAGGATGTCCATAATTACAACACCAGAGGCAGCGCCACAGATCACTTCCAACCCAGAGTCAAAACCAACAAAGGGTCAAACTCGTTTTTCTGCTATACCACCAAAATGTGGAAAGCCTTACCAAAGGCCATAAAGGAGTGTGGATCACTAGCATCCTTTAAAATTGCCCTGAAAAACCACTTACAGGCAGCAGCCGTTCGCAACTGGTAAAAAAACTAGACCAGGTCAACCTGGTTGTGCCAGACCCCGGTTCTGCCAACCCCCTGTCTGTCATCATCATTTATGACATCATGCCTTTTGTAGGCATGTCATCATCATGTCATCATCATATATACCCTTTATATAGAAAAGGGACAGACCGACATTTGCTTATGTAGGCCTACCCATTTCATGGGTCTGGCAAACAAACCTAGCCCAACCTTCCCCTCCCCTGCCCTGTTTGTTTAGACTAAAGCCCTTTGCACACAGGACAGTTGCGTTTTTTTCGTTTGTGGCATGAATAAAACGCATTGGATTTGGTGTGCAAGGCTGTGCAGAATCGGCGCTGCGGATCCAAAAAGGAGTCATAAAAGGAGTGATGAGTTTTTTACCGCATGCGACAAGACGCACAAATCGAACTGGGTTCGATCGAGAAAAAAACGCACGGCGGCAGCCACTCGTCGCACGGCTAATTCGGAGCCGGTGTGCATGAGGTCATAGAGAATCATTGTTTTCTTTTCAAAAAATTATATTGTCCGTTTTATCCGTGCAGTTAAACGCGCCTGTGTGCAAGGCCCTTTACTGTTTTCTTTTTTTGTTTTTCTTTACACATCTACTGCATAGTACTGTGTTCTATTTGTCTGTCATTCAATGTTATATGAGATACTTTAATGGTTTCCAGTGGAAATAAGCTTAGTCTTTTCATGGATCTCCTTTTAGTAGACCTTGTACCAGTGAACTGTACCGTCATGAAACTGTACCTTTTCCTATGCAAACTTCTAATAAAGTCTTCAATCAATCAATCAAAAAATGTCTGTTAAGGCTTATCCATACTATGACCGAAATGTTCGGTGAGTTTTGTTTTCCGACGTGCAAATTTCCGAACTCCCGTTCGGTCCAATGCTTTTCAGAAGTCCCGAGGGATATAATTTTATGGTAGAAAAGGACCTTTTGACCGAAAACGGCGGTTTCGGTCATAGTATGGATAGGCGTTTACACACACAACACCACACTACACACACTGCAGGTTAGCCCCATATAGAACCTCACCCGTCGCTGCATACTGTTGTGCTCCGAGACGAGGTCCTATAAAGATTGCCCCGTGGGGGAGGAGAACGCCTCCAACGTTGAGGTAGAAAAAACGTTTCCCGAAATTGTATCCACAAAGTAAAGGTAGTTCCGAGCTCCCAGACTGTGATAACCTAACGAGGGTCAATAAAACATGAACCAGGGCACGAAACAACCCCTTAAAATCGCTAGTTTTGTCAGCCGGTCACCAGGCTTTCTGCCTGAAAATTCGACCCGAGGAGGCGCTAATGCTACCATTCCGGCTGCAACTTCCAGGCTTGTAAACATTACATACCTATCCTGTATAACTTTACAACAGGTTGTAAAGTAAATAAAACAGTAGGCCTACATACCTATCCTGTACAACTTCACTACAGGTTATTTACTGTGGTTTAATCCTGTAGTAATGTTGTACAGGATAGGTTTGTAGTGTGTTAATGAATACAAGAATTCAAGCCCAAAACACGCTTGCCCCGTGTCAAATGCTGGCGATATTGCAACGTGTGGCACCAGGTATTCCTAAAAGCAACCTCTATGTCTATGTCTAAACTTATTCCTAAACTTAACCTTAGTACCACTAGGGTTGCACTTTACAATAATGACCTGTTATAAATCATTTATAAACATTTATAAGCATTTTATAGATGAGTAATAAACATGAACAAACTGTTTATTGACATTTGTAAATGTTTAACTAAACATTTATAACAGTTTTAAACATCATTTACATGTTATTAGTAAGGTATTAGTAAGTAGTAAAGTTAAAACTAATCATGAATAAACCATTTATATACATTTGTAAATGCTTAATAAATCATTTATAACTAATGCTAAAATTCACATAATGTGTAGGTAGGAATGCATTTACAAATGTCTGTTAAGGTGACCTCCATGTTTGTTCATGTTTAATATACACTTTGTAGATGTTATCAAAAGCCCTAATGTAAAGTGAAGACTATTCATTGCGACCATCAGGTTGCAAGTTACTATGAAAACCTCCCCCGGCTGTCTGTCAGTCCCTCCGTCAGTCTGTCCGTCACGTCACATCACGTCACGTCACGTCACACTTTTGGCCCTACTTTTATCTCCGGCACTGTTTCCCCTATCCATGCCAAACTTGCCAAACTGCTAAACATGAACAAACATGGAGGCCACATTAACAGACAGTTGTAAATAATGAATAGTCATCACTTTACATTATGGCTCTTGATAACATCTACTAATGATTTATAGATGATTAAGGGATGTTTTACAAAGCATAACCATGAACAAACAAGGAGGCCACATTATCAGACAGATATAAATAACCAGTAAGGAGATAAGCAACCTCATGGTGGCGCTAGAAGAGGGGCATGTGAGAAATCAGGGGTGGAGGTTGTGGTTTGGCAGCCAAGGAGTGTGTGCAAAGTTTGGCATGGATAGGGTGCGGTGCCAGAGATAAGAGTAGGGCCAAAAGTGTGGTGTGGCGTGACGTGACGTGACGGACATCCGGTGGAGGTTTGTATAGTAACTTGTGACCTCACGGTCACAATGAATAGTCATCACTTTACATTAGGGCTCTTGATAACATCTACAAAGTGTATATTAAACATGAACAAACATGGAGGTCACCTTAACAGACTAAATGATAAATGCATTCCTACCTACACATTATGTGAATTTTAGCATTAGTTATAAATGATTTATTAACCCTTAAGTGCTGTTCGGGTCATTTTGACCCGTTTTACATTTTCATTTGAAAAAAAAAGGTAGAAGTTAAAAATGTTTCCACCTGAAACTCACTGGCCTTAAAGATTCTTCTGAGATGAACATGTAAAAAAAATATTTTTGCACTACACCCATGCTACACCCCCCTCATATTTTTTGAACCTTAAGTGCTGTTCGGGTCATTTTGACCCGGAAGCACAGAAATACACAGTATTATGCCAAAACACAGACACACAGTCACCCCCACTTCTAACACCCCCCTTCCGAAGCCCCATTCCGAACCCTCCCCCCCTTCCTATAAGCATGAGCAATATTGCCCAGTATTAAATGAAGTAGTTTTTTTTACATGGATTTCAGCTAAATCAGTAAAAACGCCTAGCTCTTTCAGTGTTTAATGTGATATAGCAAAGCAGAAATGCAAACATTTAGCAAATATATCATATGAATTGTTTGGTATTGAGTCAAAGTCAATGTATCATGATGATTTGTTAAGTTAAAATTTATTTTAGTGTTGTTTTTTTTTAAACCAATTATCCACCGGGTCAAAATGACCCGAACAGAACGAAGGTGTAGTGAATCTGAACAGAACTTAAGGGTTAAGCATTTACAAATGTATATAAATGGTTTAATACCTTACTAATAACATGTAAATGATGTTTAAAACAGTTATAAATGTTTAGTTAAACATTTACAAATGTCAATGAACAGTTTGTTCATGTTTATTACTCATCTATAAACTGCTTATAAATGTTTATAAATTATTTATAACAGGTCATTATTGTAAAGTGCTACCAAAACGGGGTCTAAACCAAACCTTATTCTTAAACGTAACTTCAGTAAAACTATGCTTTATAGACTTGTATTTATTTACCTGTCCAACAATTTCATTGTGACTGGGAAGACCACGGACAGGGATACGTATTCCTCGATGCAAAGAGCCTTGGTGGCAGTTTTGAGAGACTCCAGGACAGGTAACATAGTCTCTATTGTCTGCCAGTTGTCATCGGTCAACTCCAAGGTCCTCGCCTCGGCGAGTTTGGTAACTGTTCTGTCCGAGAGGGCGGCAGTGATGGCCCATCGCTGTTCATGCAGACGTTCCAGCATGTCATAAACAGAGTTCCAGCGGGTCGGGCACGACTGTATGAGTTTGTGCTTTGGCAACCCCTGCTGTGCTTGCTTGTTCTTCAGAGCAATGGTGGCTGGATTACTGTGATTGAAATGGCCCACAAGTCTTGAAACCGCACCTATCAGTCGGGTCGTGGCATGTGCTTTTAGCCCATCATTAATGGCCAGCTGCAACGTGTGGGCGAAGCAAGGCACCGACTCCCAGCTTAGCAAGGTTTGGTTTGCCAGCGATATGTTGGCAGCATTATCATGAACGCAGGCAATAACTTTTCCTTCCAGGCCCCATTTCTGGATGGATGTGCACATGTGGTCGGTGAGGTTCGCTGCTCTGTGTCGCTCCTCAAGTGCTACTGTCTGGAGCACTCGACTTTTACCGTCAACAATGAAATGACATGTGATTGTCATATAGGACTCTGTGGTATTTGATGTCCAGCCATCAGTTGCGATCGATACAAATTCGACCTCCACCATAATCAGTTGTATGCCTGTTGTCATATTCTCATGCGCCACCCGGATCCTCGACCTGACCATTTTCCTCCCTGGCACTTTGTACTCGGGCTCCACGAAGTTCATCAGTTTGTTGAAGCCTTCGCCTTTAACGAAGCTAAAGGGCAGCATGTCTCTTGCGGTCATTTCTGTGATGATGTTCGTTAAGGTTTCTGACCGACCGGGGCCGCAGCGACGGCTGCTAGAGCTTGTAAATGAAGTAATGCGGGATTGTGTGCTCTGGGTCTGGCTAGTTCCTGGTGTCGGCTCGTTGAGGTTTATGTCCAGGTGTTTGTGTTGGATGTGATTTCTCATCGTCGCCGTAGAGTTTTTATATGACAGTTTACTTGAACACAATCTACATGACGTGTGTCTGCCATCTTCATCTAAATCAAAGTACTCCCAAACTTTGCTCTTTTTTTCTCACTGACATGATGCTATGTGTGCCGTGTGGCTGATCGTTGTCCGCACAGGGAATGATGAACCCACAATGCCGTGCTGCGCTCGTGCTGCAGAGTCGCGTGCATGCACGCAAATGATCCACGGGAAAACTTAATTGGCACCTATTTTACTAATTTGTCATTTTAGCTTATTCAATGCAAACTTGTATTAAGACATGGCAGTAATTTGGGTAAAATAATAATAATAATAATAATAATTAAAGCTGCAAGCAGCAATGACCGGGCCCTCGCAGCTCTACCCACGTCACAAGGGGCAGCAGTTACACTATTACACTTATTGCCCTTTTACACTTATTGCCCTATTAGACTATTACACTATTACACTTATTACACTATTACACCTATTGCCCTATTACAGTATTACACTATTACACTTATTACAATATTACACTTTTACACTATTACACTTATTACACTATTACACTTATTACACTATTACACTTATTGTGCTATTACACTATTACACTTATTACACTATTACACTATTACACTATTACAATTATTACACTATTACACTTATTGTGCTATTACACTATTACACTTATTACACTATTACACTATTACACTATTACACTTATTACACTATTACACTTATTGTGCTATTACACTATTACACTATTACACTTATTACACTATTCCACTTATTGTGCTATTACACTATTACACTATTACACTTATTAAACTATTACACTTATTGTTCTATTACACTATTACGCTATTACACTATTACACTATTACACTATTACACTTATTACACTATTACACTATTACACTTATTACACTATTACACTTATTGCGCTATTACACTATTACACTTATTACACTATTACACTTATTGCGCTATTACACTATTACACTTATTGCACTATTACGCTATTACACTATTACACTATTACACTTATTACACTTATTGCGCTATTACACTATTACACTTATTACACTATTACACTATTACACTTATTGCGCTATTACACTATTACACTTATTACACTATTATACTTATTGCACTATTACACTATTACACTTATAACACTATTACACTATTACACTTATTGCGCTATTCTAAAACGGCTAGTTCCATTCCTTGATTCTGATTGGCTGGTTGCCATGGTATACCTGAGACTGTAACCCATACCTTGAATCAGTTTATATCAAAGCCAGGTGCGTTATTTCTTTCCACTGTGCCGTGAGGCTGAACTAAAGAAGCGAGCGTTTGATTTCCTCTCAAATCCTGCCGTGCGGGTGCTTCTAAGCACCGCCCGCATGCATAGGACAGCGGTTGATGAGTAACAGCCAAAAAAAGGAACAATCAAGTTTCGGCCAATCAGAAGAGGGGGCACTTCCTGTTTGGCGAAGGAAGTTTGACGCTTCGCCACGGTCACGCCATTTTCCGAAAACTCACGATTCGCACAACTTTTCATCTTTAAGGTGTCTTGAGTATGACGAGCGAACTTGAAGATGATCCGATTAACCCCCTAGGAGGAGTTCGTTAAAGTGCGACCTGTGAAAACGGCCAAAAATGCGCCAAAACGTCACTAATTAGTCAAAATGGCTGACTTCCTGTTTGGTTTCGGACATGGCGCCAAGAGACTTTTTTGTGAGTCCTGACATGATACAGATGTGTACCGATTTTCGTACGTGTAGGTGAAACCGTATGGTGGGGCTTGAGGCACGAAGTTTTGTAGGGGGCGCTATTGAGCCATTAGGCCACGCCCCCTTTAGATTTTTTTTTAATACGAAAATTTTCGCCACTTGTGATGTGTGTGCAAAGTTGCGCAACTTTTGGAGTACGTTTTGCGGCTCAAAAACGCGATTTATTCGGGGGAATAAGAATAATCTTTACAATTACAATAGGGTCCTCACACACTGTGTGTGCTCGGGCCCTAATAATCTTTGCAAATACAATAGGGTCCTCACACACTGTGTGTGCTCGGGCCCTAATAATAAATACATAGGTTAACCAAATTTTATTTACAAAACGAATAGCAGGGTTGGCCCCGTGTAATCAGATAATCGAATAATCGCGCACATCGCTACTTCTCTCTGTGAACCACTTAATTCTCCGCCCTCCCCTTCTACAGGAGAGACAGAGAGAGAGTCAAAAGACTGAAGTTTTTTGTTTTAAACATATTGGATAGTGGATACACCACTGGAATAATTCATCATAGATAAGAATATAAGTAGCCTACTTCTACCTTTGTAGTCATCTCAAAGTAAAATCCACGTTTTGCTTGCTTGGATTAGAATCCAGAGAAGTGATCACTGTTGCCAGCCAGCTGTGTTGTTAGGTTAACGAGGCTCGTAGAGAATGACCCTGATTTGACATAGATGCGCGTTTTGCGTCTCTCTCTCTCTTTTAGGTTAACGAGGCTCGTAGAGAATGACCTCTCTTTCTCTCTGCGATGTGAGAGATAACTGCTGTAACGTTGCTGTAAACTTAGTTCCAAAAAACATAATTCCAAAGTCATTGGAGTAGATATGGACAACAGTTGTTGTCGATCAACAAACGGTCATTTCCACAGGAGCTAACAGTTAGAAGCTAGATGTAAGGAGGATGAAGCGTTGCCATTCAGTTTCTGCGACAGAAACAAGCAAACAGGTCTATAAAAAAGGGTTTCCAGATCCTGTTTTTGCCAGCAAACAGGTCTAGAAAAATAAAAATAAAATGGGGAAGGTCAGTCAAACAGAAACGTTGTCTGATATTGTTTAAGAACAGTGGTTCTCAAACATTTTCATGCCAAGAGCAAGGACCCCAAATGTGTAATATATAAGGGTGCCGAAAAAAATCTATATGAATCGATTATCGGTTTCAACACTAGCGATACGGCCGCATCGGTGCGCATTTACCTGGAACGGTCCAAATCGCGGCCGTATCGGTCGATGTATCGGTCCTCAAGTTATTAATCGGATTAATCGGATTTTAGCATTCAATAATTAACCTGCTGTGAAAATCTGAACTAATTTACTCAGCGTTCACTGTTACAAATAATTAATTCAAAAGTGAGCGCTGCGTAAACACAGTGCAACGCTGCTTGCATGAAAGCCGCAGATCTACAAGCCCACAGCTCATTGCGTTGCGACTGGGTGTAAACATATAGATCTTCTATTTCTGGCGCAGGGCACGGAGTAGGGTTTAAGATTTTCCGGGAATTATCTCATTTTAATTCCCGGGAATTTTATGGCCTTTTCCCGGGCTTCCCGGGAATTCCCATTAAAATAAAAAATAAATAAAAAAAAAGTGCCCACTGAAATCCATTTATATCTAGATACTTATTTTTTCAATAGAATTGATATTTAATTGTTTAAAACATTTTATTTGAACGAAATATATACATGTAAAATCAAACATTGAGGCCTATATAGGCCTACCATATTCAGAAAAAATATGACACATTTGTCAACATTGAATGAACTTTATTGAGCTTTTTCTTGAACTGTTAATATCCTATGCATATCACTGTCCATCTGTCTTTCAATGTTATATGAGATACACAAGTGGTTCCTGTGTAAATAAGCCAAAAAGATTACTATAGGAAATCCTTTTAGTTGACCTTGTTCCGTGATTTGTACTGTTGCAAGTTGCAACAGTTATTAACTTTTTTTCTATAGGCTATTTTACACACCACAATAGGTTATTAAGGCTGTCTAAAGACAGTGGTTCAGCCATTGTCAAGTAGTAGGCTTACTGTAGTTGATGGAACTACTATTACTGTTACTATGGCTGCTATTTTATATACCTACAAGTGTTTGTCTGCAATAGAACACATTCTTTATACAGCTATTCTATGGCTATACTGTTGACGTTTTTTTATTTTAATTTTTATTATTACCCATTATAATAATATTTATTGTTATTGTTGTTATATTGTTGTTGTTGTTGTTGTTGTTGTTGTTGCTGCTGCTGGTGAAATTGGCTTGACAATCCTTTCTATTTTTATACTGTCATTTGTGGCTTCTAAAAATCTTACCTCAGCCAGTTTGCTGGTGTGATTGTCATATACGGTAAACTAAAGAACCAATCATGCACGACTGTTGGAGGAATTACGGTAAAACTGGGTTTGTACTTTGTCCGTACGAACGTGTTGCGCGCTAATCTACAAGCCTACAACTACACGCATCCTCAGGGCTTTGAGGGCTTTTAGATCGTCTATATGCTCACCGCACCGCACAACACCGTCGTACTGAAAGAAGTATAACCAGTGCCATCCACGCTTCATCGAGTGGAGACGCGTGCAGTCTGCTTTTTGGGTCCGTCGTTGTGCTTCACAGCAAGCGGTTCAGATGAACTGTTGCCGAAGTGGAGTTATTTATTATGAGCGGAGTCAGCGGACCGGTTGTGCATTGACAGTGCTCCGTTTTACATTTTCATTAATAATCACAATCCAAATCATATAAGGTTACTCTTTATGAGGCGAAGCAGGGACGGGGATGCTAAGATTTATCTCTCAGCCACAGCTTGTAGATTGGCTATTTTCCACTAGTTGTAACCCAGATTGACAGTCTGTTCTCTGCCTCATTCTGCTAGTTAATCTCTTCAAATTGCGCAGCATTTTAGCAACTAAGTACCTGAAAAGGATGATCAGCACTGCCTGTGGTAACTTCTTAAACATTCTGTTTACATCATAGCCTATTCATTTTCTGTGAGTCTCATGCTGCGAGTTTGCACACCATGGTTTGAGCAGTGACATTGATATGCGCCGTTGGCTCAAAAAATCCTCTACGTCCCGTCTGCGTCCCAGGGGAGATTAATTTGTGTCCCAAATATATATTTTTACGTCCCCTGGACGTCGGGTGTCCCTTAGTCTCGAGCCCTGTTTTGTAGGTTTTAAAACATTCTGAGTTCATTTATTACAATTTTGAAGCAGCCAGAATAACCTTTCAGACATTTGGTTGGGGTCTTTCCTCACCTGGGACCCCCCAGATGGACCCCTGTGCCTATCTCAGTACTCGCTCCGTTCCTGCTCCAGAACAATGTCATATTAGATCATAATTGAATAAATGTTTTTGTAGCTGGACTCTGAAAACAAAAATGAGTAGTAGCAAATACCAGGCGTCTTCCACAGTGGCTTCGGGACCCCTAGGGGGTCCTCAGAGTTACTAGTACATAGTGTACTTCTGTCAGATTTTCCCAACCCCTGCCCCTTTTCTGGGGGGTCATCTATTTTAGGACATTGCAGATCAGTATGCCAGCCAGTTAATGTCCAATTTTCATAATATTAGAGTTGTTTTGAAGGTTTTAAAACATTTTAAGTTCATATATTGCACTTTTGAAGCAGCCAGAATAACCTTTCTGACTTTTGGTGGGGGTCTTTCCTCACCTGGTACCCCCGGAATGACTCCTGAGCCTATTGCCCTCATTTATCAACGTGGTGCAGATCAAAATTTGGGTGTACACCGAAATTTAGGGAAGTCTCGACATTTATCATTTCAACTTGACTTTGACGTTGGCGTAGGGTAGGATCAAATCTCACGTCAAGTCCATAGGTGGTGTAGGATTCATCCTACACCACTTTGTTCCATTGTAGACGTGCGGAGCAGCATTGTGTAACTATTTGACAGGCAATGGACACATGTATCCACTCGAAAATGTATATCCAACACAATAATAAATAATCCTGTGAAAATATAACATTTTATAAAAGTATATTATAGCCAGCTACATCATGGACATGCACGCCGATTTTATTTCCAAGTTACAATGACAAGCAATCAAAATCTAGCAACATGGAAGCAATCTACTGTTAAGTGCTTTAACAGTCTATATTTTAAGATTGCAGACCTGGCTCAGAACAAGCACATTATGGCCTACGAACGCATGCGAGAGCATTTTCGGGACCAGCGCGGCGCCGCTGTGATCTACCGTGAGGCGTGAGCCTCCAATTTATACAGTGACGCGAGTCCTTTTAAATATGGATAAAACCCGAAGCTCCAAACCTGGCTGTGCCCAGCCCCGCGCACGCACGCTGCGGATGATTTATTTGGGGGTCCACGGCCCACCTGGGAGAAGACCAGCCCGCGCAGGAACGGTACATGATCGCTAGCTCAAGCACTCAAAAGTGCATTGCGCTCGTCACCGAAATTGGGTTAAATTAATATCCAAAACGTAACCGTGGGGTCTCTCAATTTATACAGTAGATACTGTACACTATGCTGGAGTTAATGATGAAACCCGACGTGGCGAGCCTTGAGATCATGGCCATGGGGAATATGATTGCTTGTAACCAAATGAACGCGCTCTGTCTGCGCACGCACGGCACGGGTAGGCAATGGTTTAAATTAATATCCAAAAGTATTCATGGCAGTGACCAGTGACTTGTGTCATTCATGTCGGCTGCGGTGCTATAGCCTCCTTGTCAAAGATTGTACCGTTGGTTAATCCCACGTTTCCACTGTCAAAGACTGCTGTGTAAACCAAAATGCTGCTGTTCCAAGTAGCCTAGTTGCGTGTGTAGGTGTGTGCATCCGTGCGTGCATGTGTGCGTGGTCTGTGTGGGACGTGGACATGGCTTTTCTTTGGTTGTTAGGTCGTATTCGGGTTGTTCTGGTCGTAAAATGGGGGCGTTTCGAGAATAATAAAGGGCGTGTTATTTAAATTTCAGCCTGCGCATTTATCAACGCTGGGATCAAATGTACGCCAGGTGTGTCTGTTTAGGAAGCATTGATAAATGCCGTGCACACGTTGCCCTACGCAAAATTTGGTGAAAAAAATAGACCATTTTTTACACTCCATTGATAAATGAGGGCCTATATCTCAGTACTCATTACAGTCCTTGCTCTGCTCCTGCTCCAGAACAGTGTCAAATTAGATCATAATTGAAGCATAAAAGCTTTTGTACCTGGGCTCTGACAACAGAAATGAGTAGCTAATACCAGGGGTCTTCCACAGGGCGTCTGGGACCCCCAGGTGTCCTCAGAGTTACTACAGGGGGCCAGCCAAATCTCTGGTCACCCCAACCTCCCAGTCAGCCAAGACATCTGACTGGAAAATACCCTCCACTCTCTGAATTCCATCCATTTTCTTCAATTGGTCGAAGCGGAATGGAGGTGTGTACCCGGTGGAAGCTCAGGGCAATTTGTCAAGTATCATTTATACTGCATTGTGATGTAGCTGGCATGGAGGATATGTGGTAGCAGTGCAGCTCCAAGCTTTGACTGAAATCCCATCCCATTACCTTGCATTATCACAGATGCAGGGTTGTTGGACCAACGTGCTCCAATTACTCCAATGTTGATGGAAATAAGTAAGCCTTGCCCAGCCCTGAGGCTCATAGGGCAGGAGTCTATGTCCTGTTTCAGTGAGGTAGCTTGATGGACAAGTACCCCTGGACAGTGGACATGGTAATAGTTTGTCACAGGGACATACCCCAATCCAGCCTTTCATGCTGAAGTCATACATTCAAGATGTATGACAAGATGACTGTGTGTGTGTGTGTGTGTGTGTGTGTGTGTGTGTGTGTGTGTGTGTGTGTGTGTGTGTGTGTGTGTGTGTGTGTGTGTGTGTGTGTGTGTGTGTGTGTGGAACTGTTTTGCGTGCCCGCTCTGACATCACACTCTGGCTTCACTGTGATGGCACACTAACAGAATCCCTTTTATGACCATATGGAGTTCCTTGATGTCTTCAGTATTAAGCCCATATCTAACAGGACTTCATATGGGAATGCCCATATATGGAGGCCACATTGGCTTGCTTAATCTTAATAAAGTCCTTATTATATTCCTTCATTGCAGACCAGTGTGCAGAGTCCAGCCTGAAGGTGAAGAGGAGTTGGAGTGTTTCTGTTAAACAGGAACCTGAAAACCACCTGGACATCAGTACGTTTCATATCTTGTCTTGTCTTGTCTTGTCTTGTCTTGTCTTGTCTTGTCTTGTCTTGTCTTCTCTTGCTGTCTCTCTTAGAGAGAATGTTTGCAGGAAATGGCTTTTTTAATGCATGAGAATAGACTCATGATTTGGAACTACCAAAGCTATAACACAGAGGAAACACTGCATAAAATAACAAAGTACAAACCTTTAATGTTTTTTCTCTAATTTTATATTTGTATTCTCCCCTAGACTTGGTTTCCCTCCCTGTGTGTAAAGAGGAGCTTTTCCCTGAACATCAGGAGAGGAGGGCCAGTCTGGAGGAACCACAACCTCCACAGATTAAAGAGGAACAGGAGGAGCTTCTACAAGAGGAGGCTGATGGATCAACGTTGACATTACTAGCAGTGAAAAGTGAAGGTGATGATGAAAACAGAGAGACAGAGGCTGTAGCCAGCACCTCAACTGAACACATGAAAACACAAGCTGATGTAGAGGACTGTGGAACATCACAACCAACTAGTGGTGACCAGCTCCTCTCTCCACACTGTTCTCAATCGGACGTCACTGAAGACAGTGATGAGTGGGAGGAGACCAGGGAAGGTCAGTCGGTTGTAAACGCATTGGATTCACACAAGACACACAATGTGGAAGGACAGACATTGTCTGTAAGCCACAAGCTGTCCCAGGATCTGCCATTGTCAAAACAAACTCACTCCAAGAACAGCCACACAGGGAAGAAAAGCTTTAGTTGTACAGTGTGTGGCAAAATGTTTAATCGCAATGAACATCTGAAGAGGCACACTGTTGTTCATACAGGGGAAAAGCCCTTTACTTGTACTGTTTGTGGTAAAGGCTACGGTCAAAGTGTTCATTTAAAAACACACATGATGACGCATACAGGGGAAAAGCCCTTTACTTGTACAGTTTGTGGTAAAGGCTACGGTCGAAGTGTTAGTTTAAAAACACACATGATGACGCATACAGGGGAAAAACCCTTTACTTGTACAGTTTGTGGTAAAGGCTGTGTTCATAGTGGTGAGTTAAAAGTACACATGAGGACTCATACAGGGGAGAAACCGTTTACTTGTACAGTTTGTGGTAAAGGCTGTGTTACCAGTGTTCTTTTAAAAAGACACATGAGGACTCATACAGGGGAGAAACCGTTTACTTGTACAGTTTGTGGTAAAGGCTGTGGTACCAGTAGTGATTTAAAAGTACACATGAGGACTCACACAGGGGAAAAGCCTTTTACTTGCACAATATGTGGTAAAGGCTGTGTTCATAGTGGTGAGTTAAAATTACACATGAGGACTCATACAGGGGAAAAACCCTTTACTTGTACAGTTTGTGGTAAAGGCTGTGGTCGAAGGGGTAATTTAAAAGTACACATGAGGACTCATACAGGGGAAAAGCCTTTTACTTGCACAATATGTGGTAAAGGCTGTGTTCATAGTGGTGAGTTAAAAGTACACACAAGGACTCATACAGGGGAAAAACCCTTTACTTGTACAGTTTGTGGTAAAGGCTGTGGTACCAGTGGTCTTTTAAAAACACACATGAGGACTCATACAGGGGAAAAACCCTTTGCTTGTACAGTTTGTGGTAAAGCTTTTAGTGAAAGTTGTAGTGTAAAAGCACACATGAGGACTCATACAGGGGAAAAACCCTTTGCTTGTACAGTTTGTGGTAAAGGCTGTGGTACCAGTGGTCATTTAAAAACGCACATGAGGACTCATACAGGGGAAAAGCCCTTTACTTGCACAGTCTGTGGTAAAGCTTTTAGTCAATATAATAATCTAAAAGCACACATGAGGACTCACATAGGGGAAAAGCATACAGGTTAAAACACCTTTACTTGTGCAGTTTGTGGTACGCTCCATGGATTTATTTTGTCACTTGGCTTCTCAGTCTGGACAGTTTCCTTTCTCCAAGGGGAGGTGAGACATAGACTGCGAGTGGAATCCAAATGTGGCTTCTTATTGGTCTGTGGTGGGGGTGGGACAAATACACCAGTGTGTATTGGCTGGCTGATAACGTAGCTACCCTAATCTACTCGTATTTGTTGCAACAACGTCGCCTCCGTCAAAACTGATATACGAGTCAACTGAATCATGGCCAGACTGAGAAGCGAAATGATAAAACAGATCCACGAAACGTAGTGTAGCAGGCTGGCACCCTGGCTTCATACAGGCAGGCAAACCCTTTAGCTGCGGTTTGTGGCAAATGCTTGGTCAAGATAAGGAGGATTCAAATAACTGTATTATGGATGTCTTAATTAACGCCAGGTCTTGTGTAGGGATGGGTATCGAGAACCGGTTGCCCGTGGTCCGGTTCCATGGAATCGTTAGCCAACGTCCTTAACGATTCTGCTATCGATTCCTGCATATGCGCGATGACATCACACACGCGCCGCGCTGCCTTGTTTAGACGCAGGCTCAGCCAACATGTTGTCTAAACAGAGGCGTTCTAAAGTCTGGCTGTATATTTCACGAGAATGTTCATGTTTTGATAATGAGGCGTTAAGTTGTTACTCAAGCTCACTGCATGAACGGAAAAGTCTCCCGCCGTTCTGTGTCCGAACTAGAGTGCCCAAAAAGGTTTGTTTTGCAAGCCCGCCTGCCGCCGCCTCCCACATTCTTACTACAAAATGCGCTACATGTCCAATGTGCTCCGTGTTGCTAAATGCTCCCCTATATCACATGTGCAAGAAAGAAAAGTATGTAAATCCTTTGATCCAAACTGTTGAAGACAGTGCTTCTGCTTTAGCTGTGTACAGCAGCAGCTCCGCGAGCTTCAGCGAGCTTCACAACCGACATAGAGTAGGCTACAAGGGCGCTGGAAGGGGGGGTGCTTCCAGGGGCGCTGCAAGGGGGGGTGCTGAGGGTGCTACAGCCCCCCTGGTACTTTTTTTTTTTTAGATATATATACACAGAGCTATATTAAAACAATAATGTATTTGACTTTGGGGAATACACTATGTTGAAACAAGGTGTTTGATTATCACATGGTCACCTTGCCACCTCCGGTTGGAAGGGAAGTTGAATTTAAATTTTGTTTTCAAATAAATCCCGCTTTGATGGCACAACAGAGTCTATTTATTTATTTTATTAAACCATTACAAAAATAATACCAGACTGTTTCCCAAACAGTGGGTCTGGACCCATTTGTGGGTCATGGACCAATTTATACGGGTCACGACTCGAGTAAAAATCCCATTTTATTTTCCTACATATATATATATCTATATCTATATATATCTATATCTATATCTATATATATATATATATATATATATATTAGAGCTGGGATGCGATTAAAATTTTTAATCTAATTAATTACAGGCTCTGTGATTAATTAATCGCGATTAATCGCATTTTAATCGCACATCGATATTTGACCTGAGAACAGTGAGAAACATTTTTTCAAATGGATTTTTGTATACGAGTGAATCAATGAATAGTGAATACATAGGTTTAAGCAACAAAATATTGTTTATTTCTTTAAGCAAAGTGGTACTTGGCCAAGACCAACAGGAACTTTGACATTACTTGAGATTCAGGTAGCTTACATAAATTGTCCACTAGGTGGCAGAAGATACCTCCACTCCTCCACACTTCAGTAAACTTTGTTTGTTTTATACTTAGTTTCAATAGTTTCAAGCACAATCCAGAACATGTCTGTACCTTCAGAGGCCATAACAGACTGTTTAATTACCATTTCAAAAATAACTAGTTCAACATAAAGTGCCATTTGTACAAACTACAAACTAAAATGGTAAAATAAAAAATAAGGTGCCAGTGAATGACCTCAATATGCCTATATCAGGAGGAAACATACAGTATCTCTGTTGCAAAACATAGGCCATAACAATCTAAGCCTACTTCTTCTTCTTCTTCTTCTTATCTGACATCCAGTTGCTGAGACACACTAGCTTGTTCACATTTTCTGAGCTCAAGGCTGCCCTCTTCTTTTGAACAATGTGACCTGCCAGTGAGAAAAGTCTCTCACAGGGGACAGAAGTGGCAGGGGCGCCCAGATACTTGCGGGCCAGGGCAGAAAGCTGTGGATGGGCCCCTGAATGACTGGACCACCACTGGAGTGGGCAGGCTGTCTCTGCAATGCAGGGCTCTGCTCTGTAACGGCACAAAGCCTTGTTGGGTCCCTCATCATCCTCTGATTCAGAGTCTGAATTAAACAGCAGGAGGCTCCTCTTTGCTGCTGGCTCTGCTCTGGGTTCTGGAGTGGCTCTGTTGGGTCCCCTTTCCAGCAGTGACTCAACGCTGGTCCAGACGCCTTCTCGCTCTCCTCTGGGTAGACACTTTAGATCCTTAAAGTAGAGATAGGACGATATGAACATTTCATATCATGATTATTGTGACAAATGAAAAATCCATTATCCTGGGGCGGAACATTTGCCAAAAAATAGCAGATCTACAAGCTCACAACGTGACGCGTTGTGAGCTTGTAGATCGGCTATTTTTTGGCAAAGACACTTGATAGAGTGAAAAGATACTGTATCAATTACGTATATTACAAGTACCTTTTACCAATTATAGAGGGTTTAAGTGTAAGCATAAGCAGCACGGCAAATAAAAGGTGAATTGATCCTAGTGCATGACGGAGGACGATATCACGATAAATTAAATCTCCACAATACGATAAACACAAGTGTTTTTTATCACGATAAACGATAATATCGTCCCATCCCTACCTTAAAGCGGGGGTCGAGTGCTGTAGCCACCCTGAGCCATCCATGGTTGAGTGTTTCCTGGCGTTGAGACAGGTCCTGTATGAAGGCAGTCTTAAACCTCACCACGTAGGCTGGGTCGTCATCTGAGACCTCCATGGTGTGGGTCAGGTGGCGCAGAGCGGGTAACACCACAGAGCATGAGATGTAGGTCTCACCCCCAAGGAGCTCAGTCACATATCTGCAGTGGATAATTTAGGAAAGTGATTTCATTATTGTAGCAATTAATAGTAGATTGAAATAGCAAATAAAACAATAGAAAGAAACTTTATATAATACTAGTGATGGTGATATCAATATTCAGGACATTACAATTTGGAAAAGCAATTTAATTTATATTGTACTTATTCACTATAGTGATGATGGTGATACCAATAATAAGCACATTACATTAAGAACAGCAATTGAATTTATATTGTACTTATTCACTATAGTGATGATGGTGATACCAATAATAAGCACATTACGTTTAGAACAGCAATTTAATTTATATTGTACTTCAATTTACAAAGCTTTTAATAAAACAGCTGGTGGGTTTTTACCTGCATGGTTCAAGGAGGGTCTCCAGCCTCTGCAGTTTGTCCCACTCTGCTGTGGTCAACATGGCTAGCTTGTGGTTCTGTTTGGCTAGAGTAGCAGTCACAGCCTCTTGGTTCTTCAGCAGACGAGTTATCATAAGCAGCGTTGAGTTCCACCTTGTGGTAACGTCCTGTATCATTGCCTCGTTTTGCTGACCCAGTTGTGTTTGCTGCAGGTTCAGTTCATCTGTATTTGGAGGGCTGTGTTTAAAGTGGCCCACTATCTTGCGACCTTTTGCCAGTGCGGCTGTAAACCCGCTGTCTGTAAGGCAAACTGTGATTGTCCTCTGCAATATGTGAGCAACACACGGCATGTGCTGGTATGTGAGCTGTCTCATTGCTGCGACCATTGTTCGGGCACTGTCTGTTCCGATCGTGGTGACTCTTTCAGTGATACCCCAGGCCTCTGCCACAGATTCAAAATCTGCTGCTACGTTATCAGCAAAGTGTCTCTCGGTGGTCTTCTGGATGGTCAGGGCAAATGACTGAAGACGCCACATAAGGTCGATGAAGTGTGCTGTCGCACCGAGGAAACTTGAGTTGCTTAGCGAGGTCCAATGATCCCCTGTTAGGGAAACATTTTCAGCTTCCTCCAATGAATGCTCCTTTTCCTCCTTTTTAGTGTCATAAAGCTGCTGTATTCGGTTTGATATTGTCCTTCTGCATGGCAGCTCATATGTTGGGTCTGACGATGCAATCCGTAGCGACGTTTCCAAACCCTTATCTTCCACCACTGCAAGTGGTCTACAATCGACAGCAATCCAGTGAGCCAGAGAGTTTGTTAGTTTATCAGACGTGGACTTACTCATCTTGCCTTTGAAACCAGGCATCTGGTCGAGTGTGGGTTGGACGTGGGTCGTTGTAGTTGTTGTAGTCTGACTCGGGCCAGCGTTAGCTTCAACGCTAGCCGCAACATGTTTTGCATTCAGGTGATATTTAAGGCTTGAACAGCTGCGGTGGTATGCGAATTCTTTTTTGCAAATTTGGCAAACAACAGTTTTTTTATCCACGCTTCCATCCATCCGTGTTTTAAAACAAAATTTCCCATCCAAGGGGCCAACCAAGGCTGTTTCATCGGCGTCTTCTTCCATTTTCACGTGAGAGCTGTGCTGTTTGTTGTTGTGGTCTGTGGGTCGTCACTCAGCTGTTACACAGCACTCTATGCAGTATGCACGTTGGGAGGTGTGCCGATCCGGGTGAAACTCGTCCGTCACAAACGTTCCGCGGTGACAAACGTTCCGCGGTGAAATAAAAGTGCGATTAAAATGCGTTAATATTATTAACGCGTCAATTCTTCTGTAATTAATTAATCGTAATTAACGCGTTAATATCCCACCCTTAATATATATATATATATATATATATATATCTAATTATCTATCTATCTATCTATATATCTATATATATATATATAATAATTACAATTAACTCTTTTACTGCCACAGAATTGAACAAAAAGCTCAATCCACTGCCAGCTAAATTGAGAATTGTCGCTCATCTTTGAAGGCCTACTGGAGAAATTTGGTTTCGACTATAAAGACAACAATTATATGGCAACGAAGAATAGAATGTCTACTTTGCAACAGAAAAAGATTTCGAGTTTTTATCTTGTTCTGTTCATTAGCTAGAAGCTGCAGAATGTGGCCTAAAAACAGCTCTTTGAGAACATAAAGCTGAGAAAAATGCATTTTTGTGAAGAATACATTTTCAGGCAGAAATCTCTCTTTAGCCTTTTATTGTTGGCTTCAGTAACATCACACCTATGATCAGTGGTTGTTTACAAACAAATTCAAAAAAATAAAAACAAGAAAAAGTGTCTTTTTACACACTTTTAGTGTGTAAGAGAAGTAAGAGCAGTAGTAAGAGCAGTGCAGAACATTGACACAGTGACATGAGCTTCAGCCTGAATCCTGCTTCAGCTTTCAGGGTTCTCTTTATCTCACTGTATCTCACTGTGACACTACATGTCTACAGAGTGTATATGTGTGCGTGCGTGCGTGCGTGCGTGCGTGCGTGCGTGCGTGTGTGTCATTCAGCCTGCACAGGGCCTGGGGCTCCATTCTGTTTCACTCCAGCCAGGCTCCTCCGGAAGGGCTCCACCGGGTCTGCTGAACTCGTACACGAGCCCATGGTCGATCTGTAAATTATACAAATACATAATTACTATAAAATACATGAAAAATAGTACACCTTCAAGCTCACAACGCGTCACAGCAGAATGCGTGGAGGTTGGGGGCCTACTATTTTCATCAAAAGGCCGTTTTAGAAATGTCAACCCCTGCCTCTCTAACATTCTATGCACTTCCTGCTTACCACACAATATATATATATATATATATATATATATATATATATATATATATATATATATATATATATATATATATAGTAATTATGTAAAAACAGCATTCATGGTCTGGAGAGGGCACTTTTTACAGATGGATAAAAGGGCAGGGGCTCAAGCCCCCTTTGATGTCTATGTGAGCATGTGCATGGTGCTAAGTCTGATTTACAGAAAAAAGTTTGTTTTTTCTTTACCTATCCTTGTCCTTGGACGACCACGATGTGGAAATGAAGAAGTAGGCTCATCATCATCGTCGACTCATCATCTAAAATCATAGCCAGGAAAATATCAAATAGTTTATATCTAAACAAATCAATTTACAATTTTGACATTTAGCAAATGACTTACAATAAGTTCATATATAACATAAAATGCAGTTATAGTAAATAGTTACCATGCATTTACTGTCACAGTGAAATTCCCTTTATACCCTGTATACCTATATAAAATGTCACAATGCAACATAGCTCTGTTTACACAAAGCTGTACTCCCTCCAACTGTATATATGTTCCCCATTTTCAACAGTTTTTATTTGTAACACTTGCTTTGGCAATGTAAACGTATGTTTTCTCATGCCAATAAAGCTCCTTTGAATTGAACTGAAAAGCTACATCATCAGCTACTGATGATGATGATGATGATGATGATGACGATAAAAAGAAACCTCTCCCTCTCTCTCACACACACACGCATCGTACGCACGCACACACAAACTAAGCCAATAAATCCTAAATTCCCATCAAATAATCCTAGTAGGCTGTGCAGTGCACGTACACTACACGCGGTACGTGCACGCGCGTGATAGGAACTCCACGTGTGTCCTGAGTAGCGACAAAAACAAACCAAGCACGTGGATCCTAACTGCTTGGATCAAGTTACTGATCCGGTCCGGATACGGAAACATTTCTTGCATGTATGTGTACGTGTAAATAGCCGGATGCAGTAGGCGGGCTCTAGACCGGATCCCAATGTCGGAGTGGCAACACGTCGCAATGGAAAACCGTTACCCTATCTCACTGATCACTGACCATCCCCCCATCCCAGGCTTCCAGTTCCACACGGATGCTCTGTTATCACACAGTATACAACTATATACAGTATACAACTATACAATACATACATGCACTGGATTGGAAGTCTTACTTTGGACAGTAGAATCGTGGCCTCTGTTCTCCGAGGGGTCTCTACGCGGAAGCCATTCTTCATTGGCCAAATCGCCCAGTTCGTCCGTCTTTTCGCGGCGGTACATGGGTCTCTGCTGCTGCGGCGATGTGAGCCCCCGGGCGGGGGGATCCATCCTACACGGGGTCGAGCTCCGTCGGGATCGGTTTCCACAATATCACGAGGCTCTTGATCCATTTTTGGACCCCGGTTCTTCGCGACTGGCACCATCTTCAATCTTTTTATCTTCAATAACAATGGCTACAGTGATCTTTTTCTCTTCTTCATCATCATTATCATCATCATCATCATCATCACGACCACCACCACCATGGGCGCTGGTCCTGGGTCACCAACACGGGTAGGTTGTGTAATCCTAATTCTAACAAAGTTTATTTCTATCGGTGGATCTGCTGCTGCTGCTCCTCGGCCAGGGGGGGTTGGGTCGCACTTCGGCGGAATGATACCAGCAAGTTGAGGCTGAGTTGGCCTAATACATCTCAATATTCTAGTACTGCTAAATACTACTACCTACTACAATTACTATACTACTAATACTATAAAACAACTGATTTCCGACAAAATGATCGCTTTTACCAACGTTTCTCTCTCTCTTTCTCTACTAACAGCCCGATGCATAAAACATATAGTCCCTCAAGGCTGCTAGCAGCTAGCAGTGGCGTCAGTTCAGAACAAGCTAAGGTATGGCAACATGACTGGTGTCTGGTGAAGACACCAGTCATGTTGCCATACCTTAGCAACAGGCACGATGAAAAGTACATTTTTATTATTTCCCCCTGTCAAGGTATGGCAGCTGCATACCCCTGCCATACCCAATTGACGCCCCTGGCAGCTAGGCAGGCGCAGAGTCGCTCTGGGCAGGCGGAGCCAGGACAGTCTGTTTACTTTTTTTTTTTATGAACGGTTTCCGGCTGTCCTCAAAACGACACCGACGACCAATTATGCATTCAAAAGTTGCGCAAGGACGTCTTTTATCATAATCCATAAAAAACATCAAATGAACGAACGGCCGTATTGGCCCTACTCGACCTCAAGAATTGGGGCGAACAGGAACGTTCAAAGCAGTATAAGAGTTAAAGAGAGTGAAAACTGAAAATAGCCGATTTAAGGGGCAAATGTCTACTTTGTCTTTTGGGTCTTGAGCTACAAAGTTTGGAACAGCTGCTATAGGCTATTATATTTATCAAAATAGCATTAAAAATTACACCAAAATCGTCATGAAGATTAATTTCATATTATGTACAGCAGTATAGTCTCACCAGAGAAACGGATGCCTTTCGGCCCGGCGGCCTTCGAGTTCTGAAACGCTGAGGAAGGCGTTTTTCATCCCAGTTACCAGTGATTTCCGTGTGTGTGTGTGTGTGTGTGTGTGTGTGTGTGTGTGTGTGTGTGTGTGTGTGTGTGTGTGTGTGTGTGTGTGTGTGTGTGTGTGTGTGTGTGTGTGTGTGTGTGTGTGTGTGGGCGCGTGCGTGCGTTTGTGCGTGTTACATGGTCCTTGTATGGTTACACACATAAATGTTACCCCACATTCATTGGTGATGATCCATTTGCATGTATGTTACTCTATGTTGGTATAGATCCATTTGTCTTTATCCACATGTGCAGTGTCGTGTATTCCTACACAGCTGTATCAAAGGAAATGAAACAGAGTTACAGTTAATATTTTAAACAGGATACTGTGTCATCATTAAACATGCAGTATAAAATGTAGTTTAATTCCTTGAGTGTTGACTGTGAATACATGTATTCACATGTAGCTCATTCAGTTTGTGTATTCATTAAGTTCAGCTTTCATCTCAAAACATCCCAAGTATCTCTGGTCAGTTATAATTCTCTCAACAAACACTTGGGGCCCTATTTTTGACCATCCTAAACGCTAAATCCCTAAACTTCTTTACCATTTTGAAAAATATTTTTTTAAGTGGTTCAAATAGCTGATCTACAACTAGCTGATCTACAGCTACCGTATATAAACAAACAATCAGGATTTGACGGTGCATGAGCAGCAAGAGGCATGCGCAGGAGAAGCAGAGCATGATCTACAAGCGCTCACAACATGTCGATGTAGATCGGCTATTTTGAGTATTCAAAATAGTAACAATGCAAAGAAGTTTAGGGGTTTAGGATTTAGCATGGACGAAAATGGGGCCCTTCGTCTCAAAATATAATTGATTGTGGACTCCAATGCAACTTATCAGTGTTAAGATTCTTTTCTCCAATTTTACATTACATAATTTTGTTCATGTGAAGATTATATAAAAATGACAAATCGTTTATTGCGACCGCAGGTCGCAGTTACTTCTATACTATCCAAACCTCCTCCGGCTGTCAGTCCGTCAGTCAGTCCGTCTGTCCCTCCGTCACGTCACTCGTCACACGTCACACTTTCCCCCTACTCATATCTCCGCCACCGTTGGCCCGATCCATGCCAAAATGTCCACATAAACTCCTTGCCTGCCAAACTACAACCTCCAAGGACCCAAGAGGACCCCCAGGTGTAAAAAATGACCAAATGTGCAAAAAAGACCAAATGACCACCCCAACGGGGCTGCACACGGGGAATTCCCGGGGACCACCGACACCTGGTGCTCCAGAACGGATGCAAAAGTGGTGGCGCCCCCAGTGGAGGACCCCCTCCACTGCAGCGCACATAAAATGCCGTAACTCGGGCTAGGAGCGACCGGGAAAGCCGGGGTTGGTACCTATTCGTCCGCTTCGGCGGCGCGGAGACCCCACCCCTCACTTCTCACATGGCCCTCTTCTAGCGCCACCATGAGGCCGATTCTTGCAAAACACATTCTTGGACACTACTCCTACAATTTTTGCCCTAAAATCACGCAAATCGGTACACAGTATGTCTACACTCATGTCATCAACTTGGATCTGTCCCATATAGCGCCACCTTCAGGCCGATTCTTTAAAACACATTTTTGGACACTGCTCGTACAATTTTTGCCCTAAAATCACGCAAATCGCTACACAGTATGTCTACACTCATCTCATCAACATGGATCTGTCCCATATAGCGCCACCATCAGACCGATTTTTTCAAACACATTTTTGGACACTGCTCCTACAGATGTTGCCCTAAAATCACGCACATCGGTACACAGTACGTCTACACTCATCTCATCAACATGGATCTGTCCCATTTAGCGCCACCGTCAGGCCGATTTTTTTAAACACATTTTTGGACACTGCTCCTCTCTCCCAGCCATTTACAATAGGCTTGTGCGCCTATACTGCCAGGAATTTTATTAATTTCCAAGTTAGCTTTAATCTAACCCAACAGGGATCATATTGTTGTAGAATGTAGTACTAGTACTATCCACTAGAGTGTGCCCAACGATAATCTCCTAGAGTCTGGACTAGCGAGTGGACAGCAGTAGACCCATAATGGCGGCGCCCATTGGCGGCCATTATGTCTCCCGGTCCGCCGAACGGGAGCTATAAAACACGATCCGAACGTCGTGCGCACGCCATTTACACTCGTTTTTGCTCTTGAGTGACCAATCTGTCAGTCCAGCCATTTTTTTCCGAATGAAAATCGGTCTAAAAATGGTAAAGTTTGATAAGAAAAACGTCAACATTCAATGCTGTAAAAAGGCCCATTCTATGTTATGGCCGAACGACTTCCGGGTTACGTCATCGATGATGTCACTTCCTTCGAATATGTAACTTTAGACTAAAATTAAGCTAGAAAGGTCATTTATAGCTCAAAAAATGTCAAAAAAATACCAAAATGATCAGAAAATGATCCCCAAGGCGACGTTTGGCGATCTGGCTGCCTCACCCTCCTCAAAATGGCGATGGAAGGCGATTTGGCTGTGAACTAGTTAAATTTTTGCCCTAAAATCACGCAAATCGCACATTATCTCTACAGTCATGTAATCAAAACGCATCATCAGGACGATTTTGGAAAGACATTTTTTTTTGGCCTATCTTATCTCCCGATTAGGGAGTCTTACTGGTATAGCTGTAGATCAGCTAGCCCAGCTTTTTGAACTATTTAAAAAAATCTCCCTCCTATAGGTGTAAACAGGATCATGTGGGGGTTTCAGGAGATAGCCATTGCCATTCTCAGCTGGAAGGAATGAGTGAGTGAACGCAGTATGACGTCAGGCCCCGCCAGGCTAGAGGGGAGGGGGAATAGGGGATGTTTTTTTTTTTTTTTTTTTTCACTCATAATGTACATTGTAATCTACATGTGAGCCTCTGGGCTACTTCTATTTGAAAATGTAATAAAATATTTGAAAAGGAAGATTATACTAAGATCCCAATGGCAATTATTTTTGCCACTTCTAGTTTTTCCCCCTGAAATGACACCTCTCTCTGGTTCCGATTTAAACAATTTGCTTCTCAAAATAAATGGCAATTTAAAACTTGACTGAATTAAAGAATTCATTGTTTCCGTTAATCAATTCAAAATTAATGTAAACGTATCAACAAAACATGTTGATATATACATTTTGAATGGATGCTGTAATTCTTTTGATCTGTTACAGAGGATTAAATTACTAAGCAGTTTTTTCTTTGAAATTATATTTTAAAGGACAACTTTAGTTTTTTCCAACAAGGGTTCATATTTTAGATTGTAGTTAAAGAATATAAAAGATGAGTGTTAAAATGATTTCATTTACTTCTTTCTATTGTTTTAGAGATTCTTATTTCAGTGGTTGGGGGCATGCTTACAAGTGGCTAAATATGCCATTTTACACAGAATAAGCCCATTACCAAGATAAAACGCAACTTTTCGTGGTTGGATGTGACTTATGGGGGCTAGAAGTGTTACTGTAAATAGCAATAAAGAAACTGCTGGCTTATTGTGTCTAAAAGACATATTTAGCAACTTGTACGCATGTCCCCATGCGTACGCATGCCCCACATTTAAGCAAATGAAAACAAATGAAAACATTTTAACACTCACTTTTTCTTTTCTCTAATTACAATCTAAAATATGAACCCTTGTTGTAAAAAACAAAGTTGTCCTTTAAGTCTGTTTAAAAGGGATGTACTTTACCATTCACTTAGTCAGGGGACTTGATTACTTCATACACATCTGTGTTGCCTAAAGGTAAATAAACATTAATTTGGTGCTTATAAATGTTATTTCAATTTAATTAATTCCATTAATTTATATAAAAAATAACCAGATGTCAGAAATGTTCTTGACCGATGTGATTGGTTTAAAGACTGACCATGCTGTAGTGGGCAGTACACATGATCAGTAACTCCACTTTGATTGGTCCTCTGGTCTGCAGCTGAGCCCTGATTGGTGTCCTCATACTCAATGGGCCTGTTATTAAAATAAAATAAACATTTATCAGAAATGGCGTAATCAAGATGTAATCTACTGCTGTCATGCATGTTGATGAATAGACAGAGTATTGTACTTACGTGATATAATCTGAATCTGTAAATTAAAAACAATACGTTATACATATTATTTGATATCAAATAAAAACATATATTAAAGTTATTTGTCAGTATGTTTTCTTCATGTTAAAGCAATCGGACACTTTGGCAGAGGAATGTTTTGGTTGTTTAACTACCTTGTCATGGAGAAACTAGTCCAATTAGGGAGATTGCTGCATCACACAGGTGATTAGAAATGAACTAGCCTGGGAACGATGCAAATTGGGAGCGATGCAAATAAGGAATGCATGTCCTGCTGTTATATGCAATACTCGTTATACCCATTGGGTGGTTCTGGGAAGTCTTTGTGCAATCACAAACATCTGAGGGGTAGCTCTTCAAGTCTTCATGCCGAATCCAATGACACCTAGTACTTTCAAAAACGATTAAGAAATACATTTGAGCTGATCAGATTATTTTTCATTGACATCAGCAAAAATCTTGGGCTGCCAACTGTTATGTTATGTTATTACTATGTTGTTTTGCATATTATTGTAGGCTATAGTCTATTGTCTTTTGTCATTGAAAGTCTCGATGAACTGAATACAAAGGAATGCAATGGAAATGAGCCCTGGCTTTTTAGTTTTTTTCTTTTTTTTTACAGTGTCGTCAATTAAATGAAGTCCCCTCACATCTGTGGGCAAATTACATCCTGCACATAATTCCACATCAAACTCTGCCCTGAGTCTAATGATCATTACATCCTGATGTGAAAGAAAATGTGTCAAAAGAATAAAATATGACGGTTGTTATGCAGTTCTTTCTTTTTCTTTTTACCCCTTGTTCTCCCCAATGTAGTAGTTATGCCAAATGATTCTTCCCCACACTCATTTCTCTCTTTTCACTGCTGTTGTATCCTACTGACTCACTAGTGCAGGGGTTTTCAAAGTGGGTGACGGGGCACCCTGGGGTGCTGCGACAGCAGTCCAGGGGTGCCGCGAGATCATTTGATGATATTTGGAATTTACTCCAATTATTACTTAATTAATTAACAATATATATTTAGTATAATTTTAAACTTGAAGTACGGAGCAATGTTCAGTCAGTTCTTAACCAAAATGGCTATTATCTCGCAACTTGATCAATAAAATATGCTATAAACATAAGGTGCTGGGAGTGAAAATTATGAATATAATGTAGGGGTGCCTCGGATGAAAAGAATAATTTATAGGGGTCCCCTGAGCCAAAAAATGTTTGGGAATCCCTGCACTAGTGAATCAGTCTGTCAGTCATTCAGTGACAGTTACACATCTCCTCCACCAGGGGGCGAAAGGCATTAAAGCAACAGTGCCTGGATCCATTATTGCGCATGCGCTAAACACGTTGATCCGGAAGCCGGATCTTCCGGAAGTAGAATGTTTCTGGCGTGGCGTTTCTACAACAAAGGAACCGTTGGTGTTTCATGGTGGTTTTGGGACGCAACCTGGCGTTTACCAACGAACCTAAGCATAAAGGTGGTTGCTGGGGGGCAAGGAGCTCCGCTGTGTTCACTTGGACCGCGTGGAGGTGCCGAAAGTCGGGGGTCGAAGATGTACTATTCTGTCCCTATCAGGACATAACTCGGACGGACTTTGCAACGCTCCACACGGAGACTCGCAAGCTTTAGCTCGGTGGCGGTGTCTCACGTGGATCAAGTCCGCTTGAGTGTTGGTGTTTAGTTTCATGGTGGTTGGGACACAGCGCGTGGTGAAAAGCTTTTCATATTAAAAGGAGTTAAAACGCTTCAAATGGAGTCTGTACGGCTGAAGATAAATGAACACATGACGTCGGTGGGAGAGGAGATATTGTGTGTTTTGGAAAAGCAACAAAGTGTTGATGTTTGTCGCGTGAAGCTCGATGTCAGAGTGTTTGTGTTGGAGCGCCTCCGTGCGGCCGCAGAGGTCATGTGCAACCTCTTCCAGAGAGAGATGGAGACACTACACAACACCCAACTACACACTGCAGGTATGTCTGTTACACACACAACACCCAACTACACACTGCAGGTATGTCTGTTAAACACACAACACCACACTAGACACTACACACTGCAGGTATGTCTATTACACACACAGCACCACACTACACACTGCAGGTATGTCTGTTACACAGACACAACACCACACTACACACACTGCAGGTATGTCTGTTACACACCCATAACCCAACTACACACTGCAGTGTCTGTTACACTTAAACATACCTGTCTCGGAAGCTTAATTTCAAATATAAAGTGCTTCCTCCATATGATTCAACTGCAAAACCCAGTTGGGGGTTGTTTCGAGGTCCCAGTAGACGGAGGCTAACCTGCTCATGCAGGTGAATGCTAACCCAAAGCCTAAACCATTAAGCTTAAACCTAACCCCTACCCTTACCCTAACCAGACTACTGGGACCTCGAAACAATAGAAATATCGAGATTCTGCCTTTGGTTGGGCAGGTGTACGGCACTCTGAAATGGCCACTCTTTATTGAAATATACGGAAGATAAGGGCGGCAGTGGCTCAGGGGTTAGGGTTAGGGAAACCGTCATTAGAACACAGAGGGTTCTCGAAGGATTCCCAGTTTGATCCCGGACGGTTACATGTCTCCATTCCGACATGTCTCCTTTCCGACATCTCTCCATTCCGACACTAACTCTATCTCTAACCCTAACCCTATACCTAACCTCTATGGAAGTGCTGCCACTCTGACAATAAGAAGTAACTGTCGGAGTGGAGACATGTCGGAATGGAGAGCAGTCACCATCCCGGACTCCCTCAGAGTTGGTGTTGAAGAGTCCTTGAGCAAGAACCCCTGGTTGCTCCCGATGAGCAGGTTGGTGCCTTGAATGGGTGAATGTAAATCTATGTAAAGCGCTTTGGATAAAGTCGCTATATAAATGCACCATTTACCATTTAAGGGTACTTCTGCGAGCCTGAAGAGAATTGTAGAATCAGTGGTCATCGAGTAAGCACTTTATATTTCATATATTTATATTTATAGATCAGGCTTTTGCTGTGGTAGCCTATATCCCTACTCTCTCTCATAATGTTCATAGGGCTCAATAGTGGGCACGTTTGTCCCACTACAACCAGACAGGTTAAAAGGATCAATTTCAGACATATATTTCCAACAACCTATTGAAAGAAAAATAATAATAAAAATAAAAAAGCTGAAACTACCGAACGAAACCACTTTGCACAGTGAAATCGATGGTTAGTTAATTGAAGGATAGTCGCTCAGTCGTAAGTTGTAGCTCATGACATGAGTTTTGTTTGTAGTTGTCCCATACATACATCATTGTGTTCATGCTTAGCTGCACACTTCTCAAAATGAAAATCAAAACATATCGGGCAAGACTGATTCATCAACAAAATAAGTCATGCCCATATGGGCTGTCCAGATATGGGCATGAAAGGGACAAGGACTGACAGATATGTATGGTCATATCAGTTGGATTGGCGGTGCGACAGAGGTGTGAGTGCTCCATTGTGGCCCAAACTCTTGACCTATAGCAGCGAAAATAGCTTACATCAGGATGGGGACAATTAATTTATCTCTTAGAACAAGTAGTGACTGATCCTTTCAACTGAACAAAACATACTAAACGTCTATAGTTTGATTTGATTACGTCATGGTATAATATACGGTTGCTGCATGGTAACCAAAAGTTCTTTCTTCTGGTGATTTCCACAGAGCACCACAGGGAGAGGTCTACAGAGTCTAGAGAGATGGCCTCCCAAACATATTCAACGTTGTCAGAGGAACAGCGAGAGATGGATGCAACGATGCAACCTGTAGTGAAGTTGTACAGGATAGGTATGTAGTGTTTTATTTAATGTGGTTTAATCCTGTAGTAATGTTGTACAGGATAGGTTTGTAGTGTGTTAATGAGTACAAGAATTCAAGCCCAAAACACGCTTGCCCCATGTCAAATGCTGGCGATATTGCAACGTGCGGCACCAGGTATTCCTAAAAGCAACCTCTATGTCTACGTCTAAACTTATTCCTAAACTTAACCTTAGTAAAACTAGGTCTAAACCAAACCTTATTCTTAAACGTAACTTCAGTAAAACTATGCTTAAAACCTTATTCCTAAACCTCTGAAAACTATTCCTTCTTTGGAAAAAATGGGAGTGTGTTTTGGGTTAGGGTTTGAGTTTTCCGGTTACCCTTAATTCTTATGACAATTATTATTATTATTATTATTATTATGAGAGTGTACAAATGTAACCAAATGGACCCTTACGGGTTGATCTGGTTCCATTTGTACACTCCCAGAGTTAAACACCCGTAAGGGACCATTTTTCATATAAATATGCAAGTCCTTACTCATGTCATATCAAATACCATATCTTAATAAAGTCCTTATTATATTCCTTAATTGCAGACCAGTGTGCAGAGTCCAGCCTGAAGGTGAAGATGAGTTGGAGTGTTTCTGTTAAACAGGAATCTGAAAACCACCTGGACATCAGTACGTTTCATGCCTGCTCTGCTCTGCTCTGCTCTGCTCTCGCTGTCTCTCTTAAAGAGAATGTTTGCAGGAAATGGCTTTTTTAATGCATGAGAATAGACTCATGGTTTGGAACTACCAAAGCTCTAAAACAGAGGAAACGCTGCATAAAATAACTAAGTACAAACCTTTAATGTTTTTTTCTCTCATTTTCTCTTTTTATTCTTTCCTAGACTTTCTTTCCCTCCCTGTGTGTAAAGAGGAGCTTTTCCCTGAACATCAGGAGAGGAGTCCCAGTCTGGAGGAACCACAACCTCCACAGATTAAAGAGGAACAGGAGGAGCTTCTACAAGAGGAGGCTGATGGATCAACGTTGACATTACTAGCAGTGAAAAGTGAAGGTGATGATGAAAAGACAGAGGCTGTAGCCAGCACCTCAACTGAACACATGAAAACACAAGCTGATGTAGAGGACTGTGGAACATCACAACCAACTAGTGGTGACCAGCTCCTCTCTCCACACTGTTCTCAATCTGACATCACTGAAGACAGTGATGAGTGGGA
Source organism: Nannobrachium achirus (assembly GCF_963921795.1). Taxonomy (NCBI): domain Eukaryota; kingdom Metazoa; phylum Chordata; class Actinopteri; order Myctophiformes; family Myctophidae; genus Nannobrachium; species Nannobrachium achirus. The sequence goes on from NC_137813.1 coordinate 72,304,184, forward strand.
GGAGACCAGGGAAGGTCAGTCGGTTGTAAACACACTGGATTCACACAAGACACACAATGTGGAAGGACAAACATTGTCTTTAAGCCACAAGCTGTCCCAGGATCTGCCATTGTCAAAACAAACTCACTCCAAGAACAGCCACACAGGGAAGAAAAGTTTTAGTTGTACAGTGTGTGGCAAAATGTTTAATTGCAAGGTACATCTGAAGAGGCACACTGTTGTTCATACAGGGGAAAAGCCCTTTACTTGTACTGTTTGTGGTAAAGGCTACGGTCGAAGTGATCATTTAAAAACACACATGAGGACTCATACAGGGGAAAAGCCCTTTACTTGTACAGTTTGTGGTAAAGGCTGTGGTTTTAGTGGTGAGTTAAAAGTACACATGATGACTCATACAGGGGAGAAACCGTTTACTTGTACAGTTTGTGGTAAAGGCTGTGGTCATAGTGGTGAGTTAAAAGTACACATGAGGACTCATACAGGGGAAACACCCTTTGCTTGTACAGTTTGTGGTAAAGGCTGTGGTCAGAGTGGTAATTTAAAAGCACACATGAGGACTCACATAGGGGAAAAGCATACAGGTTAAAACTCCTTTACTTGTGCAGTTTGTGATACGCTCCATGGATTTATTTTGTCACTTGGCTTCTCAGTCTGGACAGTTTCCTTTCTCCAAGGGGAGGTGAGACAGAATGCGAGTGGAATCCAGACATGGCTTCTTATTGGTCTGTGGTGGGGGTGGGACAAATACACCAGTGTGTATTGGCTGGCTGATGACGTAGCTACCCTAATCTACTCTGATTTGTTGGATCAACATCCAATCAGCAACAACGTCGCCTCCGTCAAAACTGATATACGAGTCAACTGAATCATGGCCAGACTGAGAAGCGAAATGATAAAACTGATCCACAAAACGTAGTGTAGCAGGCTGGCACCCTGGCTTCATACAGGCAGGAAAACCTTTAGCTGCGGTTTGTGGCAAATGCTTGGTCAAGATAAGGAGGATTCAAATAACTGTATTATGGATGTCTTAATTAACGCCAGGTCTTGTGGAGGTGTGACCAATGCCATTCTGCTATTGTGGGTGCGGAATTCTGCACACTGCATCAAAGCAGTTCACGGTAAAACGGCCCTGAATTATTCATGGGTGTTGGGTGTTACTTTAATCAAACCAATCAAAAGAGTATCAGCTGCCATTCCATTTAAGATCAGTGCAACTCATGCGTTTAGCAGCGAGACCAAAAGAATAAGAAACGTCATATTGAAAGGAGAAATGTCCAAGTGCATGCATCGCCATAATCATATATGTCACCTTACTTTACCTGCGCCCCAAACCAATGCACACTTTAGAAAACTGGTCGCATTAGCACTAAACTCCGAGCAGTGAGCTGTCAACAGTAGCAGAATGCGCTCCTAGACTCACTCAGTATATTCACAAACATAATAAAAACAATACCGAATGAATGTAATACACGTGACGCCGACAGCATACGTTTACATTTGTAAGATATATTTTAATTGGATACTTTTATTTTTTTCCCCCAACTTGGTTTAGTCGGTATTCATAAACTGAACCGGTATCATCAAGTAAACCAGATCGAACCGGTAAAACCGGAAACCGTCACATTGTCAGTTATCATCCACATGTTACTGATTCTAGAGAATGTCATGACATTCACAAACTATTAACTCATTGAGTGCCTATCCCGAACTAGTTCGGGATATTCGGGATCAAAAACAATTTTTTATTTGCTATTTTACTTACCCCGAGCTGCTTGGAGCAACGTGGGTGGTCCCGGCTCGCCCAGCGCTCACCAACGAGAGACGCTAGATGCTCCGACGATTTATTCCATTGAAAATGGTTTAAAATAAAGTTTAGACCCCCCCAATGTTCACCCAATGTTCATTGTAGGCGGCGCGACGTATTCCAGGGTGCCTATCCCGAACTAGTCCGGGATATTTAATGAAATGAATAAAAATGATAAGAGGCCTTCTGAAGCCTGGCCTGATTTTTCTAGCTACTAGCCGAAAGCTAGCAACCTCCCGGCCGGCTGTTATTTGCGAACGAAATCGCCAATCTCCGCCTAATCCAATGAAAGACCACATCTTTGAAGGCTTATATCTCTGGATTGTGTCTTTAGGGAAGCGGCGCGAGGTTTATTTACGGCGAAATCGCCCAAAAATGATCTTTTAGATGACAAAATGGGAATAGCCATTCTGTTAGCATTATCATCCGGGACCTTTCCATGACGTGCATGAACGTGAGCACGTGAGGTCCTGGAAGGTGAGGTCCTGGAAGCTAAAGCGCTCGCCTATGAGAGATACCCTGGCATTCTTTGGCCCCTAGAGGGCGCTGGCACTAAATGAGTTAATTAGTGCTGCTGAGCAGTGTTAACTATTCAGCTGCACTTAAGTTCTCAAATCAATTGACACAAGACATTGAAACTCACGTCTCCTCATTATAGTAAAATCTGAATCATAGAGATTTGTTGAGAATTAAGAGAGTGGGAGCCTCCCGACTCCAGACATTTCAGGACATTAGAGGGAGGAAGGGAACGCACACTCACTCACTTCATTTGTTGTCTTTAAAGCTATGGAACAACAGCTCAACCATTTCTCTGATGATTGTCATTATTATTTCTGATTTGTTTGCTGTACATTATGTTTGGTTTCTTTGTCATTATTATTTCTGATTTGTTTGCTGTACATTATGTTTGGTTTCTGATATCTGACTGTGTTTTGCATAGTATTGTCATCTAATGTTTCAATGAATTGAGTACAAAGGACCCCAATGGAAGCCAGCCATAGTGCTTTGTTGGGTTAAAATCCTCTTTCCACCTTGTATTGAACTTTACTTTCCTGTGCTTTTTTCTTCTTCTTCTGTGAACTACTAATAGAATATATAAAAAAAGGTTTTCACTGCTACAAATGTTTTATTTTTGTTATATATCACACCAGAAATGTTCAATATGATAATATGATTTTCTATACTTTCAATCTTTCTTTATATTTTGAGATGTTTTGGCTTTTTCTATCTTATTCCTAAACCTCGGAAAACCTATTCCTCCTGTGGAAAGAATCCGGCCGAGTTTGTTTTGGGTCGAGCGCTCAGTTTACCCTTAATTCTCATGACAATTATTATTATCACAGATAGAAATTGTGAAAATGCAGATTTCTTTTATCAGCTTACCAGTTTTTATAGCGTAGTTTGTTGACTGCATTTGATGCAGTATTAACAGACTTTTTTTCTTTTCTTTCCTTCTTTAAAAAACGTTACTGTCCTGATCCACAGAACAGAATTCAGTGCAGAAGAGGAAGTAAGCTCTGTATTGGCACCTTGCCTCTAAATTAACACAAGAGATAATTAATTCCATCATTATTCTGCTTTATGTGTTTACAGCAGAGAAGATTTAAAACGCCCATAATCCAGTCAATCATGGTGATGATTAATGGAAAGAAGTTAAATCTATTATTGTATCCTGGGGCGCCCGCTGACCTAGCGGTCCAAGTGCATATTCCACATAGGCTCTGATGCATGAGAGCGTGTCACAGGTTTGAAAAAGAGCTCTAAAAGAGCACCTAAATAAACTCAGCACAAAAAGAAAGGAAACATATTCATAATTAATTATATCTCCCCTCTAATAATACCAAATTGTATTGTGTTTTATATCATTGTTATCGTTGATTCGTCACCTTTGCAACGAGGTACAGCTTGTAAGCATCGGGCATTCGAGGCATGAGCTACACAGCCAAATGTGTGGGTAGCGCCAACCCAAAATTAGCCAACATTCGGTCCATTATCTTTCCCCTTCAATTTTGCCAAATGGTATTGTGTTTGATATCATTGTTATCATTGATTTGTCACCTTTACAACGAGGTACAGCTTGTAAGGCATTCGGCATTCGTGGAATGAGCAACACAGCCAAACGTGTGGGTAGCGCCCCTCTAAAAATGGTCAAAATGGCCTGGCAGGCCTGCAATACTGTTCTTTTGGTGTTCACCTTTGTTAGTTGGAGCATTGAATGACTCTCCCACAGTAATAAGGAAAGAAAAAACAACACATATTGGCCATTTTTACACTTTGTTAATGTTAAGCTCAGTGTCAGGGAAGCCCAAAACGAGAGTAAATGCCAGCAGAACAGTGTATTGCAAGCCATTTTGGCAAAATTCTGGTCGGCGTTACCCACACGCTTGGCTGTGTAGTTCATGCCTCGAATGCCCGATGCTTACAAGCTGTACCTCGTTGTAAAGGTAACGAATCAACGATATAAATGATATAAAACACAATACAATTTGGTCTGGTATTATTAAAGGGGATATAATTAATTATTAATATGTTTCCTTTCTTTTTGTGCTGAGTTTATATCGTCAATGTGTACCTGGCCTCTGCGATACGTCTGCTTACTGTACATTTTAGTTCATGTTTTGACTACTCGTGTAATAGGCCTACGTTGTTTTTCTCATTAAATGTCTTGTTGAATTGAATATAAAGGACCTCAATGGAAATGAGCCCTGGGGGTCATCCTTTAAGCATCCTTTTGTATAAATCTGTACCACTGCAACTGTTAATAAAGTATCATTTTAATCAATCAATGCAGTGTGGCTCTAAAAATGTTGAATTTGTTTATTTTTTTCGTATGATTATTATTATTATTATTATTATTATTACCCTTAATCATTGGCACTGATGGGCAGTAGCTAGCCACAGGTAGCTAAGCTACATAGCTTAACTACACTTCTAAGTAGCATAACGGAAATTTGCTAACTTTCTTTGGGGATAGCTTATAGTGTAGGCTAGTTCAGCTATATTTAATCAGAGTAACTAGTAATGTAGCTTGCTACATTTTCCAAATAGCTTACCCATCACGGTTGGGAAAAATGAATAAATAAATAAACCAGTCAATTGCAATAGTGAGGGGACATTCAAGAGTCCCCAGATGATTAACTTAATGTGCAACATTGTTTTCTCACTCAACAGTAAACAAATCAACATAAAGTTTAAATGTTTATGCAAATGATAAACATTGGTCAAATTGTCAAACATTAAAGGCAGAAATTGTGAACATAGCCGATTTACATGCTCACAAGTCACAACGCCTCACGTTGCGAGGCGTTGTGAGGCGTTGTGAGCATGTAGATCTGCTATTTTTCACAATAGACCCGTATTATACAAAATGTAATGCCTCATCTAATGCTCGTCAGGGTGGGGGGTCCCCCCAGTTAAAATATGATTATTTTGGGGTCGCGGCCTGAAAAGGTTGAGAACCACTGATATACGCCGCTGTTTCCCAAACAGTGGGTCGGGACCCATTTGTGGGTCATGAACCAATTTATACGGGTCACGACCCGAGTAAAAATCCCATTTTATTTTCCTACATAAAGATATATTTTTTATATTATATATATATATATATATATATATATATATATCCTTTGAGTTTTGAAATGCTGAGGAAGGCGTTTTTTCATCCCAGTTACCCAGTGATTTCCGTGGCCAAATAATATAGGCCTACACATTAATTTGGGGGTCCTTGACGTGAATATGTTTGAGAACCACGGATCCTTAATATCACCAGGGGCCATTCTAAGATGAAAGATTGGAGGCATGTTTTGAAATATAGACGATATTATCAAATACAATTATTATTGTGTGTGTGTGTGTGTGTGTGTGTGTGTGTGTGTGTGTGTGTGTGTGTGTGTGTGTGTGTGTGCGTGCGTGCGTGCGTGCGTGCGTGCGTGCGTACGTGCATGTGCGTGTTTGCGTGTTACATGGTCCTTGTATGGTTACACACATAAATGATGGTGATGATCCATTTGCATGTATGCTACTCTTAGGCCTGTCCTCTAAAGATCGACGAATCGACGCGTCGCTTTAAGCCCCAGGAATCGACGCCAATTGTTTGAGTCGAGGAGTCGAAAATATATATTTTTTTATATCACCAGTTAGCCTACTACTGCAGTGCACTGCTGGACTGGTGTCATGTACTTCCAATTGAGAGATGTAGCAATTGGCGAACAGTCATTTATTGTCTCGCACTATACTAGCGTAGGGGTGAAAGTGAGACAGAACGGCCAGAACCGCCGCATCGTTAAAACATTCGGAGCCGGGACAGTGTTCCGTTAAGAAGAGAAGCACGCTGTCAAAATCCCATATTAAATAACCTGCCACAGCACAAACGCACGTCCACGAAGTAATTAAACAATCTACTAAAGTCAAATTAACATACACAAGTGTAGGCTACTAGTTACATTTTCTAATTAAAGTGCTTCTGAATTGTTCCAGTGTTGTAAGTAATCCATGATGATGTTTGTTTCGCTGTGTTTGCGTCCATGACATGTCCACACTGACCACCGTCTCACACTGACTGCTGGCTCTAGCGGGAGCTGTGCCTCCCGCTTTTTATGATCCGTTTCTGAAATGAATCCGTTCTCGACACCGACTCATTACTCTGTCAGTGAATGGTGTCCCGCGACTGCGGACTGGATCCCATCGTTCATTTAAAAGAGCCGTTCAAGAGAGCGGAATCGTTCGCGAATGTCTCATCTCTACTGCACGGCAGTGCACCGAGACGGGGCAGAGTTGAACAGCGGAGATGTTTTATTTGTTTTAACGGTGTTGTACATTGCTATGCAGATAACGTTTGTGCTCGCGCACCGATATCACCGAAAACACAGTGTATTCAATTCATCTTAATGTATTATTGTGTTATGTTGATGTGGACGTTTAAAGCAACACTTTTTTTTGGATTTTTTTCTTTTTTTTTTACACAAAGTAGACTATAAAACGATTCGTCGACGCGTCGGAATGAACCCCTCGACTCGAATCGACTTCAAAAATCCCGAGTCGAGGACAGCCCTAGTTACTCTATGTCGGTATAGATCCATTTGTCTTTATCCACATGTGCGGTGTGGGGTATTCCTACACAGCTGTATCAAAGGAAATGAAACAGAGTTGCAGTTAATATTTTAAACAGGATACTGTGTCATTAAACATGCAGTATAAAACATAGTATAATTCCTTCAGTGTCTCTGGTCAGTTCTAATTCTTTCAACAAACACTTGGGGCCCTGTTTTTGACCATCCTAAACCCTAAATCCCTAAACTTCTTTACCATTTTGAAAAACATTTTTTAAATAGTTCAAATAGCTGAATGGCAGTTATGTTTGCCACTTCTAGTTTTTCCCCCTGTAATGACACCTCTCTCTGGTTCCGATTTAAACAATTTGCTTCTCGAAATAAATGGCAATTTAAAACTTGACTGAATTAAAGAATTCTTTGTTTCCGTTAATCAATTAAGAATTCATATACAAATATCGATGTTGATAATATACATATTGAATGGATGCTGTAATTCTATTCATATCTGTTACAGAGGATTAAATAAAATTACTAAGCAGTTTTTTCTTTAAAATTATATTTTAATTCTTTATACTTTACCATTCACTTAGTCAGGGGACTTGATTACTTCATAGACGTCTGTGTTGCCTAAAGGTAAATAATAAGAATTAATGTGGTGCTTATAAATGGTATTTCAATTTAATTAGTTCCATTAAAGTTATACTATGTAACTTTTTTAATAAAACAAATCTTAAAATTGTCCTAGTTATTAAATCGCTAAAGTTTTAGAACACCCACTCCGTTAATTTCAGCCCCAAAAGCCTTTTCTTTATATGTTTTCTACATACCCATGACAGGGGCTGTATTTCCCGGCAAAATGATGTCATCTCCCACATGATACACTACCAGCCAATCACAGCGCCGATCATACACCACCGGCCAATCACAGTGAGTCTTGCTGTCTCTTCAGAAAATAGCTTCCCTCAGCAACTGTGTTTACATTGGTGAAGGAATCTTGCATGCTACGCCCTCAATACTGGTCTAAAAATGACGGGAGATGGCTCTATGGATTCGTATCGGCGAGGCGGAGGCGAAAAACGGCCGAAAAAAGCAATACAGCTACTGACCACTAGTTGAGCAGCTTCCACAGTACAGCTTTAATTTATATTAAAGGGCCACTTCACCTCTGGGACAACTAGATCTTATTTTATTGTTGTTTGGGACACAATCAACACAATCCTGAGTTATTTTTTGTATTCAATCTGTGTTTTGAGATATTTTAGTATTTCAGCTGTGCTAGTGATGCATTTTGCATCATATGATGCATTTTGCATCATCATCTCTGCATCATATGATGCAAAACGCATCACTAGCACAGCTGAAATACTAAAATATCTCAAAACACAGATTGAACACAAAGAATAACTCAGGATTGTGTTGATTGTGTCCCAAACAACAATAAAATAAGATCTGGTTGTACCAGAGGTGAAGTGGCCCTTTAAAAATAACCAGATGTCGGAAATGTTCTTGACCGATGTGATTGGTTTAAAGACTGACCATGCTGGTGGGCAGTACACATGATCAGTAACTCCACTTTGATTGGTGTTCTGGTCTGCAGCTGAGCCCTGATTGGGGTCCTCATACTCAATGGGCCTGTTATTAAAATAAAATAAACATTTATCAGAAATGGCGTAAACAAGATGTAATCTACTGCTGTCATGCATGTTGATGAATAGACAGAGTATTGTACTTACGTGATATAATCTGGATCTGTAAATTAAAAACAATATGTTTTACATATTATTTGATATCAAATAAAAACATTTAATATAAGTTATTTGTCAGCATGTTTTCTTCATGTTAAAGCAAGCGGACACTTTGGCAGAGGAATGTTTTGGTTGTTTAACTACCTTGTCATGGAGAAACTAGTCCAATTAGGGAGATTGCTGCATCACACAGGTGATTAGAAATGAACTAGCCTGGGAACGATGCAAATTGGGAGCGATGCAAATAAGGAATGCATGTCCTGCTGTTATATGCAATACTCGTTATACCCATTGGGTGGTTCTGGGAAGTCTTTGTGCAATCACAAACATCTGGGGGGTAGCTAGTCTTCATACCCAATCCAATGACACCTAGTACTTTCAAAAACGAATAAGAAATACATTTGAGCTGATCAGATTATTTTTCATTGACATCAGCAAAGATCTTGGGCTGCCAGCATTAACAGCCAATAGCCACTTTTCCTTGGTAAATTCTAGTCTGCAAGAGCTTATGATTTGTTGTCATATCTCAAGAACTGTGTGACCATTGGTCATATAACTTGGTGTTCTGTGTTCAGATAACCGAGGCCGTTCCAATGGCACCATGAACTGTACCATAAAAAAAAAAAAAAAAAAAAAAAATTGTATCTGCTGCTTTTGTGGACAAACAGCCGGCCATATCTCAAGTTGAGAATGTAACTGTGCCTTGTAGGCCTATCTTGTATTGCTGGATTAAGCATTCAAATGCCTTTCCAATTTGCATTTTAGCCTTTCATAGGAACAGGGGGGTTTGTTTTTCATTTGTGTGTGTGTGTGTGTGTGTGTGTGTGTGTGTGTGTGTGTGTGTGTGTGTGTGTGTGTGTGTGTGTGTGTGTGTGTGTGTGTGAGTGTGTGTGTGTGCGTGCGTGCGCGCAAAATACAAATATTAATATCAATAATTCAACGTTAAGACAACCCGGTTCGAGAGTGGTGTCTTTGGATCGGTCTCGGTGAGACGGACGCAATGGCACCTTCCTGATTTACGTAGGACTAAGGGAACCAGAGAAAGGCAATGGGGAAGTTCTCGAAGAAATATACAGCAAATGTGCTGGGGAATGTGCTGAAACTAAAATAATCATAAGAAATCCAAATATGGGCCTACAAATTTACGGACAGTTTCCTTGTACTCAGGGGAGTAAGGTGCACCCAGCTCTGCAGTGAATTTGAAAGACAAGGTGAATAAACATCAAAGATGCTTTGCTACAAGCAGAATCTGCAAGAGCTACTTATAAATGCTGCAAGCTCCTCCTCTTGCTGGTAATCCTTGGTGGCAGAATGGTCTGAGCATTGCGAGCACCAGCTGCAGGGTCATCAGCTGGGAGCCATCCCTCACGGGTGTTTCGCCCCTTTCATCCCAGAACACCTCCGGATGGTGGGGCCCGCGGTCAGGGACGTCTCCCTACCGCTCCCTGCAACTGGACTCGGGACTATGCATGGCAGGGGCGTCCTATTCCCTGAGCCAGGTCTAAACCTGGCCGCATACCATCTGCTTCTTCACTGGGAGGTGCCAATGAAGTTAAGATTCGCCTGCTCCGGGGTTCCAACTGCGGGCTCTTGTCAGCCATATCCATCTTGATGTAGTCTCAGCTACCGTTGCTATCTCCCCCGTGGCTTTCTTGAGTAGTTTGGGTTCCAAACCAATCTTCTGCAAGAAGTAGCGCACTGATGTTGCTGGGAAGCCGCGGCAGCCGACTTCGATGGGGAATAAGGCTGCGTACCATCCTTTCACAAGAGCCTCATCAATCAGATCCTGGTACTTGGCTTTCTTCAGTTGGTGAGAGATGGCTAGCCTGTCCTCCCAGGGCACTGTTAGTTCTACTACTAAGATGGTTTTCGTGCTCCTGGATAATAGGACCATGTCTGGTCTAAGAGAGGTTACAGCCACCTCTTCTGGAAAGACGAGTTTCCTTTTCAGGTCCACTTGCATCTCCCAGTCTGAAGCTCGGTGTAAAATGGAAGGTGGTTTCTTGGCAGCTGTTCTTGCCTTAGGAGCCTTATCTCCTTGCCTTTGGAACCGGACGACTTCCGGTGGTGGTGCCTGATGTTTGTTGGCCATTGCTCTCTGTTGTTCTGTCCATTTGGCAACTTCTGTAAGGACCTTGTCGTGTCTCCACCTGTACCGGCCTTCTCCCAGTGCTTTGGGACATCCCGTTAAGATGTGATTCAGGGAGCAAAGGGGTTTTCCGCACTGAATACAGGATGGATTTTCTTCTTTCCCCCAGATCTTCAGATTGTTTGGGGTTGGTAAGAGGTCAGCAACTGCTCGCAAGAGGAAGGACAACTTGCCCTGGTCGGTACCCCAGAGTTCCTTCCAGGACAGTGGACGATCCAGTGCCTTGTCCCACTGCATCCACTGTCCTTGGGCTGCAAGCCCTGTTGCTTTTACACGGCGGTCTTCTTCTGCTGCCTCACGGACCCGCTGCACCACAAGTCCTCTCCTACCTTTGGAGTTGGTCTTGCTCCACCTCTTGGTGTTGTAGTGTCCAAGTCCCAGTCGTCCTTGACAGACCACACCGACGATTTCCTGGTGCCTCCAGTGTGCCTCCGCTTCCTTCACTGCTTCTTGAGGCTTCCACTTCCTGCCACACTTGATGGACTTATTAGCGTGTCTGACTTTCTCATCCTCAGATAGGAGCAGTGTGCTAACTGTTCTTGCCTTAGTGGCTTTGAATTCTTCCACCACTGATGAAACTGGTAGGCGGAGCTTGGATGTCTTGCTGTACAGGTTCACTGCGCTGAACCATCTTCGTATGAATTTGCTGCACAGTCTCTCCATTGCCTCCACCTGAGTCATGGGGAAGTCATACAACAGGAATGGCCATTGCAGTCTGGGAATGATGCCATACTGGAAGCACCACACCTTAAACCTTCCAAGAAGCTGACTGTTGTCAATCGCCTTGAGCCAGGTGTTTAACTGAGCCACAGTGCTTTTGAGGTTGCCACCGTCCTTCAGGGTGCTGTCATAGTTCTTTCCAAGGCATCTGATTTCTTGGTCTTGTATGGTTGGGATTTCCGACCCTTGGATACTGAAGATGCTTTTTGTCAGCTTCCCTTTCAGTATGCTTAGGCTCCTAGATTTCTTTGGGTTGAATTGCATTCGTGACCAAGTGGCCATCTTCTCCAGAGCACTTAGGATCCATCGTGTTCCTTGGATCGACGGAGTCATGACTGTTACATCGTCCATAAACGCTCTGCAGGATGGATGTCTTGTATCATCGTCTGCTTTTGGTCCTCTACATTGCATTCCTGCTGCCTTTAGTAAGAGGTTCATGGCAGCCACGAACAGTACCACGGATATTGTGCATCCTGCCATGATGCCCTTCTCGAGTCTCTGCCATTTGGTCGTGAAATCTCCTGCAGTGAACCTCATCTTCAGTGAATCCATGTGAGACATCACAAGCTTGGCCACCTCAGATGGAACTTGATAGTGCTCCAATGCTTTTTGGATCAACTGGTGAGGTACACTTGGGTAGGCCTTGGTGAGATCTAGCCATACGACTGAGAGTGTGCTCTTGTTGGTCTTTGTTTCCTTGATGATCTGGCTGATCACTGATGTATGCTCCAAACATCCGGAGTATCCTGGGACTCCTCCTTTTTGGACACTTGTATCCACGTACTGGTTGGCGATTAGGTACGATGTTAATCTTTTAGCAACGATGGCCCAGAATATCTTCCCTTCGACATCTAGGAGGGAGATCTCTCGAAATTGATCAAGTCCTGATGAGTTCAGTTCTTTGGGGACAAAACAGCCCTCAGCTATTGTCCAGAGCCACGGTTCCTGCTTCTTTTTCCAGAGCGTCCTGACAAGCTTTGCCAGCCTCTTTAGAAGCAATGGGCAGTTTTTGTAGATCTTATAAGTGGTGCCTGAAGGTCCCGGGGCAGACCCTGCTCTGGCTTTCTCCACTACTGCCCTTACATCCTCAAGAGTGAAGTCTGACATGTTAAAAGGGGTGTGTGGCTTGAGTATTGGCATTGGGAATGGACAGTCCTCCAGTGGAATCTCTCTACTGGGATCACTGTGGGCTGCTGCCACACTATCCTCCACTTCCTCCTTTGTGCATGTCAGTCTTCCGCCTTTTGGCTTTCCAAGAATGCCGGCTGTAAACTGGAAGGGATTGTTGAAGAAAGCCTTCCTCTGTCTCCGCTTCTCGCTCTGCTTTTTCCGGCTTGTCTCTGTCTTTCGAAGCAGGATTAGGGTTTTCTGCAGTTCTGAGCTTAGCTCGTTCAGGGCCGTTTTCTCCTCAGCATCTGCTTTCCTCCACCTTTTCTTGAGGGTTCTTAGTTCTTTCCGCAACTCTGTGATCTGGCGCTGCCTCCTACTAGGGCCTGAAGGTGGCTTGACCGTTTGGCCTTCCTTCACACCAAAGGTATCGTGGCATGCCTGATACACAAGTTGAACCATGGTCTTCATCTTCTTGGTTGCGTCTCCTTTCAGGACGTTGTCCAGAGTGACGCTCAAATCTTCATCCAATTGCCGCCATCTACGGTTTGCTGCTGGTGGTAAATTCAGCCGAGGTTTACGCTCAAAGCCTTCCAAATTCTCGGATTCACCCCTTCTTGTGCTCTGAACTGGTTCAGCAGGGAGGTCCTGGGCACTGTGGTTTGCCTCCTGGCCCGTGTCCTCCGTCGACTGACAAGCAATGCTAGTAAACTCAGAGATAGCTCTCTGAGTCATAACAGGTGCTTTGCGTTGCTGTAGTTGCTCTTTGCACTTTGACTTGCCTTGGTGAATCTTTACGCCATGTTCATTCTTGAACATTCGGCCGCAGATGGTACATCTTCTCCGGGCTTCACCCTCCTGTCTTGCCGCATCCAATCTCGTAGTTCCTATGCCGTCGTCCGGGTCATTAACCGTATGATCCGTCCTTTCTGGCAGATTATCCTCCCCCCCTCCTCGGTCTGCCTGGGGGTATTCTCTCTGATTAGTACTTGTAGCTTGTTTGTGCAGTGCTTCGGGGTGCTAACCCTAACACTATCGCGTGCCGTCTTTCCGTGCTGTCATCCACACTTTCTTGGATGTCCGTGGGTCTTCCCCCACCGCCAATGGGCCTTTCCCCATGGTCACGACAGTACAGGTGAATAAACATCAAAGATGCTTTGCTACAAGCAGAATCTGCTAGAGCTACTTATAAATGCTGCAAGCTCCTCCTCTTGCTGGTAATCCTTGGTGGCAGAATGGTCTGAGCATTGCGAGCACCAGCTGCAGGGTCATCAGCTGGGAGCCATCCCTCACGGGTGTTTCGCCCCTTTCATCCCAGAACACCTCCGGATGGTGGGGCCCGCGGTCAGGGACGTCTCCCTACCGCTCCCTGCAACTGGACTCGGGACTATGCATGGCAGGGGCGTCCTATTCCCTGAGCCAGGTCTAAACCTGGCCGCATACCATCTGCTTCTTCACTGGGAGGTGCCAATGAAGTTAAGATTCGCCTGCTCCGGGGTTCCAACTGCGGGCTCTTGTCAGCCATATCCATCTTGATGTAGTCTCAGCTACCGTTGCTATCTCCCCCGTGGCTTTCTTGAGTAGTTTGGGTTCCAAACCAATCTTCTGCAAGAAGTAGCGCACTGATGTTGCTGGGAAGCCGCGGCAGCCGACTTCGATGGGGAATAAGGCTGCGTACAATCCTTTCACAAGAGCCTCATCAATCAGATCCTCCAATATTGATGTATATATTTAAAATATTAATATATTAAAAATAAGATTTTATGAAAAAGTGAAAAAATGTGAATAAGGGCGCTGCGACATTGAGGAAGTGACGGCTAAGACGTCCTCAGAATTCCGTACGCAATGCAATGGTGCGCCATTCAAGGACGCCGGACGCACCATTTGGCCGGTATCGCACATCCCCTCCGAAAAAAATGAAAGAATAGCATATGCTGAATTTTGAATAACTTCCATACAAAAATGTTATTTGCATTACGATCGCGTCGTCGAAATACATATGTGGCGGAGAGAGTCGCAGCCCCAGCCTGAAGCCTCAAAAGTCTAGTATCTGCTCTCATTCCATAGGGATATCCCTTTGGAGTAATGGTTAAGATATTGGACTTTCACACGGGAGACCCGGGTTCGAAGCCGGGTGGGGAGGTCCGGATCACCTCCGTTACATTGGTGCCGTGACCCGGATCAGGGCTTCCCCGTAGGAGGAGGTCAAAGGGGGGTGAGTGTGGCGGAGAGTCGCAGCCCCAGCCTGAAGCCTCAAAAGTCTAGTATCTGCTCTCATTCCATAGGGATATCCCTTTGGAGTAATGGTTAAGATATTGGACCTTTCACGCAGGAGACCCGGGTTCGAAGCCGGGTGGGGAGGTTCGGATCACCTCGTATGATTCACTTCGGGAAGTCTGGGGCGTGATAACTGTTATGTTTGTTATTACTACTCATACTATGTTGTTTTGCATATTATTGTAGGCCTATTGTCTTTTGTCATTGAAAGTCTCGATGAACTGAATACAAAGGAATGCAATGGAAATGAGCCCTGGCTTTTTAGTTTTTTCTTTTTTTTACAATGTCGTCAATTAAATGAAGTCCTCTCACATCTGTGGGCAAATTACATCCTGCACATAATTCCACATCAAACTCTGCTCTGAGTCTAATGATCATTACATCCTGATGTGAAAGAAAATGTGTCAAAAGAATAAAACATGACGGTTGTTATGCAGTTCTTTCTTTTTTCTTTTTACCCCTTGTTCTCCACAATATAGTAGTTATGCCAAATGATTCTTCCCCACACTCATTTCTCTCTTTTCACTGCTGTAGTCACTAGTGAGTAGTGAATCAGTCTGTCAGTCATTCAGTGACAGTTACACATCTCCTCCACCAGGGGGCGAAAGGCATTAAAGCAACAGTGCCTGGATCCATTATTGCGCATGCGCTAAACACGTTGATCCGGAAGCCGGATCTTCCGGAAGTAGAATGTTTCTGGCGTGGCGTTTCCACAACAAAGGAACCGTTGGTGTTTCATGGTGGTTTTGGGACGCGACCAACGAACCTAAGCATAAAGGTGGTTGCAGGGGGGCAAGGAGCTCCGCTGTGTTCACTTGGACCGCGCGGAGGTGCCGAAAGTCGGGGGGACAGGACATAACTCGACTCGCAAGCTTTAGCTCGGCTGCGGTGTCTCACGTGGTTCAAGTCCGCTTGAGTGTTGGTGTTTAGTTTCATGGTGTTGGGACACAGCGCGTGGTGAAAACCTTCTCATATTAAAAGGAGTTAAAACGCTTCAAATGGAGTCTGTACGGCTGAAGATAAATGAACACATGACGTCGGTGGGAGAGGAGATATTGTGTGTTTTGGAAAAGCAACAAAGTGTTGATGTTTGTCGCGTGAAGCTCGATGTCAGAGTGTTTGTGTTGGAGCGCCTCCGTGCGGCCGCAGAGGTCATGTGCAACCTCTTCCAGAGAGAGATGGAGACACTACACAACACCCAACTACACACTGCAGGTATGTCTGTTACACACACAACACCACACTACACACTGCAGGTATGTCTGTTACACACACAACACCACACTACACACACTGCAGGTATGTCTGTTACACACCCATCACCCAACTACACACTGCAGTGTCTGTTACACTTAAACATACCTGTCTCGGAAGCTTAATTTCAAATATAAAGTGCTTATTCCATGGTCATAGATGTTGCAATTCTCTTCGGGTGGGTACAAGTAACCGTATCTTCAGTAAGTGTTCAATAAAAATGCATTTTAATCTGAATGGTGGCCATTTTTGGCGTATTTCCTCCATATGTTTCAACTACAAAACCCAGTTGGGGGTTGTTTCGAGGTCCCAGTAGACGGAGGCTAACCTGCCGACGTGAGTGAATGCGGCAACAGTCCGCCATTCCGAAACACCGCTATTCCGAAGCAGGGTTAGGGTTAGGGTTAGGGGTAGGGTTAGGGTTAGTTAGGGTTAGGGTTAGGGTAAGGGTTAGGGGTAGGGTTAGGGGTAGGGTTAGGGTTAGAAGTCAACGTTCGGAATAGCGGTGTTTCGGAATGGCGGGGTGTAACCAGTGAATGCTAACCTGCTCATACAGGTGAATGCTAACCCAAAGCCTAAACCATTAAGCTTAAACTTAACCCCTACCCTTACCCTAACCAGACTACTGGGACCTCGAAAAAATAGAAATAACAAGATTCTGCCTTTGGTTGGGCAGGTGTACGGCACTCTGAAATGGCCACTCTTTATTGAAAGATACGGAAGATAAGGGCGGCAGTGGCTCAGGGGTAGAGAAACCGTCATTAGAACACAGAGGGTTCCCGAAGGATTCCCAGTTTGATCCCGGACTCCCTCAGAGTTGGTGTTGAAGAGTCCTTGAGCAAGAACCCCAGGTTGCTCCCGATGAGCAGGTTAGTGCCTTGAATGGGTGAATGTAAATCCATGTAAAGCGCTTTGGATAAAGTCGCTATATAAATGCACCATTTACCATTTAAGGGTACTTCTGCGGGCCTGAAGAAAATTGTATAATCAGTGGTCATCGAGTAAGCACTTTATATTTCATATATTTATATTTATAGATCAGGCTTTTGCTGTGGTAGCCTCTCTCTCTCATAATGTTCATAGGGCTCAATAGTGGGCACGTTTGTCCCACTACAACCAGACAGGTTAAAAGTATCAATTTCAGACGTATATTTCCAACAACCTATTGAAAAATAAATAATAATAATAATAAAAAAGCTGAAACTACCGAACGAAACCACTTTGCACAGTGAAATCGATGGTTAGTTAATCGAAGGATAGTCGCTCAGTCGTAAGTTGTAACTCATGACATGAGTTTTGTTTGTAGTAGTCCCATACATACATCATTGTGTTCATGCTTAGCTGCACACTTCTCAAAATGAAAATGAAAACGTATCGGGCGAGACTGATACATCAACAAAAGAAGTCATGCCCATATGGGCTGTCCAGATATGGGCATGAAAGGGACAAGGACTGACAGTTATGTATGGCCATATCAGTTGGATTGGCGGTGCGACAGAGGTGGGAGTGCTCCATTGTGGCCCAAACTCTTGACCTATAGCAGCGAAAATAGCTTACATCAGGATGGGGACAATTAATTTATCTCTTAGAACAAGTAGTGACTGATCCTTTCAACTGAACAAAACATACTAAACGTCTATAGTTTGATTTGATTACGTCATGGTATAATATACGGTTGCTGCATGGTAACCAAAAGTTCTTTCTACTGGTGATTTCCACAGAGCACCACAGGGAGAGGTCTACAGAGTCTAGAGAGATGGCCTCCCAAACATATTCAACGTTGTCAGAGGAACAGCGAGAGATGGACAAGGGACGTGGACTGTTGGATGCAACAATGCAACCTGTAGTGAAGTTGTACAGGATAGGTATGTACTGTTTTATTTACTTACAACTTGTTGTAAAGTTATACAGGATAGGTATGTACTGTTTTATTTACTTTACAACCTGTAGTAAAGTTGTACAGGATAGGTATGTACTGTTTTATTTAATGTGGTTTAATCCTGTAGTAATGTTGTACAGGATAGGTTTGTAGTGTGTTAATGAGAATTCAAGCCAAAAACACGCTTGCCCCGTGTCAAATGCTGGCGATATTGCAGGTATTCCTAAAAGCAACCTCTATGTCTACGTCTAAACTTATTCCTAAACTTAACCTCAGTAAAACTAGGTCTAAACCAAACCTTATTGTGCAGAAGCTTAGTGCACGTTTTTAGGTGAATCGTTCAGTTGCGGATAAAAGCGCCACATTTTGTATGAGGCTTCCTTAGGACATACAAAAGGATTTTAGCCTAGTAGCCCTTGTCAAATATCTATTTTAAATATCAAATTGAAAGACTATCAATATCAATGAAATATGTGAAAATCCGCCTAGTATTTTTCAGACTATATACATCATAAAATGATCAGATTACTTCCAAATGTGATAAAGTTGACTTATTTTGACATTATTAATGTCATAGAACATTAAGTACCATCAATAACACCTTTATTGTCTTTATTATCATCAATAACACCTTTATTGCAACAAAGAATACAAATGAATATGCATCACAGTTTGAAACATGTTATAGAGCTGTGCATTCTGTTTAGCTGTCACAATTGCATTTGCAAAGTGGGGAACAGTCCAAATATGCATTGCTGCATTTGCAGGTACTACAGTCACGTCTAAACTTATTCCTAAACTTAAGCTTAGTAAAACTAGGTCTAAACCAAACCTTATTCTTAAACGTAACTTCAGTAAAACTATGCTTAAAACCTTATTCCTAAACCTCTGAAAACTATTCCTTCTTAGGAGTGTGTTTTGGGTTAGGGTTTGAGTTTTCCGGTAACCCTTAATTCTTATGACAATTATTATTATTATTATGAGAGTGTACAAATGGACCCTTACGGGTTGATCTGGTTCCATTTGTACACTCCCAGAGTTAAACACCCGTAAGGGACCATTTGGAACCCCCCCCCCCCAAGGAACCAGGGTCCCTGAACCACACCTTGAGGTCCACTGGTGTAGCAGAGTGTTTCCAGCGAGACAAGATGTAAAATGTTTGATCAGAATGGAACTGAGCCTTCATTAGTATCCATTAGCTACACCTGTGAAGAAAGTAAGGAAGAGGCCCAATGGTTTCTATTATGGCTTGCATGGAGCCTAATGGGCTGGTGAGTGGTGCTAGTACCGCTATATTGTAAATAGTCAATGCATACTTGTCCTGTAACGCACAACTGCCTCTCGATCTATCTGCTCCCGATGAACAAGTTGGTGGCATGGTTTCCTCCCCCACCTGTGTGTGAATGGGTGAAAGCAATGCACAATCTATGTAAAGCGCCTTGGATAAAGGCGCTATATACATTTACCATACAACAGAAGCTTAACACACAAGGCCTTTATAAATAAATAAAAGACAATTAGGGATGGTCCAATCAGGTTTTTTGGAACCGATCACCGAGCACCGATCACAAAAGTTTGATCACCCGATACCGATCAATCACCGATCCGATCAAGTTATTATTTATATATTATTTATATTTTCTAAATGTTAATGTTTTAACTTTAATTAATTAATTCACTCATGAATTCATTTATATATTTGCCTTATAGTTATTTACCAGCATTACTATGTATTTATTATCATAGCAGTAACTAATTATTCCTTCAGCACTGTGGAAATCAATACCCCAAAATGGCCTCAAGTGGGCATACTGAACGGATGGTTGATCGGATGCACCGATCGGATCGGATCGGTGAATTTACCTTTTGATCTAAACCAACGATTATCGCCGATCACGCTTTGATCGGCCCGATCCGATCCATTGCCGATTGATCAGTAACATCTCTAAAGACAATGTTGCTCTCTACAAACTGCGAGAGATGGCCAACCCACTTTTTCATATAAATATGCAAGTCCTTACTCATGTCATATCAAATTCCATATCTTAATAAAGTCCTTATTGTATTCCTTCATTGCAGACCAGTGTGCAGAGTCCAGCCTGAAGGTGAAGATGAGTTGGAGTGTTTCTGTTAAACAGGAACCTGAAAACCACCTGGACATCAGTACGTTTCATGCCTTCTCTTCTCTTCTCTTCTCTTCTCTTCTCTTCTCTTCTCTTCTCTTCTCTTCTCTTCTCTTCTCTTCTCTTCTCTTCTCTCGCTGTCTCTCTTAGAGAGAATGTTTGCAGGAAATGGCTTTTTTAATGCATGAGAATAGACTCATGATTTGGAACTACCAAAGCTATAACACAGAGGAAACGCTGCATAAAGTACAAACATTTAATGTTTTTTCTCTCATTTTATCTTTTTATTCTCCCCTAGACTTCGTTTCCCTCCCTGTGTGTAAAGAGGAGCTTTTCCCTGAACATCAGGAGAGGAGTCCCAGTCTGGAGGAACCACAACCTCCACAGATTAAAGAGGAACAGGAGGAGCGACTACAAGAGGAGCCTGATGGATCAACGTTGACATTACTAGCAGTGAAAAGTGAAGGTGATGATGAAAACAGAGAGACAGAGGCTGTAGCCAGCACCTCAACTGAACACATGAAAACACAAGCTGATGTAGAGGACTGTGGAACATCACAACCAACTAGTGGTGACCAGCTCCTCTCTCCACACTGTTCTCAATCTGACATCACTGAAGACAGTGATGAGTGGGAGGAGACCAGGGAAGGTCAGTCGGTTGTAAACACACTGGATTCACACAAGACACACAATGTGGAAGGACAAACATTGTCTTTAAGCCACCAGCTGTCCCAGGATCTGCCATTGTCAAAACAAACTCACTCCAAGAACAGCCACACAGGGAAGAAAAGTTTAGTTGTACGGTGTGTGGCAAAATGTTTAATCGCAATGAACATCTGAAGAGGCACACTGTTGTTCATACAGGGGAAAAGCCCTTTACTTGTACTGTTTGTGGTAAAGGCTACGGTCAAAGTGTTCATTTAAAAACACACATGATGACTCATACAGGGGAAAAGCCCTTTACTTGTACAGTTTGTGGTAAAGGCTGTGGTCGAAGTGGTAATTTAAAAGTACACATGATGACTCATACAGGGGAAAAAACGTTTACTTGTACAGTATGTGGTAAAGCCTTTAGTGCAAGTGGTAGTGTAAAAGTACACATGAGGACTCACACAGGGGAAAAGCCTTTTACTTGCACAATATGTGGTAAAGGCTGTGTTCATGGTGGTGAGTTAAAAGAACACACGAGGACTCATACAGGGGAAAAACCCTTTACTTGTACAGTTTGTGGTAAAGGCTGTGTTACCAGTGGTCTTTTAAAAACACACATGAGGACTCATACAGGGGAAAAGCCCTTTACTTGCACAGTTTGTGGTAACGCTTTTAGTCAATATAATAATCTTAAAGTACACTTGAGGACTCATACAGGTTAAAACACCTTTACTTGTGCAGTTTGTGGTACGCTCCATGGATTTATTTTGTCACTTGGCGTCTCAGTCTGGACAGTTTCCTTTCTCCAAGGTGAGGTCAGACAGACTGCGAGTGGAATCCAAATGTGGCTTCTTATTGGTCTGTGGTGGGGGTGGGACAAATACACCAGTGTGTATTGGCTGGCTGATAACGTAGCTACCCTAATCTACTCTGATTTGTTGGAACAACATCCAATCAGCAACAACGTCGCCTCCGTCAAAACTGATATACGAGTCATCTGAATCATGGCCAGACTGAGAAGCTAAATGATATGGATGTCTTAATTAACGCCAGGTCTTGTGGAGGTGTGACCAATGCCATTTTGCTATTGTGGGTGCGGAATTCTGCACACTGCATCAAAGCAGCTCACGGTAAAACGGACCTGAATTAGTCATGGGTGCTACTTTAATCAAACCAATCGGAGAGAGTATCAGCTGCCATTCCCTTTAAGATCAGTTCAAGACATGCGTTAAGCGGCGAGACCAAAAGAATAAGAAACGTCATATTGAAAGGAGAAATGTCCACGTGAATGCATTGCCATAATCATATATGGTTGCAATCCCAATGCTTGCTTTATAAGCTGTAGCTTTGATTGCAGACAGTTGAATAAAACCATGTGTAAGTGGGTTATTACCATCCACATGTTACTGATTCTAGAGACTGTCATGACATTCACAAACTATTAATTAGTGCTGCTGAGCAGTGTTAACTATTCAGCTGCTCTTAGGTTCTCAAATCATTGTATTTATACAGACTAACATCTCAGAGGTAAACACATTGACACAAGACATTGAAACTCACGTCTTCTCATTATAGTAAAATCTGAATCATAGAGATTTATTGAGAATTAAGAGAGTGGGAGCCTCCCGACTCCAGACATTTCAGGACATTAGAGGGAGGAAGGGAACGCACACTCACTCACTTCATTTGTTTTCTTTTAAGCTACGGAAAACACCTCAACCATTTCTCTGATGATTGTCATTATTATTTCTGATTTGTTTGCTGTACATATGTTTGGTTTCTGATATCTGACTGTGTTTTGCATAGTATTGTCATCTAATGTTTCAATGAATTGAGTACAAAGGACCCCAATGGAAGCAAAGCAAGTGCTTTGTTGGGTTAAAATCCTCTTTCCACCTTGTATTGAACTTTACTTTCCTGTGCTTTTTTTTTCTTCTTCTGTGAACTACTAATAAAATATATAAAACAGGTTTTCACTGCTACAGATGTTTTATTTTTGTTATATATCACACCAGAAATGTTCAATATGATAATATGATTTTCTATACTTTCAATCTTTCTTTATATAAGAGTTTTGGCTTTTTCTATCTTATTCCTAAACCTCGGAAACCTATTCCTCCTGTGGAAAGAATCTGGCCGAGTTTGTTTTGGGTCGAGCGTTCAGTTTACCCTTAATTCTCATGACAATTATTATTATCACAGATAGAAATTGTGAAAATGCAGATTTCTTTTATCAGCTTACCAGTTTTTATAGCGTTGTTTGTTGACTGCATTTGATGCAGTATTAACAGACTTAT
The DNA here is from genome assembly GCF_963921795.1 of Nannobrachium achirus. Classification (NCBI taxonomy): domain Eukaryota; kingdom Metazoa; phylum Chordata; class Actinopteri; order Myctophiformes; family Myctophidae; genus Nannobrachium; species Nannobrachium achirus. The sequence goes on from NC_137813.1 coordinate 72,327,241, forward strand.
TTTTCTTTTCTTTCCTTCTTTAAAAAACGTTACTGTCTTGACCCACAGAACAGAATTCAGAGCAGAAGAGGAAGTAAGCTCTGTATTGGCACCTTGCCTCTAAATTAACACAAGAGATAATTAATTCCATCATTATTCTGCTTTATGTGTTTACAGCAGAGAAGATTTAAAACGCCCATAATCCAGTCAATCATGGTGATGGTTAAAGGAAAGAAAGAAGTTAAATCTATTATTGTATCCTGGGGCGCCCGCTGGCCTAGCGGTCCAGGTGCATATACCACATAGGCTCTGATGCATGAGAGAGCGTGTCACAGGTTTGAAAAAGAGCTCTAAAAGAGCACCTAAATAAACTCAGCACAAAAAGAAAGGAAACATACATAATTAATTATATCTCTTAATTATAGCACAAGAAAGGAAACAAACATAATCAATTATATCTCCCCTTTAAAATTGTATTGTGTTTTATATCATTGTTATCGTTGATTCGTCACCTTTGCAACGAGGTACAGCTTGTAAGGATCGGGCATTCGAGGCATGAGCTACACAGCCAAACGTGTGGGTAGCGCCAACCCAAAATTAGCCAACATTCGGTCCATTATCTCTCCCCTTTAATTTTGCCAAATGGTATTGTGTTTGATATCATTGTTATCATTGATTTGTCACCTTTACAACGAGGTACAGCTTGTAAGCATATATCGGGCATTCGTGGAATGAGCAACACAGCCAAACGTGTGGGTAGCGCCCCTCTAAAAATGTTCAAAATGGCCTGGCAGGCCTGCAATACTGTTCTTTTGGTGTTCACCTTTGTTAGTTGGAGCATTGAATGACTGCACTCTCCCACAGTAATAAGGAAAGAAAAAAACAACACATATTGGCCATTTTTACACTGTAGAGCATCAAGAGAAAGATCACTAAATTAACAATTTAGCCATTTTTTTTACCATAAGGTTCTGCAGAAATAATGGGGACTGCCCATAAGTCCTACATCTCATTAGTCCAAATTTGGTTAGGGTTAGGTTTAAGCATAGTTTTACTGAGGTTAGGTTTAGTATTTTCACCAGGTTAACATTCAGATTCTGAATAATGGGATGTAGGAACAATGAAATGTCGGACCAATGCCATGGCACCGAACTAAATAAATGTAACATAATACTTTGACTTACTGGTTTGCGCTTGGGCGGTGGATCGTCAAACATGTCCAGGGACGTCTCATCCGAGTCGTAGTAGTTGCCTTGGGTCGGCGTCGGTGCACCCCTTTTACTCAGGGCAACAGACATCTGAGAAAAAATAAATTTAAAAAATAAACACTTCTAAAAGGTGAACAGATGATCATGTAGCTAAAGACAAAATTAACCCACACAATGAATCATTCCTGTTAGCATTAACAGGTTTGTGCATGCTGGGGGGTTACTGAATTTCCCCCTTGGGATAATAAAGGTATCCATCTATCTAATAGGATTATATCAAGCTTTCAAATACAATATTGCAGCACCAATTATCCATAATATCCACTGATGTACTCGTATGAAAGCGTACCAGTGCAGTGTTTGGAGGGCAACAAACTATTTGACAGTTTACAGTTAAACTTACATTCTGTCCAGTATGTCCCACCACCGCCATCTGTGATCCAGGCTGAAATTTAACACAGGTTTTTAGAATGAGGGGGGACAACTACATTAAATCAAAATGTTACAGTTATATTTAACTTACATTGAGGCCAGTCCCTCTTTCACTGACAGTATTTGAGTTTGCTGCCATGTCTTTTCCACGCTGAAAACACAACGTTTTTCAAATTAGTATGTGAAAAAATAAATCAGCTTTTAAAACCTAGACTTAGTGGACTGGACCTAGTTTGGTTATTGGACCGTTTTAAAATGTAAATCAAATCCGGTAACAAAAATAGCCAATCTGTGCATTTAGATCTGCTATTTTTGGCTTTGTTTCCCCTCCAGAATATGGCAGCTAGTATTCAAATGGTGATACAAATTTAAACCACATCGCTTACATCTTTATTATGTTCATATACAGTACATTCTGTCTTTATGTGGCATGATTTTCTTCTGTGTGATAGTAGAAATGTGAATGCTTGCATATACATGCACACGGTGATACAAAAATATCACAAAGCTTACATTTACCTGCAACTCGTAACTCTGGCGTGTGGGGGTTGAAGTGAGCAGGGGTCTGCTCAACTGCCTGAGAACCAAAGTGACAACATACATGTTTTTGGAGAGTAGAGGTAAATGACCACACACACACACACACACAGGTTTGTAATGTGGAGGTGGTCTCAGTCCAGAACTTTGACCGCACCTGTGTATGAAGCAAGTGCGGCAGAAGTTGTGAATGCATTATGCTGCTTCGTGACCGGTATGTATTTTACATGACAGAAGACTTTGTTTCACAAATCATACAGTATGTGAGTCACTGATATGGCACCAAGTTACAAAAACATGCATCACAAAATATCAGTGATCTTAAATCCATCCAAATGCATTTACCATTCCTTTCTTGGGCTCCCTGCATGACACTGGTTTGGGAGTGGGAACGACTGGCCCCAACCTCTCTGTTTCTGGTTGTTTGGGACCTCACAGCCCAGATGTCCTCCCCCCTTTTAAAAGCATCCCTTTTGAGGGCCACGCTTTGGAAGACGTCTGAAAAACACAAGAGAACGTTTTAACAACAACGTTAAACATTACATTTCAGATAGTCAGGTTCGATAAAATAAACTGCTTCACTAGTTTAAAATAGATAATCAGAAAGGAAAATGATTTGGATAGAATGTAATTACACAGTGAGTGCGCTATGAGAAAACATGCTCATCAACATTCTCAGATGCACACATCTTATTAATATGATTGCTTCATTATGGCCATCTGCATTTGAATCCCATGAATAATATTCATGGGTTTCTAGCCTGGATGGTCTTATAGATCAGGGGTTTCCAAACTTTTGTCTCAGGGCACCCCATAAATTCTTTTGAATCCAAGGCACCCCTACATTATAATTTTCACTCCAAGCACCTTATAGCATATTGTCGTTGTCAGGTAGAAAACTTGTATGTAGATCGGCTGTTTTCACTAGTTTTGTGCAACAGTATGATGATGAAGCAGGGCTTTACTTTACCAAAAGATGCACACATTTGAAACTTGGAGATACAAGGTTTCTGCCCAACACTGATATTTTAGTGATTATGTTGCGAGGAAAACGTTTAGATAATAGCCATTTTGGTTCAAACTGACTGAAAATAACTTTGTACTTCAAGTTTAAAATGAGATTTTTTCAAGTGTCCAAATAAATTCCAAATTTTATCAAATTATCTCGCGGCACCCCTGGACTGCCGTCGCGGGACCCCAGGGTGCCCCGTCACCCACTTTGAAAACCCCTGTTCTATATCAGTGGTTCGCAACCTTTTCACTTGGAATGATGATGCACATTAAGCAAATTATCTGGGGACTCTCCAGAATAATTTGAGGACCCCTTGGGGGTCCCGACCCACAGGTTGAGAACCACTGTTCTAGATCATACAAGGGCAAATGGCGACCACATACAGCCCCCAGCTTCACGTAATGTGACACAAAGGTTAATATCAAATTAGTCATTATTGATTTCAGCTATTACAATTCGAAACAGGCAAACATGACCCACTTTAATTACTTCAGTCTATATTAGTAGCTTAATGACTAAACATGTAATTATGTCCAATGTAGTTTAAGTTCATAAAGTTAACATAGGTATAATTAAATACATTTTAAATTGAATAAAGAGTTTCAATTAGGTATAACTACATGCATTTTAAATAGAATAAATTCCAATTAAAAAATAACAAATAGCCATAACAAATAGCCAATTTACAAGCTCAAAACACTGTAGATCGGCTGTTAGTTAGTTGTGTCTGACACAATGATGAAGCAGGGCTTTCATTTACCAAACAAAGTTAATGGAGATCGGAAATTTGAGGTTTCTCCCGAACATTAGGCCTATATACATTGAGGCCCTCTGGAGTGAGTGTGGAAATATAGTTGCCCACATAATTGATATATATATATATATATATATATATATATATATATATATATATATTCAATAGAAGACCATACAGGCTAACAATCTTATTTCATGCTGTATTTAATTGCAGCCAATTGTATCATATCCAATATTGCAGGGGCTACCACGCATTAAACATGTTTTTCCCCCGTTGTACAAAAGTCATCACAAGGCCTTCTGCAGCAGATAGCAGACCTACAAGCTCAATGTGTCCTGACGGATGCAACGTGGTTTCATCTTGTAATCTGATCACTCCATATTATGTCTACATAAGCGCTCTTTTTTTTATAAAAGTGCTTATATAAGTACCATATAAGCCATCATAAGTACCCGAATCTTCCGTATTATAATCAAACGCATTTTAATCCTTTCGGTCACCATTTTATATGCTTTCCCCTCCGCTTTTAACTATGTGATCCTATCGGTTGGGAGGTGTATTGCACTCACTGATAGATTATAATTGTTTGAGAAAAAAGCCACCGATCGGACTCAAATCATATTTATTAAACAATGCTTAAGATACGGGTAACTCTGTGGGCCCGTAATACATTCTAACATACGTGGCCGGGGGATAAGCACTTTGTTTGAAATAGTAACCCTTTATGTAGACGTAAGGGGACATATGAAGGAAGCAATCCGAGTCTGAACCTAGGTTCCAAGCAGACATGTAGGCCGCTTGTTTGTAGGCATAATCATTAAATGAATGAACGCAGATTAAAGCAACAACTTTTAAATTGAGTCAGGCTACATTATATTGTACTTATTTCGGGATAAATAAATAACACAAATGTTCAATAACTGCTAAATAAAGTACTTTAGCCGCCATTGGAACGCTGGCTTGGGCCCGTCTTTTTGGTGGACAAATCACCTCAATCCACCCCTGGTCAGACTCGAGGTCTTCTCTGCAATTTACGGTCACACGGATGTTATTTTTTATTTTTATTATGGAGGTGGTTTCTGCCTGGACAAAATGGTCCTCAAAATAAAATAATCCAAACGACATGTTTAATATAAAAACGCTGCGGAGCAGCTCTGCACTCAGTCTGTCTGCTGTACCAGGCTGGAGAGAAAGACACAGGTGTTCATCATCAGGTTGATTAGGTAAAGCGCAGTCTGCATGCACGGCCCACAGGGTGCGTTCGTAAATGCGCCCCGTTTGTGGTTAGGGATAAGGGTTATGGTTAGGTTTAGGCATAGTTTTACTGAGGCTAAGGTTAGGGTTAGGGTTAGGGTTAGGCATAGTTTTACTGAGGTTAGGATTAGGGTTAGGTTTAGGCACTCACTACACTGAGTACACACCCGTCACCCGGTGCGCATTTTCGAACGCACCCTTTGATGACTGAAACACCAGAGGAAAACACCATCCCAGCCCACAGTACCTAGTCCACTGATAGTCTCACAATTTAAACTGGAGAACCAATCATATCGCCACAAATTGATCAGTTAGTAATTTGAATGTTCCTTTGATGTTACAGTACATTCTCGCGGTTAAAATTTCACAACCTCGTCTTTCGTTTCCACCCCGGAAGAAAAGAATACCAGTAAGACTCCCTAATCGGGAGATAAGCGAGGGGGCAGAAAGACTTGAACCAAATCAGTCCCAGGTGAGATAAACCTTACTGTTATACGGTAACAGAAGTACTGTATTAACACGTAGAATGGTGACAAGAAACATATTATTCTAACTGAACTATTGATAACATTTTTCCCATTCTCCCATTATCTTTAGGATGGAAATGAACTTTTGTACCCTGGAGCACCTATCACCAAAGCCCAAAGCCTGCTCCTTCTGATGGCTTATGTCCTGAGGCATAACCTGACTGGGGTTGCTCTGGATCATCTGCTTCAGATCTTCAATGAACATTTTCCCAGCTTGATGCCAACCTCCTCATATCTTTTCCATAAAGCTTATGGCCAATATGGAGATTATGAGCCACATTTTTACTGCCATCATTGTTCTAACTACATTGGAAGTAAGGAATGTGGATTGACACATTGTGCTCTTTGTCAATCAGCCTTTGATGTGGACAGTGCATTCAAAATAGGTTCATATTTCTTGGTGGTGAGTCTATCCTCACAACTGAGAGCTATTCTGGAAACTCTTGCCATCACCAAACATACATCAACTCCAGGTTTAATAGGTGACATCCAATGTGGGGGTGAGTACAGACGGCTGAAAGACAGCGGAGAAATTGGAGATGATGACATCAGTCTGCTCTGGAACTGTGATGGCATTCCTGTATTTAAGAGTAACAATCGCCAAATATGGCCTATTCAGTGCCAAATAATTGAGCTAAATCCTGCTGAACGGAAAAACAACATCTGTGTTCCATGCCTGTGGTTTGGAGAGAGCAAGCCCAACATTCAGGCTCTCCTCAGACCATTTGTGAAAGAACTTGAGGACCTTCAGACCAATGGCATCACCTGGGGAAATGATACCACGACTAAAGTGCATGCCCTTATATGTAGCTCTGATTCCATTGCTAGGCCACTTCTCAGAAACACAAAACATTTAATGGGATTTATGGGTGTGACTTTTGTTATCAAAGAGGTGGGGGTCCTTATCCTTATGCTAGTCCTGAGCCCTGTCTCCGGACTGAAGATGAGCATTTTGAGAATGCTATGATTGCAACACCTCAGCAGCCAGTCATGGGAGTTAAAAGCCCATGTGAATTAATGAAATTGGATACATTTCAAATGATCAAAGGCTTTGTTCCGGAATACCAGCACAGTGTATGTCTCAGGGTTATTAGACAGCTGGCTACTCTGTGGCTGGATTCCACAAATCATCAACATGGGTGGTACATAGGCACCAAAAATGAGCAGATAGACAAGGAGCTTAAAGCAATCATGCCACCTACCGAGATAACCAGAGTTCCACGGTCCATCAAGGAGAGAAAATTCTGGAAAGCTTCTGAGTGGAGGTCGTTTCTATTGTTTTATGCATTGCCTGTTCTGAATGGAATCCTCCCCAGGAAATCCATTGTAAAATAAATCCCACATGTACAGTCTTTATAAGTAAATAAACATTATATTTAGCGGGATGAAAATGATTAATATGTCTATGCCGATATCACTTTTAACATATTTGAGTGAGCATTATCGTACCACTTTATTTATAAAAAAACACATAAAACAACAGTGTTGAACCAAAGTGCTTACTCAGTAAACAAATATATACAAAACAAAAAATCTAAAAGTAAAACAATATACAGTACAGGGGAAAACCCCACAGCAACACATTGCCTAATGGATAAAGCAATTCTCAGTCAATCATTGATTACCTACAGTAGCACTAGCACCAGTAGCACTAGCACTAACTTCATTATCATCGCACTCTGCAGTGTGGGGCCTTATGGGGAGCAAATGCTAATTTCGAGCAAATTTGATGTAGCCCAGGGCATGTTCTAATGATTTGTTTTGCACAAAAATCATTTGAAGCCCAAGGAATGTTGTTTGTGCAAAACAAATGCTTGCAATGGATTCAGCATCATGACAAACCCCTAGTTAGACCTCTCATATCCTACTTAAATACCCAGAAAAGAAAAAAAGTTCTTCCTCTATTGAAAGTCGATGGGAGCCCAATTTGATTTGGCCGCTGTGGCGACCCCGAAGGCCGCTTCTGGCATTTATCTGAAATGGCTTAAACAAGATGTAATCTACTGATGTCATTCATGTTGATGAATAGACAAAGTATTGTACTTACGTGATATAATCTGGATCTGTAAATTAAAAACAATACGTTATTTGATATCAAATAAAAACACAAGTTATTTGTCAGTATGTTTTCTTCATGTTAAAGCAATCGGACACTTAGGCAGAGGTTTGTTTTGGTTGTTTAACTACCTTGTCATGGATAAACTAGTCCAATTAGGGAGATTGCTGCATCACACAGGTGATTAGAAATTAACTAGCCTGGGAACGATGCAAATTGGGAGCGATGCAAATAAGGAATGCATGTCCTGCTGTTATATGCAATACCCGTTATACCCATTGGGTGGTTCTGGGAAGTCATTGGCCGGACTCACACATATGCGTGAAACATCTTCTCCATATCGTCTGAGAATGAGGGGGGGAGGGGGGGAGTCCAATGCATTGTCAATGGAGGGTTGTTTGGTTTTTTATCGTTGCCGTGTCTCTTGGCCAAAAGACAGCCTTCGGTTGAGCAAGAGACACGGCAACAACAAAAAAACAAACAACCTTCCATTGACAATGCATTGGACTCTCCCCTCCCCCCCTCACTCTCAGACGATACGGAGAAGATGTTTCACGCATATGTGTGAGTCCGGCCTTTGTGCAACCATAAACATCTGTGGGGAATGTCTGCAGTGTGCAAACTGACTGTGGAAAGTGGACTGACTAAGTGATCTAATGGCAGGTGTGGGGAATTCAGCAGGTGTGGGGGTTTTGCCAAATCAAGTTCAGGCTGGGAAATCAATTCACCCTTTGTCAAGTCCCACCCCATGTCGCTCTGTTACTAGGTGGGACAAAAAGCCAGGGAAGACTTTTTTTTTCATTCACTTCCATTATAAAAAACAAGATTTTTCATAGCCTCATTATTGCTATTTAATGTACCAAAAGAAAAACATCTACGTGATATTAATAAAAAAGGAACAAAAAAGGTACAGTAGTTACATTGAAAAACAGGGGGTTTCCCCCGAAAATACACATTTTAATTAGTTTAACCCTCTGAAACAGGCAGAGGGCAGAGAGAGAGAGAGAGAGAGAGAGAGAGAGAGAGAGAGAGAGAGAGAGAGAGAGAGAAAGAGAGACAGAGAGAGAGAGAGAGAGAGAAAGAGAGAGAGAGAGAGAGAGAGAGAGAGGAGAGAGAGAGAGAGAGAGAGAGAGAGAGACAGAGAGAGAAAGAGAGAGAGAGAGAGAGAGAGAGAGAGAGAAGTGAATCTTGGGTGACCTGCACTGACCAGGAAGTTGTGGAACTATAGCCTCGCTCTCAACATAAAATGTATTTTAATTGTAATTCTGCCCATTTAAGATATATGTACCCAATCGAATATCTTAGTTACATCGATATTGTTCATGTGAACTAATTTGTTGAAGCTTATCATTATAATTATCAAAATCGCTATGACCGCACAGTGGCGTACTGCGTCGCGGCCAGTTGCATTTCTGCATTCAGCTCTTCATACCCAATCTAATGACACCTAGTACTTTCAAAAACGAATAAGAAATACATTTGAGCTGATCAGATTATTTTTCTATTGAGAAGCTAGCTATGCCTTGTAACTTGCATTTCTGGATTCTGCATTCAAATGCCTTTCCAATGACACCAAGCATGGCCAAGACAACAATAATAGCCAAAAAACGGGAGCCTATGTCTTGACTGGAATGGCTGTACTTAATGATTTTTTGTTTTATTTTCAGGTGCATAAGGCCTGTCTATTACCACCATGATTGGGCAAAACATAACATTTTTGAAAAAATATAGAAGTTGAAAATGTGGGATTTTCTGCAGATATGCTGAATTATCCCAACATTCACTGTCATGTGAATTAAAATGTCTTGACAACCAGTTGACCAATCTCCATGTGAGTTGCATTTCTGCATTCAGCTCTTCATACCCAATCTAATGACACCTAGTACTTTCAAAAACGAATAAGAAATACATTTGAGCTGATCAGATTATTTTTCATTGACATCAGCAAAAATCGTGGGCTGCCAGCATTAACAGCCAATAGCCACTTTTCCTTGGTAAATTCTAGTCTGCAAGAGCTTATGATTTTTTGTCATATCTCGAGAACTGTGTGACCATTGGTCATATAACTTGGTATAACAGAGTTCTGTGTTCCGATAACCGAGGCCAATATGGCACCATGTACCATAAAAAAACATTTTGTGGACAAACGGCCGGCCATTTCTCGAGTTGAGAAGCTAGCTATGTCTTGTAACTTGCATTTCTGGGTTCCGCATTCAAATGCCTTTCCAATGACACCAAGCATGGGCAAGGAAAGTGTTTCCAGAAGTTTTTAGCCCAATAAATGCTTATTTATAAGACAACAATAATAACATTTTTTCAGGTGCATAAGATCTGTCTATTACGACCATGATTGGGCAAAAAATAACGTTTTTTAAAAAATATAGAAGTTGAAAATGTGGGATTTTCAGCAGATATGCTGAATTATCCCAACATTCACTGTCATGTGAATTAAAATTTCTTGACAACCAGTTGACCAATCTCCATGTGAGTTGCATTTCTGCATTCAGCTCTTCATACCCAATCCAATGACACCTAGTACTTTCAAAAACGAATAAGAAATACATTTGAGCTGATCAGAATATTTTTTATTGAAATCAGCAAAAATCGTGGGCTGCCAGCATTAACAGCCAATAGCCACTTTTCCTTGGTAAATTCTAGTCTGCAAGAGTTTATGATTTTTTTTTGTCATATCTCAAGAACTGTGTGACCATTGGTCATATAACTTGGTGTTCTGTGATAACCAAGATAACCGAGGGCGTTCCAATGGCACCATGAACTGTACCATAACAAAAAATAAAAATAAAATAAAATAAATAAAATTGTAGATGCTGCTTTTGTGCACAAACAGCCGGCCATATCTCGAGTTGAGAACATAACTGTGCCTTGTATCTTGCATTGCTGGATTCAGCATTCAAATGCCTTTCCAATTTGCATTTTAGCCTTTCATAGGAACAGGGGGTTTGTTTTTCATGTTTGTGTGTGTGTGTGCGTGCGTGCGTGCGTGCGAAATACTAATATTAATATCAATAATTCAACGATAGGACAACCCGGTTTGAGAGTGGTGTCTTCGGATCGGTCTCGGTGAGACGGACGCAATGGCACCTTCCTGGTTTACGTAGGACTAAGGGAACCAGAGAAAGGCAATGGGGAAGTTCTCGAAGAAATATACAGCAAATGTGCTGGGGAATTTGTTGGTTGAAAAACTGAAACTAAAATAATCATAAAAACTCCAAATATGGGCCTAAAAATTAACGGATAGTTTCAGGGGAGTAAGGTGCACCCAGCTGTGCAGTGAATTTGAATGACAATATTGATGAATATATTCAATATCTGAATATATTAAAAATACGATTTTTGTGAAAAAGTGAAGAAATGTGAATAAGGGCGCTGCGACGTTGTGGAAGTGACGGCTACGACGTCCTCGGAATTCCGAATGCAATGGTGCGCCATTCAACGACGCTGGACGCACCATTCGGCCGGTATCGCACATTCCCCACCGAAAAAAACATGTTTTATTTTTATTTTAATAACTTCCCGGAAAAATTCTTCCATACAAAAACTTTATATGCATTACGATCGCGTCGTCGAAATACATATAACTCGCTTGATTCACTTCGGGAAGTTGCGGGCGTGACAACTGTTATGTTATGTTATGTTATGTTATGTTATGTTATGTTATGTTATGTTATTACTACTCATACATATGTTGTTTTGCATATTATTGTAGGCCTATTGTCTTTTGTCATTGAAAGTCTCGGTGAACTGAATACAAAGGAATGCAATGGAAATGAGCCCTGGCTTTTTAGTTTTTTTTTTTTTTTACAATGTCGTCAATTAAATGAAGTCCCCTCACATCTGTGGGCAAATTACATCCTGCACATAATTCCACATCAAACTCTGCTCTGAGTCTAATGATCATTACATCCTGATGTGAAAGAAAATGTGTCAAAAAAAAAAAAAAAAAAAAAACACAACTGTTGTTATGCAGTTCTTTCTTTTTCTTTTTACCCCTTGTTCTCCCCAATATAGTAGTTATGCCAAATGATTCTTCCCCACACTCAATTCTGTCTTTTCACTGCTGTTGTATCCTACTGACTCACTAGTGCAGGGGTTTTCAAAGTGGGTGACGGGGCACCCTGGGGTGCCGCGATAGCAGTCCAGGGGTGCAAGACCATTTGATGATATTTGGAATTTACTCCAATTATTACTTAATTAACAATATATATTTAGTATAATTTTAAACTTGAAGTAGGCCTACAGAGCAATTTTCAGTCAGTTCCAAGTCTTAACCAAAATGGGTATTAGGCCTATCTCACAACATAATCACTAAAATATGCTATAAACATAAGGTGCTGGGAGTGAAAATTATGAATATAATGTAGGGGTGCCTCGGATGACAAGAATATTTATACCGGTGCCCCTGAGCCAAAACAGTTTGGGAATCCCTGGCTGCACTAGTGAATCCGTCTGTCAGTCATTCAGTGACAGTTACATATCTCCTCCACCAGGGGGCGAAAGGCATTAAAGCAACAGTGCCTGGATCCATTATTGCGCATGCGCTAAACACGTTGATCCGGAAGCCGGATCTTCCGGAAGTAGAATGTTTCTGGCGTGGCGTTTCCACAACAAAGGAACCGTTGGTGTTTCATGGTGGTTTTGGGACGCGACCTGCCGTTTGCCAACAAACCTAAGCATAAAAGTGGTTGCCGGGGGGCAAGGAGCTCCGCTGTGTTCACTTGGACCGCGCGGAGGTGCCGAAAGTCGGGGGGACAGGACATAACTCGACTCGCTCGCTTTAGCTCGGCTGCGGTGTCTCACGGTGTCTCACGTGGATCAAGTCCGCTTGAGTGTTGGTGTTTAGTTTTATGGTGGTTGGGACACAGTGCGTGGTGAAAAGCTTCTCATATTAAAAGGAGTTAAAACGCTTCAAATGGAGTCTGTACGGCTGAAGATAAATGAACACATGACGTCGGTGGGAGAGGAGATATTGTGTGTTTTGGAAAAGCAACAAAGTGTTGATGTTTGTCGCGTGAAGCTCGATGTCAGAGTGTTTGTGTTGGAGCGCCTCCGTGCGGCCGCAGAGGTTATGTGCAACCTCTTCCAGAGAGAGATGGAGACACTACACAACAACCAACTACACACTGCAGGTATGTCTGTTACACACACAACACCACACTACACACTGCAGGTATGTAGTATGTTTGTTGTTCCTAATATACGTGAACGACATGGCATCTGCTTGCGACTGCAATCTGTTCCTGTTCGCGGATGACTCGGCTCTCCTAGTCTCCTAGTCTCGGGCAAGGACCACTTGCAGGTTGAAAAGACACTTAACTCTGAATTAAGTAAGATCTGCACATGGCTTAGGGAGGGGTCATTAATAATGACCCCCCCCCCCCTCCTCCCAAGGAGAATTTTAGGGGAGGGTCATGCTATTTTGATTTTAATCTCGGGGAGGGTGATGCTATTTTAATTTGAGTGTCAGGGAGGGTCATGCGATTTTGAATTAAAAAACAGTCCAGGTTTTTATAGGCCTATATATATTTTACTACAGCGTTCCTTTCAATAATACTATTATTATAGGTGCTGTAATGGCAATTTCACCAATGATTTTGCGCATTACTTCACAGGTTGTAGTGAGGGGTGATCCTACGCAGTATGACACAGAAACAAACAATGTAATGTCCAGTCCAAAGTTTCCAGTTTGAGGTGCATTTATTTACATGAAGGTTTTCAGTTGAGAATGAAACATACCATTGATATTGCAGTATTGGGTTCTGAAGTGGTTTTCTGTATTTCTGTTTGTTTGTCTGCTGGTCTGCTGGTAAGAAGGGTGTGCTCCCCAACCCGTGTCCTAGTCCTACTGAATCTGCTGAATGCTTCACCTGTGGCCCTCAAGTAACCTACCCAGTGCAGAAATCTAGAGCCCACCACCTAGTGTTCGTTAACATAAACTGCATCCTAATCAGAAATAATAGGCCTAACATAATGGCTCCTACATACCGGCCCCTAATTGTCTCAAGTCTAATGACAATTACAACATAAAAATAAGGAGCCATGTTCAAATTCATAATTCATCAATTTCACATTTACATGTTTTTCTCTTTCTCTTTTCTTTTTTTCTTTTTTCACAAAAAATACAAAATAAATTCATTCAATGTCCTTTAAACTTAGGTTTCAGTCTCTTGGAGCAGACAAATCTTCGTTATTGGTCTCTCCAAGATGTTGCTTTTAGTCTTTAGTCGAACTGTGCGTACATGACCTTTCGCATCAGGAAGGGTCTCCAATATTCTCCCCAGTAACCAGGAGCCTCGTGGTGCAGTGGAATCAACCACCACAACAATGTCACCAGGGGCAAAACTTCTCTTTGCTATTGACCATCGTTGACGTTCTTGGATTGAAGGTAAGTATTCTTTTGTCCATCGTTTCCAAAAGAGATCTGCCATGTATTGTACTTGTTTCCATCTACGTTTGATGTATAGATCCTCTTTTACAAAGAGTCCAGGTGGCAATACTGGCTGTGTTTTCAGCAAAAGAAGGTGGTTTGGGGTCAGAGCTTCCAGATCCATTGGGTCATCAGAAGACTTAGTTATGGGTCGATCATTTAAAATTGCTTCCACTTCACACATTAAAGTTTGCAATCCTTCATCGTCAAGCACTTGTTGATTAAGAACAGAGCGTAGCACACTTCGTACCATGCGGATCAATCGTTCCCAAACACCGCCGTGATGGGATCCTGCAGGGGGATTAAAGCTCCACTTTATCCCTTGCTGAAGCATAGCATTCTGGATCTTGTCCTGATTTAAGCCATTTAGTGCTTCCCTTAATTCTCTTTCCGCTCCAATAAAGTTTGTGCCATTGTCTGATCTTAAAGACAAAACTTGACCTCGTCGACAGATAAATCTTCGTAATGCATGGATGCAGGAGTCTGTGTCAAGTGTATGTGCAACTTCAAGGTGTACCGCTCTGCTTGCCATGCAGGTGAAGATTACACCATACCTTTTAACGAGACTTCGTCCTCTTTTGATCTCTATAGGACCGAAGTAGTCTACTCCCACATCTGTAAACGGAGGCTTGTCTGGTTGGATCCTCTCCAAAGGTAAGTCTGACATTTTTTGTTCTCCCACTTTACTCCTCTGTCGCTTGCATATAATGCAGTCTGTTAAGATTTTTCTTGCAGCGGAGTTGGCTTTGATGATCCAATATCTTTTGCGGAGGTGAGACAGCATGTAATTTCTTCCTCCATGTCCGAGTTGTTTATGGATATGCCGTAACAGTAGTGTGGATATGTGAAAGTCTTTTGAGAGAATAATTGGATGTTTGAGCTCTTCAGGCATCGCCAGCCTATTCAGGCGACCACCTACTCTCAGCAGGCCATCATCCAGCACTGGATCCAATTTGTACAAATGACTGCTGCTTTTGACATTTTTGCCAGTTTCCAGAATAGATATTTCCTCTTGAAATCTTTGTCTTTGACTGAATGAGATGACTGCAGTTTCTGCTTGGATGAGATCTTCAGGAGATAAGCACTGTCCACTCAGTGTTGCTTTAAAGACTTGCATCTCCTCTTCAACCTTCTCCTTTAATTTGACAGGATCTTGTTCAACGCTACTCAAAGCAGTTTGAATCTCCTTTTTCTTTCTAGTCAGTTGCAAGAGTGTGGTCTTTACTTTAAGAAGCCAAGCTACAGCAGTCTTCAGTCTCATCCATGATGAGAAGTAGTGGATTAGATAGTCAGTTGGGTTCAGTTGACCTTTAACAATGACATTCACAGTGATGTCAGGCTTGATTTCTGGATCATTGACAGAGATTGTAGATTCAAAGTGTAAATTTGGCCACTCCACATTTGATCTACAGAGAAAATCTGGTCCTCTGATCCATTTTTTGCAGCCTAAGAAGCGGCCTGCTGTCAGCCCTCTTGATGCTGCATCTGCAGGATTTTCCTTTGTTCTCACATATCTCCATTGTGATACATCAGTAGCATCCCTTACAAAGGAGATCCTATTTGCCACAAATGTTTGAAAACGTTTCGTTTCGTTGTTTATGTATTTGAGCACTGTAGTGCTATCCGTCCAGAAAATGGATTTGTCCAGTGGTAGCTGCATGTCCTTTTGCAGCATAGTGTCCACTCTGACAGCCAAAACTGCTGCTGCCAGCTCCATTCTGGGGATGGTCATTTGTTTTAATGGTGCCACTCTGGATTTTCCAATTATGAATGCAACATGCACTTCTTTGTTCTTGTTTTCCAGTCTTAGATATGAGACAGTTCCGTAGCCACTCTCACTGGCATCCGAAAAGTGATGCAGCTGTGAATGTGTGATTTGAGCAAAGTTTGTAGGCTTCATGCACCGGTCCACTTCAAAGTCCACCATCTTGTTGAGATCTGCTAGCCATCCTGTCCACTGTTGAGAGAAAACATGGGGTATGGTTTCGTCCCATCCAAGTTTCTTCTTGCAGAGCTCCTGCATAATCAGTTTGGCTGGCAGAGTGAATGGTGCTAGAAAACCTAAAGGGTCATATACAGAGCCGACTACGGACAAGATGCCACGTCTGGTGTGCGGTCTTTCTGGTGCAGCTATTGTGAACTTGAACACATCCGTTTCAACACACCAGTGTAATCCTAGGGCTCTTTCCATTGGTAGACTGTCCTTGTCCAAGTCCAACTTCTTGATCTCTTTAGCTCTGTGTTCTTGTGGAATAGATGTTAATACAGCACGGCTGTTGCTGATCCATTTAGACAAAACAAACCCACCCCTCTGGCAGAGAGCAGTCAGATCTTTTACCAGTTGTACTGCTCATCCTTCTGTGGGCATGGATTTTAAACAATCATCTACATAGAAGTTGTTGTGTACTGTATTTGTCACCTCAGGTGGAAAGTGAGCCAGGTTGTCTTCTGCCGTTTTCCTCAAAGTGAAATTTGCACAACTTGGTGACGACACAGCTCCAAAAAGATGTACTCTCATTCTGTATTCGGCCAGATCTTGCTGCACGTCACCATCAGGCCACCATAGGAATCGCAGGTAGTCAACATGTTTTTCAGACACCTTAACCTGATGGAACATGGCTTTGATGTCTGCCATTAAGGCAACCTGTTCTTGTCTGAATCTGAGGAGGACTCCAATAAGTGAGTTGGTAAGGTCGGGACCCTGAAGCAGTTGACAGTTAAGTGATGTTCCTTTAAAGACTGCACCACAGTCAAAGACGACTCTTAATGTGCCTTTCTTTGAGTGATGCACACCATGATGTGGGATATACCAGAGTTTTCCATCACTTCGATTCAGCTGCTCCACTGGCACCAATTCAGCATAGCCACTGTCAATCATGTCTGTGAGGAAAGCTGTATATTCATCATGGAACTTTTCATTTCTGTTGAACTTGCGTTTCAGGCTCTGGATGCGTTGTTCTGCAATACAACGGTTGTTCGGCATGATGGGATCTTCTTCTTTGAAAGGTAAGTTTAAACTGTAATGTCCATCTTTAATCTTTGCCGAGTGGTTTACAATATCAAGGAATTTGACTTCTTCTCTTGACATTTCCTCTGTTTCCTTACTGGCTCTTTCACTGAAATCCTGATTGTACTGTTTGACAAGTAACTCTTCCAGGTTTAGAATAGATATTCTATTGACAGCAGCAGCAGGGCAACCATTCTCATCCCTGATGGTGCCATCTCCTTTTAGGGGACCATAGATGACCCACCCCAATAGGGTCTTTACAGCGTATGGTCCATCTGCCTGGCTATTGACCACCTCCCAGGGTTCCAGTAACTTTGAGGCGTTTGTGCCAATTAGGAGGTCAATGCCAGAGTCTAATTCAGGTATGGTAATGTGGTTCAGATAAGGCCATTGTGACAAGTCCTGTTGTTTTGGAATATTGTGTTGAGAGACTGGCATGGTTTTGTGAGTGAACACATCAGGCAGTGGTATGAAGACATTTGAGTCCATCCTAGCTATTTCCAGACCAGTGATATGGTGACTGGTTTCAGGCTTGACCTGATTCATCGTACGGAGAAGAATGTTTGTTATTTTTCCAGGAATGTTAAGCCTCCTCATTAGGCTGTCTGTGCAGAATGTAGAGGTGCTTCCATGGTCTAAAAAGGCATAGGTTTGTAACACTGTCTCTCCCTTGTGGCTCTTCACCTGAACTGGCACGATGGAAAAGATGGAGGTTGTTTCATCACCAGCCCCAATATGTCCACGTGTGAGGTGAGATTACAGCATTATTTCCGAGAGTCTTCTGTTGTGTCTGTTCGTTTTGTTCAATGTGGAGTAAGTTGGGATGTTTCAGTTTGCATGTATCACATATTAAACGTCTTTTGCAATTCCTGCTTAAGTGACCTCTTTTTAAACACCCAAAACAGACCCCCTTTTCCTTTAGGAAGTCTATCTTCTCTCTGTGTGTTTTCTTCTTCATTTGTGGACACTTCTCCAATATGTGATTACTTTCATTACACAACAGACAAGGTGAACTGATGAATGCCTTTTTCTCCTCTCCACTTGACTCTGATGCTGTTACTATGGGTGTTACAGTTGTTGCAAAACTGCTTCTTTGACTTGACTTTGGTTTAATGATGGTTGAGGGTTTGGCAGTTGTGGTTTGTTTAGTGTCCTGGATGTTTCCAAACAGTGGGTCGGACAGTACTTTGACTTGTTTTTCAATAAAGTTAACAAGGTGAGAAAACATTGCCCTTTGACCACGCTCCTGTAGTTCACATGCCCTGTTCCTCCATCCTTCTCTGAGCCTGTATGGCAACTTCATTAGAATTGACCTCATATTAGAAACCACATTCATTTCATCCATATAGGCTAGATTGTCCATTGCATTGTGACAACCTCTGAGGTAGAGAGAGAATGCTTGCAAACCTTTAACATCCTCCTGTTTAATGGGTGCCCAGGCAAAAGCCTTTTCCATGTACGCAGTTGCAATTTTATGCTCATTTCCAAAATTCTCTTTGAGCAACTGTTTTGCTTTTTGATAGCCTTGAGATGAAGGCAGATGTTGGCAGCTGCGGACCAGGTTCTTTGGGTGCCCTCGTGTATACTGTTCCAGATAATGAAGACAGTCACTAAAGTTGTCTGTCTTTTTCTCCACTCCTCCTTCAAATGCCCTCATAAACATCTCATATTGTAGTGGATCACCATCATAAATTGGAATGTCTCTCGGGGGTAAAGTAGAGTACATATTTTGTTTCACCAGTAATGTTGATATGTCATTCTGTTTTTGTAACATATCACAAATGTCACCTGCAGGGGGGTTAGTATGACCGTCATGACCAGAAACACCATATACATTTTCAGTTTGCACATTTGGAATAGGTACATTGTCAACCTGCACAGTTTGCCTGAGGAGAGAGTATTGCGTTAGTGGACCTTTTGCAGATTTCCCATATAGTGCTTGTTTTGGCCTCACAGCCTGTGGCTGGGAGGGAGGCCTTGTTTTCATTGACACTTTTCCCGTTTGTAGGGTTTGATCAGGTAAGTATGTGGTGTTTGGATTGAATGAAGTTGTTTTAGCTGCAGCAGCTCCCTTTTGTGATTCTGATACTTTTGAGCTGCCCCTTGATGCCCTTGTCTCCAGAACATGGGCCTTTGCATTAACTGCTGCTAGCATTGTCTCCATTTCCAATGTTTCCATGTCTTTTCTGAGTTGTTCCTGTTGTGCCTCAATTTGATGTTTCTTTGCAAGGGCAGCAACTTGTTTCAGGAGAGCAGCCCTTTCAGCCTGGGCAAGTATGAGAGCAGATGAAGTTGTAGATGCTTTTGATGTTGTTGACTTGTGTGTGGATTTTGCAATGTTTGACACACTGTCCAGGGGACCAATCTCATCATTGAGTCTTTCACTCTCTGTGACATGCATTTGTTGTTCATTTTCAGACTGAGTTTCAACATGGACAGGTGTTTCACAAGTGGTAAGTATTGTTTCAGCAGTGATATGCATCTGTGGCTCATTCTGAATTGTGACTTGTATTTGCTGTTCCTTTTGCTGTTCATTTCCAACAGTAACATGCATTTTCACTTCAGATAGCCACACGTGTACATCATCTATGAAATCCTCCAGTATTTGAATTTTTGGCTGAAACCATTTATTTTGCCTGTCAATTTCCTCCTCAGGTAATGGCAAAACAACCAATGAAGCATGACTTTCTCTTGCTTGACCACACAGATCAATTATTTCATCCAAATCACATTTTACTGCATTTACATTCTCATTTTCCTTCATGAGCTCCTTCAAAGTCTCTCTGACTTTAGCTGCCTTTTTTACACACAAGCCTCTTGTCTTGTGTGTGTTTTCAATCAACAAGTCAAGGCCTTTAGCTGTATGTGTGACCACTCTTTTTTCCTTTGCAGGATCCTTTGTAATGTTGCCATCTTGGGGCAGAGCATCACCATTGCCAGACATGATAGTTCTTTCAGTTTCAGCCTCCTCACACTCACCCAGTAGAGCTGCAGGTGTGTCCTATCACCCACATTAGGAGGCAGTTGGCTGAGAAACAATCTGTCTTTTGTGGCTCCTTGTCCTTTGTTCCTTCGATGTCCTTTGTTTCACTCGTAGAGCGTCCTTCTTACTTGAATGTAATGCGCATTACTTCACAGGTTGTAGTGAGGGGTGATCCTACGCAGTATGACACAGAAACAAACAATGTAATGTCCAGTCCAAAGTTTCCAGTTTGAGGTGCATTTATTTACATGAAGGTTTTCAGTTGAGAATGAAACATACCATTGATATTGCAGTATTGGGTTCTGAAGTGGTTTTCTGTATTTCTGTTTGTTTGTCTGCTGGTCTGCTGGTAAGAAGGGTGTGCTCCCCAACCCGTGTCCTAGTCCTACTGAATCTGCTGAATGCTTCACCTGTGGCCCTCAAGTAACCTACCCAGTGCAGAAATCTAGAGCCCACCACCTAGTGTTCGTTAACATAAACTGCATCCTAATCAGAAATAATAGGCCTAACATAATGGCTCCTACAGGTGCCATCCCTAGAAATTCCCCACAGTCACTGCAGTTAGTGAATGAACTAAAGAGGCTGTGTTTATACTACAATGTATTTTCCTAAAACAATGGAGAGCTGTGTAAGGCAGCAACAATGGTTGTCAGAACTGTATCCCCCCTCCCTAAAGTAAAAAGTGAAATGGTGCTAAAAAAAATAATTAACGACCACTCGTTGAAAATGCGCATTTGACCCAGATTTGATCACAGGCAATCAACAGCACAAAATGAATGGCAGCTGTTACAAGCCTTCTCTTTGTTTTGCACATGTGTCAATTGTTTTATCTGTAACCTAGATGTCAAATAACCTGTTCTCAACCTGTGAGAACTTCTCACCTTTTTTGTGATGTCCACGTTGACTTTTACACTAGCAGCAGTAGGCTACTCACTGTGTGTTAATTTAGTTTGGAGGGTGTGTTAGTTTATATTTGGAAATGTGTTTTTGGGATGAAGTGCAGCTGGGATCTCAATGCATCATATTAGCCTATTCATTATTGTTCATTGCTGCTGCCGCCCACACCCGTTTTGAACCCTAAAAAAAATCCAAATTATTTACAGTAAAAAAAGAAAGAAAGAAAATAAAATTCGCAATGCCCACCCAAGTTTAGGTTTTAGGCATAATTTTACTGTTGTAAATATCATGTTGTAGGGGAGGGTCAATCTTTTTTATTTTAATGCTTGGGGAGGGTCATTGATTTTTCCCCCAATTGAGAGGGAGGGTAATGGCATTTTATAAAGGGGCTTATACATTTTCTCCAGTAACACCCCTCAATAAAAAAACGACCCCCCCCCCCCCCCCTTAACGACAACAAATTATCAATTCACTTGGGAAAAACTGAGTCCATCCTCTTTGGATCAAATCATAACCTCAAAAAAGTCGATAACTTCACAATCAAAGTGGGTGACAAGGTCATAACACGAAAAAACCAAATCTCTTACTTAGGATGTATCCTTGTAGCTAATCTTTCCAGTGAAAAGATGACTTCTAAAGTAATAAATAAAATCAACCAACGAACTCGCTTCCTACAGAGGATCGCCCCAATGGTCAATTTCAACACACTGAAGAGTGAAGACCATAGCTGGTGCAATAATCCAGCCCCTATTTGACTACGGAGTTCACGTATGGTATCGTGACACCCCACAAGCCCTTAAAACTAAACTCCAAACAGCCCAAAATAAACTAATTAGGGTCCTGCTTATACCATCCCTATCAGACTCACCTCACCGCTACTCACCAGCTAAGAGTGGGGTGGCTCAGAGTAGATGACAGAGTACAGCAACTTGCAATGGGCCTGTTGTACAAGATACACTACACCACTATGATACCCAAGTACCTGTCAAAATACTTTATAAACATTAAGGATGTCCATAATTACAACACCAGAGGCAGCGCCACAGATCACTTCCAACCCAGAGTCAAAACCAACAAAGGGTCAAACTCGTTTTTCTGCTATACCACCAAAATGTGGAAAGCCTTACCAAAGGCCATAAAGGAGTGTGGATCACTAGCATCCTTTAAAATTGCCCTGAAAAACCACTTACAGGCAGCAGCCGTTCGCAACTGGTAAAAAAACTAGACCAGGTCAACCTGGTTGTGCCAGACCCCGGTTCTGCCAACCCCCTGTCTGTCATCATCATTTATGACATCATGCCTTTTGTAGGCATGTCATCATCATGTCATCATCATATATACCCTTTATATAGAAAAGGGACAGACCGACATTTGCTTATGTAGGCCTACCCATTTCATGGGTCTGGCAAACAAACCTAGCCCAACCTTCCCCTCCCCTGCCCTGTTTGTTTAGACTAAAGCCCTTTGCACACAGGACAGTTGCGTTTTTTTCGTTTGTGGCATGAATAAAACGCATTGGATTTGGTGTGCAAGGCTGTGCAGAATCGGCGCTGCGGATCCAAAAAGGAGTCATAAAAGGAGTGATGAGTTTTTTACCGCATGCGACAAGACGCACAAATCGAACTGGGTTCGATCGAGAAAAAAACGCACGGCGGCAGCCACTCGTCGCACGGCTAATTCGGAGCCGGTGTGCATGAGGTCATAGAGAATCATTGTTTTCTTTTCAAAAAATTATATTGTCCGTTTTATCCGTGCAGTTAAACGCGCCTGTGTGCAAGGCCCTTTACTGTTTTCTTTTTTTGTTTTTCTTTACACATCTACTGCATAGTACTGTGTTCTATTTGTCTGTCATTCAATGTTATATGAGATACTTTAATGGTTTCCAGTGGAAATAAGCTTAGTCTTTTCATGGATCTCCTTTTAGTAGACCTTGTACCAGTGAACTGTACCGTCATGAAACTGTACCTTTTCCTATGCAAACTTCTAATAAAGTCTTCAATCAATCAATCAAAAAATGTCTGTTAAGGCTTATCCATACTATGACCGAAATGTTCGGTGAGTTTTGTTTTCCGACGTGCAAATTTCCGAACTCCCGTTCGGTCCAATGCTTTTCAGAAGTCCCGAGGGATATAATTTTATGGTAGAAAAGGACCTTTTGACCGAAAACGGCGGTTTCGGTCATAGTATGGATAGGCGTTTACACACACAACACCACACTACACACACTGCAGGTTAGCCCCATATAGAACCTCACCCGTCGCTGCATACTGTTGTGCTCCGAGACGAGGTCCTATAAAGATTGCCCCGTGGGGGAGGAGAACGCCTCCAACGTTGAGGTAGAAAAAACGTTTCCCGAAATTGTATCCACAAAGTAAAGGTAGTTCCGAGCTCCCAGACTGTGATAACCTAACGAGGGTCAATAAAACATGAACCAGGGCACGAAACAACCCCTTAAAATCGCTAGTTTTGTCAGCCGGTCACCAGGCTTTCTGCCTGAAAATTCGACCCGAGGAGGCGCTAATGCTACCATTCCGGCTGCAACTTCCAGGCTTGTAAACATTACATACCTATCCTGTATAACTTTACAACAGGTTGTAAAGTAAATAAAACAGTAGGCCTACATACCTATCCTGTACAACTTCACTACAGGTTATTTACTGTGGTTTAATCCTGTAGTAATGTTGTACAGGATAGGTTTGTAGTGTGTTAATGAATACAAGAATTCAAGCCCAAAACACGCTTGCCCCGTGTCAAATGCTGGCGATATTGCAACGTGTGGCACCAGGTATTCCTAAAAGCAACCTCTATGTCTATGTCTAAACTTATTCCTAAACTTAACCTTAGTACCACTAGGGTTGCACTTTACAATAATGACCTGTTATAAATCATTTATAAACATTTATAAGCATTTTATAGATGAGTAATAAACATGAACAAACTGTTTATTGACATTTGTAAATGTTTAACTAAACATTTATAACAGTTTTAAACATCATTTACATGTTATTAGTAAGGTATTAGTAAGTAGTAAAGTTAAAACTAATCATGAATAAACCATTTATATACATTTGTAAATGCTTAATAAATCATTTATAACTAATGCTAAAATTCACATAATGTGTAGGTAGGAATGCATTTACAAATGTCTGTTAAGGTGACCTCCATGTTTGTTCATGTTTAATATACACTTTGTAGATGTTATCAAAAGCCCTAATGTAAAGTGAAGACTATTCATTGCGACCATCAGGTTGCAAGTTACTATGAAAACCTCCCCCGGCTGTCTGTCAGTCCCTCCGTCAGTCTGTCCGTCACGTCACATCACGTCACGTCACGTCACACTTTTGGCCCTACTTTTATCTCCGGCACTGTTTCCCCTATCCATGCCAAACTTGCCAAACTGCTAAACATGAACAAACATGGAGGCCACATTAACAGACAGTTGTAAATAATGAATAGTCATCACTTTACATTATGGCTCTTGATAACATCTACTAATGATTTATAGATGATTAAGGGATGTTTTACAAAGCATAACCATGAACAAACAAGGAGGCCACATTATCAGACAGATATAAATAACCAGTAAGGAGATAAGCAACCTCATGGTGGCGCTAGAAGAGGGGCATGTGAGAAATCAGGGGTGGAGGTTGTGGTTTGGCAGCCAAGGAGTGTGTGCAAAGTTTGGCATGGATAGGGTGCGGTGCCAGAGATAAGAGTAGGGCCAAAAGTGTGGTGTGGCGTGACGTGACGTGACGGACATCCGGTGGAGGTTTGTATAGTAACTTGTGACCTCACGGTCACAATGAATAGTCATCACTTTACATTAGGGCTCTTGATAACATCTACAAAGTGTATATTAAACATGAACAAACATGGAGGTCACCTTAACAGACTAAATGATAAATGCATTCCTACCTACACATTATGTGAATTTTAGCATTAGTTATAAATGATTTATTAACCCTTAAGTGCTGTTCGGGTCATTTTGACCCGTTTTACATTTTCATTTGAAAAAAAAAGGTAGAAGTTAAAAATGTTTCCACCTGAAACTCACTGGCCTTAAAGATTCTTCTGAGATGAACATGTAAAAAAAATATTTTTGCACTACACCCATGCTACACCCCCCTCATATTTTTTGAACCTTAAGTGCTGTTCGGGTCATTTTGACCCGGAAGCACAGAAATACACAGTATTATGCCAAAACACAGACACACAGTCACCCCCACTTCTAACACCCCCCTTCCGAAGCCCCATTCCGAACCCTCCCCCCCTTCCTATAAGCATGAGCAATATTGCCCAGTATTAAATGAAGTAGTTTTTTTTACATGGATTTCAGCTAAATCAGTAAAAACGCCTAGCTCTTTCAGTGTTTAATGTGATATAGCAAAGCAGAAATGCAAACATTTAGCAAATATATCATATGAATTGTTTGGTATTGAGTCAAAGTCAATGTATCATGATGATTTGTTAAGTTAAAATTTATTTTAGTGTTGTTTTTTTTTAAACCAATTATCCACCGGGTCAAAATGACCCGAACAGAACGAAGGTGTAGTGAATCTGAACAGAACTTAAGGGTTAAGCATTTACAAATGTATATAAATGGTTTAATACCTTACTAATAACATGTAAATGATGTTTAAAACAGTTATAAATGTTTAGTTAAACATTTACAAATGTCAATGAACAGTTTGTTCATGTTTATTACTCATCTATAAACTGCTTATAAATGTTTATAAATTATTTATAACAGGTCATTATTGTAAAGTGCTACCAAAACGGGGTCTAAACCAAACCTTATTCTTAAACGTAACTTCAGTAAAACTATGCTTTATAGACTTGTATTTATTTACCTGTCCAACAATTTCATTGTGACTGGGAAGACCACGGACAGGGATACGTATTCCTCGATGCAAAGAGCCTTGGTGGCAGTTTTGAGAGACTCCAGGACAGGTAACATAGTCTCTATTGTCTGCCAGTTGTCATCGGTCAACTCCAAGGTCCTCGCCTCGGCGAGTTTGGTAACTGTTCTGTCCGAGAGGGCGGCAGTGATGGCCCATCGCTGTTCATGCAGACGTTCCAGCATGTCATAAACAGAGTTCCAGCGGGTCGGGCACGACTGTATGAGTTTGTGCTTTGGCAACCCCTGCTGTGCTTGCTTGTTCTTCAGAGCAATGGTGGCTGGATTACTGTGATTGAAATGGCCCACAAGTCTTGAAACCGCACCTATCAGTCGGGTCGTGGCATGTGCTTTTAGCCCATCATTAATGGCCAGCTGCAACGTGTGGGCGAAGCAAGGCACCGACTCCCAGCTTAGCAAGGTTTGGTTTGCCAGCGATATGTTGGCAGCATTATCATGAACGCAGGCAATAACTTTTCCTTCCAGGCCCCATTTCTGGATGGATGTGCACATGTGGTCGGTGAGGTTCGCTGCTCTGTGTCGCTCCTCAAGTGCTACTGTCTGGAGCACTCGACTTTTACCGTCAACAATGAAATGACATGTGATTGTCATATAGGACTCTGTGGTATTTGATGTCCAGCCATCAGTTGCGATCGATACAAATTCGACCTCCACCATAATCAGTTGTATGCCTGTTGTCATATTCTCATGCGCCACCCGGATCCTCGACCTGACCATTTTCCTCCCTGGCACTTTGTACTCGGGCTCCACGAAGTTCATCAGTTTGTTGAAGCCTTCGCCTTTAACGAAGCTAAAGGGCAGCATGTCTCTTGCGGTCATTTCTGTGATGATGTTCGTTAAGGTTTCTGACCGACCGGGGCCGCAGCGACGGCTGCTAGAGCTTGTAAATGAAGTAATGCGGGATTGTGTGCTCTGGGTCTGGCTAGTTCCTGGTGTCGGCTCGTTGAGGTTTATGTCCAGGTGTTTGTGTTGGATGTGATTTCTCATCGTCGCCGTAGAGTTTTTATATGACAGTTTACTTGAACACAATCTACATGACGTGTGTCTGCCATCTTCATCTAAATCAAAGTACTCCCAAACTTTGCTCTTTTTTTCTCACTGACATGATGCTATGTGTGCCGTGTGGCTGATCGTTGTCCGCACAGGGAATGATGAACCCACAATGCCGTGCTGCGCTCGTGCTGCAGAGTCGCGTGCATGCACGCAAATGATCCACGGGAAAACTTAATTGGCACCTATTTTACTAATTTGTCATTTTAGCTTATTCAATGCAAACTTGTATTAAGACATGGCAGTAATTTGGGTAAAATAATAATAATAATAATAATAATTAAAGCTGCAAGCAGCAATGACCGGGCCCTCGCAGCTCTACCCACGTCACAAGGGGCAGCAGTTACACTATTACACTTATTGCCCTTTTACACTTATTGCCCTATTAGACTATTACACTATTACACTTATTACACTATTACACCTATTGCCCTATTACAGTATTACACTATTACACTTATTACAATATTACACTTTTACACTATTACACTTATTACACTATTACACTTATTACACTATTACACTTATTGTGCTATTACACTATTACACTTATTACACTATTACACTATTACACTATTACAATTATTACACTATTACACTTATTGTGCTATTACACTATTACACTTATTACACTATTACACTATTACACTATTACACTTATTACACTATTACACTTATTGTGCTATTACACTATTACACTATTACACTTATTACACTATTCCACTTATTGTGCTATTACACTATTACACTATTACACTTATTAAACTATTACACTTATTGTTCTATTACACTATTACGCTATTACACTATTACACTATTACACTATTACACTTATTACACTATTACACTATTACACTTATTACACTATTACACTTATTGCGCTATTACACTATTACACTTATTACACTATTACACTTATTGCGCTATTACACTATTACACTTATTGCACTATTACGCTATTACACTATTACACTATTACACTTATTACACTTATTGCGCTATTACACTATTACACTTATTACACTATTACACTATTACACTTATTGCGCTATTACACTATTACACTTATTACACTATTATACTTATTGCACTATTACACTATTACACTTATAACACTATTACACTATTACACTTATTGCGCTATTCTAAAACGGCTAGTTCCATTCCTTGATTCTGATTGGCTGGTTGCCATGGTATACCTGAGACTGTAACCCATACCTTGAATCAGTTTATATCAAAGCCAGGTGCGTTATTTCTTTCCACTGTGCCGTGAGGCTGAACTAAAGAAGCGAGCGTTTGATTTCCTCTCAAATCCTGCCGTGCGGGTGCTTCTAAGCACCGCCCGCATGCATAGGACAGTGACTGAATGGCTCCGGGCGGGGCTTGTAAAGGCAACAAGCGCCCTCTATTCTCCAGGCACCACTCGGCTGTTTAGCTTAGGTTGTTATGCTAGCGTTTTGATGTGATGTTCACCCACATAGCAGCTAAATCTGGATGAAAATAAACATGTCTATGGATTGAATATGGTTCTTAACTTCTTAACATGAGACTGATCTAACATAAGTGTTGTTTCCCTATTTT
The DNA here is from genome assembly GCF_963921795.1 of Nannobrachium achirus. Classification (NCBI taxonomy): domain Eukaryota; kingdom Metazoa; phylum Chordata; class Actinopteri; order Myctophiformes; family Myctophidae; genus Nannobrachium; species Nannobrachium achirus. Next base: position 72,355,884 of record NC_137813.1, read on the forward strand.
TTTTGGCAAAAAGAATGACGTGACTTTGTAAACACTGGCTTCCGTAAGTCCCTTTCCTGTATGTGGCTGGTAAACGCAAGGAAATGTCTCTTCCTGGTGGCGAAGAAGTGTAGGCCTACTTCTTTCTTTAAATGATGCAATGCTATGATTTTCATGTTGCAATATTGTGACCGTTTTAGAAAAGCAATAAGCCACGCGAGGCTTGTGGTTACCGGGGGAGTATACACCGGCTGAGAGGGTCGGAAACACTCGGCTGCGCCTCGTGTTTCCCAACGCCTCTCAGCCGGTGTATACTCCCCCGGTAACCACTCGCCTCTTGTGGCTTATTGCTTTATTACACTATTACACTTATTACACTATTACACTTATTGTGCTATTACACTATTATACTTATTACACTATTACACTTATTGCGCTATTACACTATCACACTATTACACTTATTACACTATTACACTTATTACACTATTACACTATTACACTTATTACACTTATTACACTATTACACTATTACACTTATTGCGCTATTACACTATTACACTTATTACACTATTACACTTATTGTGCTATTACACTATTACACTTATTACACTATTACACTTATTACACTATTACTCTTATTACACTTATTACACTAATACACCTATTACACTATTACACTTATTGCGCTATTACAGTTATTACACCTAGACACAGTTACACTATTGCACTTATTACAAACCATTGAAAAGATAGCAAATAGGAACTATCAATAATCGACCAATCAGAAGAGGGGGCGGGGCTAAGTTAAACCAATTAAGGTGAAGGACCCTTAGTCAAGTCATATGATACCAGCCACAACTCTGTACGATAAACGGTTGATGAGTAACAGCCAAAAAAAAAGGAACAATCAAGTTTCGGCCAATCAGAAGAGGGGGCGGGGCTTAGTTAAACCAATTAAGGTGAAGGACTCTTAGTCAAGTCATATGATACCAGCCAAAACTCTGTACGATAAACGGTTGATGAGTAACAGCCAAAAAAAGGAACAATCAAGTTTCGGCCAATCAGAAGAGGGGGCACTTCCTGTTTGGCGAAGGAAGTTTGACGCTTCGCCACGGTCACGCCATTTTCCGAAAACTCACGATTCGCACAACTTTTCATCTTTAAGGTGTCTTGAGTATGACGAGCGAACTTGAAGATGATCCGATTAACCCCCTAGGAGGAGTTCGTTAAAGTGCGACCTGTGAAAACGGCCAAAAATGCGCCAAAACGCCACTAATTAGTCAAAATGGCTGACTTCCTGTTTGGTTTCGGACATGGCGCCAAGAGACTTTTTTGTGAGTCCTGACATGATACAGATGTGTACCGATTTTCGTACGTGTAGGTGAAACCGTATGGTGGGGCTTGAGGCACGAAGTTTTGTAGGGGGCGCTATTGAGCCATTAGGCCACGCCCCCTTTAGATTTTTTTTTAATACGAAAATTTTCGCCACTTGTGATGTGTGTGCAAAGTTGCGCAACTTTTGGAGTACGTTTTGCGGCTCAAAAACGCGATTTATTCGGGGGAATAAGAATAATCTTTACAATTACAATAGGGTCCTCACACACTGTGTGTGCTCGGGCCCTAATAATCTTTGCAAATACAATAGGGTCCTCACACACTGTGTGTGCTCGGGCCCTAATAATAAATACATAGGTTAACCAAATTTTATTTACAAAACGAATAGCAGGGTTGGCCCCGTGTAATCAGATAATCGAATAATCGCGCACATCGCTACTTCTCTCTGTGAACCACTTAATTCTCCGCCCTCCCCTTCTACAGGAGAGACAGAGAGAGAGTCAAAAGACTGAAGTTTTTTGTTTTAAACATATTGGATAGTGGATACACCACTGGAATAATTCATCATAGATAAGAATATAAGTAGCCTACTTCTACCTTTGTAGTCATCTCAAAGTAAAATCCACGTTTTGCTTGCTTGGATTAGAATCCAGAGAAGTGATCACTGTTGCCAGCCAGCTGTGTTGTTAGGTTAACGAGGCTCGTAGAGAATGACCCTGATTTGACATAGATGCGCGTTTTGCGTCTCTCTCTCTCTTTTAGGTTAACGAGGCTCGTAGAGAATGACCTCTCTTTCTCTCTGCGATGTGAGAGATAACTGCTGTAACGTTGCTGTAAACTTAGTTCCAAAAAACATAATTCCAAAGTCATTGGAGTAGATATGGACAACAGTTGTTGTCGATCAACAAACGGTCATTTCCACAGGAGCTAACAGTTAGAAGCTAGATGTAAGGAGGATGAAGCGTTGCCATTCAGTTTCTGCGACAGAAACAAGCAAACAGGTCTATAAAAAAGGGTTTCCAGATCCTGTTTTTGCCAGCAAACAGGTCTAGAAAAATAAAAATAAAATGGGGAAGGTCAGTCAAACAGAAACGTTGTCTGATATTGTTTAAGAACAGTGGTTCTCAAACATTTTCATGCCAAGAGCAAGGACCCCAAATGTGTAATATATAAGGGTGCCGAAAAAAATCTATATGAATCGATTATCGGTTTCAACACTAGCGATACGGCCGCATCGGTGCGCATTTACCTGGAACGGTCCAAATCGCGGCCGTATCGGTCGATGTATCGGTCCTCAAGTTATTAATCGGATTAATCGGATTTTAGCATTCAATAATTAACCTGCTGTGAAAATCTGAACTAACTTACTCAGCGTTCACTGTTACAAATAATTAATTCAAAAGTGAGCGCTGCGTAAACACAGTGCAACGCTGCTTGCATGAAAGCCGCAGATCTACAAGCCCACAGCTCATTGCGTTGCGACTGGGTGTAAACATATAGATCTTCTATTTCTGGCGCAGGGCACGGAGTAGGGTTTAAGATTTTCCGGGAATTATCTCATTTTAATTCCCGGGAATTTTATGGCCTTTTCCCGGGCTTCCCGGGAATTCCCATTAAAATAAAAAATAAATAAAAAAAAAGTGCCCACTGAAATCCATTTATATCTAGATACTTATTTTTTCAATAGAATTGATATTTAATTGTTTAAAACATTTTATTTGAACGAAATATATACATGTAAAATCAAACATTGAGGCCTATATAGGCCTACCATATTCAGAAAAAATATGACACATTTGTCAACATTGAATGAACTTTATTGAGCTTTTTCTTGAACTGTTAATATCCTATGCATATCACTGTCCATCTGTCTTTCAATGTTATATGAGATACACAAGTGGTTCCTGTGTAAATAAGCCAAAAAGATTACTATAGGAAATCCTTTTAGTTGACCTTGTTCCGTGATTTGTACTGTTGCAAGTTGCAACAGTTATTAACTTTTTTTCTATAGGCTATTTTACACACCACAATAGGTTATTAAGGCTGTCTAAAGACAGTGGTTCAGCCATTGTCAAGTAGTAGGCTTACTGTAGTTGATGGAACTACTATTACTGTTACTATGGCTGCTATTTTATATACCTACAAGTGTTTGTCTGCAATAGAACACATTCTTTATACAGCTATTCTATGGCTATACTGTTGACGTTTTTTTATTTTAATTTTTATTATTACCCATTATAATAATATTTATTGTTATTGTTGTTATATTGTTGTTGTTGTTGTTGTTGTTGTTGTTGCTGCTGCTGGTGAAATTGGCTTGACAATCCTTTCTATTTTTATACTGTCATTTGTGGCTTCTAAAAATCTTACCTCAGCCAGTTTGCTGGTGTGATTGTCATATACGGTAAACTAAAGAACCAATCATGCACGACTGTTGGAGGAATTACGGTAAAACTGGGTTTGTACTTTGTCCGTACGAACGTGTTGCGCGCTAATCTACAAGCCTACAACTACACGCATCCTCAGGGCTTTGAGGGCTTTTAGATCGTCTATATGCTCACCGCACCGCACAACACCGTCGTACTGAAAGAAGTATAACCAGTGCCATCCACGCTTCATCGAGTGGAGACGCGTGCAGTCTGCTTTTTGGGTCCGTCGTTGTGCTTCACAGCAAGCGGTTCAGATGAACTGTTGCCGAAGTGGAGTTATTTATTATGAGCGGAGTCAGCGGACCGGTTGTGCATTGACAGTGCTCCGTTTTACATTTTCATTAATAATCACAATCCAAATCATATAAGGTTACTCTTTATGAGGCGAAGCAGGGACGGGGATGCTAAGATTTATCTCTCAGCCACAGCTTGTAGATTGGCTATTTTCCACTAGTTGTAACCCAGATTGACAGTCTGTTCTCTGCCTCATTCTGCTAGTTAATCTCTTCAAATTGCGCAGCATTTTAGCAACTAAGTACCTGAAAAGGATGATCAGCACTGCCTGTGGTAACTTCTTAAACATTCTGTTTACATCATAGCCTATTCATTTTCTGTGAGTCTCATGCTGCGAGTTTGCACACCATGGTTTGAGCAGTGACATTGATATGCGCCGTTGGCTCAAAAAATCCTCTACGTCCCGTCTGCGTCCCAGGGGAGATTAATTTGTGTCCCAAATATATATTTTTACGTCCCCTGGACGTCGGGTGTCCCTTAGTCTCGAGCCCTGTTTTGTAGGTTTTAAAACATTCTGAGTTCATTTATTACAATTTTGAAGCAGCCAGAATAACCTTTCAGACATTTGGTTGGGGTCTTTCCTCACCTGGGACCCCCCAGATGGACCCCTGTGCCTATCTCAGTACTCGCTCCGTTCCTGCTCCAGAACAATGTCATATTAGATCATAATTGAATAAATGTTTTTGTAGCTGGACTCTGAAAACAAAAATGAGTAGTAGCAAATACCAGGCGTCTTCCACAGTGGCTTCGGGACCCCTAGGGGGTCCTCAGAGTTACTAGTACATAGTGTACTTCTGTCAGATTTTCCCAACCCCTGCCCCTTTTCTGGGGGGTCATCTATTTTAGGACATTGCAGATCAGTATGCCAGCCAGTTAATGTCCAATTTTCATAATATTAGAGTTGTTTTGAAGGTTTTAAAACATTTTAAGTTCATATATTGCACTTTTGAAGCAGCCAGAATAACCTTTCTGACTTTTGGTGGGGGTCTTTCCTCACCTGGTACCCCCGGAATGACTCCTGAGCCTATATCTCAGTACTCATTACAGTCCTTGCTCTGCTCCTGCTCCAGAACAGTGTCAAATTAGATCATAATTGAAGCATAAAAGCTTTTGTACCTGGGCTCTGACAACAGAAATGAGTAGCTAATACCAGGGGTCTTCCACAGGGCGTCTGGGACCCCCAGGTGTCCTCAGAGTTACTACAGGGGGCCAGCCAAATCTCTGGTCACCCCAACCTCCCAGTCAGCCAAGACATCTGACTGGAAAATACCCTCCACTCTCTGAATTCCATCCATTTTCTTCAATTGGTCGAAGCGGAATGGAGGTGTGTACCCGGTGGAAGCTCAGGGCAATTTGTCAAGTATCATTTATACTGCATTGTGATGTAGCTGGCATGGAGGATATGTGGTAGCAGTGCAGCTCCAAGCTTTGACTGAAATCCCATCCCATTACCTTGCATTATCACAGATGCAGGGTTGTTGGACCAACGTGCTCCAATTACTCCAATGTTGATGGAAATAAGTAAGCCTTGCCCAGCCCTGAGGCTCATAGGGCAGGAGTCTATGTCCTGTTTCAGTGAGGTAGCTTGATGGACAAGTACCCCTGGACAGTGGACATGGTAATAGTTTGTCACAGGGACATACCCCAATCCAGCCTTTCATGCTGAAGTCATACATTCAAGATGTATGACAAGATGACTGTGTGTGTGTGTGTGTGTGTGTGTGTGTGTGTGTGTGTGTGTGTGTGTGTGTGTGTGTGTGTGTGTGTGTGTGTGTGTGTGTGTGTGTGGAACTGTTTTGCGTGCCCGCTCTGACATCACACTCTGGCTTCACTGTGATGGCACACTAACAGAATCCCTTTTATGACCATATGGAGTTCCTTGATGTCTTCAGTATTAAGCCCATATCTAACAGGACTTCATATGGGAATGCCCATATATGGAGGCCACATTGGCTTGCTTAATCTTAATAAAGTCCTTATTATATTCCTTCATTGCAGACCAGTGTGCAGAGTCCAGCCTGAAGGTGAAGAGGAGTTGGAGTGTTTCTGTTAAACAGGAACCTGAAAACCACCTGGACATCAGTACGTTTCATATCTTGTCTTGTCTTGTCTTGTCTTGTCTTGTCTTGTCTTGTCTTGTCTTGTCTTGTCTTCTCTTGCTGTCTCTCTTAGAGAGAATGTTTGCAGGAAATGGCTTTTTTAATGCATGAGAATAGACTCATGATTTGGAACTACCAAAGCTATAACACAGAGGAAACACTGCATAAAATAACAAAGTACAAACCTTTAATGTTTTTTCTCTAATTTTATATTTGTATTCTCCCCTAGACTTGGTTTCCCTCCCTGTGTGTAAAGAGGAGCTTTTCCCTGAACATCAGGAGAGGAGGGCCAGTCTGGAGGAACCACAACCTCCACAGATTAAAGAGGAACAGGAGGAGCTTCTACAAGAGGAGGCTGATGGATCAACGTTGACATTACTAGCAGTGAAAAGTGAAGGTGATGATGAAAACAGAGAGACAGAGGCTGTAGCCAGCACCTCAACTGAACACATGAAAACACAAGCTGATGTAGAGGACTGTGGAACATCACAACCAACTAGTGGTGACCAGCTCCTCTCTCCACACTGTTCTCAATCGGACGTCACTGAAGACAGTGATGAGTGGGAGGAGACCAGGGAAGGTCAGTCGGTTGTAAACGCATTGGATTCACACAAGACACACAATGTGGAAGGACAGACATTGTCTGTAAGCCACAAGCTGTCCCAGGATCTGCCATTGTCAAAACAAACTCACTCCAAGAACAGCCACACAGGGAAGAAAAGCTTTAGTTGTACAGTGTGTGGCAAAATGTTTAATCGCAATGAACATCTGAAGAGGCACACTGTTGTTCATACAGGGGAAAAGCCCTTTACTTGTACTGTTTGTGGTAAAGGCTACGGTCAAAGTGTTCATTTAAAAACACACATGATGACGCATACAGGGGAAAAGCCCTTTACTTGTACAGTTTGTGGTAAAGGCTACGGTCGAAGTGTTAGTTTAAAAACACACATGATGACGCATACAGGGGAAAAACCCTTTACTTGTACAGTTTGTGGTAAAGGCTGTGTTCATAGTGGTGAGTTAAAAGTACACATGAGGACTCATACAGGGGAGAAACCGTTTACTTGTACAGTTTGTGGTAAAGGCTGTGTTACCAGTGTTCTTTTAAAAAGACACATGAGGACTCATACAGGGGAGAAACCGTTTACTTGTACAGTTTGTGGTAAAGGCTGTGGTACCAGTAGTGATTTAAAAGTACACATGAGGACTCACACAGGGGAAAAGCCTTTTACTTGCACAATATGTGGTAAAGGCTGTGTTCATAGTGGTGAGTTAAAATTACACATGAGGACTCATACAGGGGAAAAACCCTTTACTTGTACAGTTTGTGGTAAAGGCTGTGGTCGAAGGGGTAATTTAAAAGTACACATGAGGACTCATACAGGGGAAAAGCCTTTTACTTGCACAATATGTGGTAAAGGCTGTGTTCATAGTGGTGAGTTAAAAGTACACACAAGGACTCATACAGGGGAAAAACCCTTTACTTGTACAGTTTGTGGTAAAGGCTGTGGTACCAGTGGTCTTTTAAAAACACACATGAGGACTCATACAGGGGAAAAACCCTTTGCTTGTACAGTTTGTGGTAAAGCTTTTAGTGAAAGTTGTAGTGTAAAAGCACACATGAGGACTCATACAGGGGAAAAACCCTTTGCTTGTACAGTTTGTGGTAAAGGCTGTGGTACCAGTGGTCATTTAAAAACGCACATGAGGACTCATACAGGGGAAAAGCCCTTTACTTGCACAGTCTGTGGTAAAGCTTTTAGTCAATATAATAATCTAAAAGCACACATGAGGACTCACATAGGGGAAAAGCATACAGGTTAAAACACCTTTACTTGTGCAGTTTGTGGTACGCTCCATGGATTTATTTTGTCACTTGGCTTCTCAGTCTGGACAGTTTCCTTTCTCCAAGGGGAGGTGAGACATAGACTGCGAGTGGAATCCAAATGTGGCTTCTTATTGGTCTGTGGTGGGGGTGGGACAAATACACCAGTGTGTATTGGCTGGCTGATAACGTAGCTACCCTAATCTACTCGTATTTGTTGCAACAACGTCGCCTCCGTCAAAACTGATATACGAGTCAACTGAATCATGGCCAGACTGAGAAGCGAAATGATAAAACAGATCCACGAAACGTAGTGTAGCAGGCTGGCACCCTGGCTTCATACAGGCAGGCAAACCCTTTAGCTGCGGTTTGTGGCAAATGCTTGGTCAAGATAAGGAGGATTCAAATAACTGTATTATGGATGTCTTAATTAACGCCAGGTCTTGTGTAGGGATGGGTATCGAGAACCGGTTGCCCGTGGTCCGGTTCCATGGAATCGTTAGCCAACGTCCTTAACGATTCTGCTATCGATTCCTGCATATGCGCGATGACATCACACACGCGCCGCGCTGCCTTGTTTAGACGCAGGCTCAGCCAACATGTTGTCTAAACAGAGGCGTTCTAAAGTCTGGCTGTATATTTCACGAGAATGTTCATGTTTTGATAATGAGGCGTTAAGTTGTTACTCAAGCTCACTGCATGAACGGAAAAGTCTCCCGCCGTTCTGTGTCCGAACTAGAGTGCCCAAAAAGGTTTGTTTTGCAAGCCCGCCTGCCGCCGCCTCCCACATTCTTACTACAAAATGCGCTACATGTCCAATGTGCTCCGTGTTGCTAAATGCTCCCCTATATCACATGTGCAAGAAAGAAAAGTATGTAAATCCTTTGATCCAAACTGTTGAAGACAGTGCTTCTGCTTTAGCTGTGTACAGCAGCAGCTCCGCGAGCTTCAGCGAGCTTCACAACCGACATAGAGTAGGCTACAAGGGCGCTGGAAGGGGGGGTGCTTCCAGGGGCGCTGCAAGGGGGGGTGCTGAGGGTGCTACAGCCCCCCTGGTACTTTTTTTTTTTTAGATATATATACACAGAGCTATATTAAAACAATAATGTATTTGACTTTGGGGAATACACTATGTTGAAACAAGGTGTTTGATTATCACATGGTCACCTTGCCACCTCCGGTTGGAAGGGAAGTTGAATTTAAATTTTGTTTTCAAATAAATCCCGCTTTGATGGCACAACAGAGTCTATTTATTTATTTTATTAAACCATTACAAAAATAATACCAGACTGTTTCCCAAACAGTGGGTCTGGACCCATTTGTGGGTCATGGACCAATTTATACGGGTCACGACTCGAGTAAAAATCCCATTTTATTTTCCTACATATATATATATCTATATCTATATATATCTATATCTATATCTATATATATATATATATATATATATATTAGAGCTGGGATGCGATTAAAATTTTTAATCTAATTAATTACAGGCTCTGTGATTAATTAATCGCGATTAATCGCATTTTAATCGCACATCGATATTTGACCTGAGAACAGTGAGAAACATTTTTTCAAATGGATTTTTGTATACGAGTGAATCAATGAATAGTGAATACATAGGTTTAAGCAACAAAATATTGTTTATTTCTTTAAGCAAAGTGGTACTTGGCCAAGACCAACAGGAACTTTGACATTACTTGAGATTCAGGTAGCTTACATAAATTGTCCACTAGGTGGCAGAAGATACCTCCACTCCTCCACACTTCAGTAAACTTTGTTTGTTTTATACTTAGTTTCAATAGTTTCAAGCACAATCCAGAACATGTCTGTACCTTCAGAGGCCATAACAGACTGTTTAATTACCATTTCAAAAATAACTAGTTCAACATAAAGTGCCATTTGTACAAACTACAAACTAAAATGGTAAAATAAAAAATAAGGTGCCAGTGAATGACCTCAATATGCCTATATCAGGAGGAAACATACAGTATCTCTGTTGCAAAACATAGGCCATAACAATCTAAGCCTACTTCTTCTTCTTCTTCTTCTTATCTGACATCCAGTTGCTGAGACACACTAGCTTGTTCACATTTTCTGAGCTCAAGGCTGCCCTCTTCTTTTGAACAATGTGACCTGCCAGTGAGAAAAGTCTCTCACAGGGGACAGAAGTGGCAGGGGCGCCCAGATACTTGCGGGCCAGGGCAGAAAGCTGTGGATGGGCCCCTGAATGACTGGACCACCACTGGAGTGGGCAGGCTGTCTCTGCAATGCAGGGCTCTGCTCTGTAACGGCACAAAGCCTTGTTGGGTCCCTCATCATCCTCTGATTCAGAGTCTGAATTAAACAGCAGGAGGCTCCTCTTTGCTGCTGGCTCTGCTCTGGGTTCTGGAGTGGCTCTGTTGGGTCCCCTTTCCAGCAGTGACTCAACGCTGGTCCAGACGCCTTCTCGCTCTCCTCTGGGTAGACACTTTAGATCCTTAAAGTAGAGATAGGACGATATGAACATTTCATATCATGATTATTGTGACAAATGAAAAATCCATTATCCTGGGGCGGAACATTTGCCAAAAAATAGCAGATCTACAAGCTCACAACGTGACGCGTTGTGAGCTTGTAGATCGGCTATTTTTTGGCAAAGACACTTGATAGAGTGAAAAGATACTGTATCAATTACGTATATTACAAGTACCTTTTACCAATTATAGAGGGTTTAAGTGTAAGCATAAGCAGCACGGCAAATAAAAGGTGAATTGATCCTAGTGCATGACGGAGGACGATATCACGATAAATTAAATCTCCACAATACGATAAACACAAGTGTTTTTTATCACGATAAACGATAATATCGTCCCATCCCTACCTTAAAGCGGGGGTCGAGTGCTGTAGCCACCCTGAGCCATCCATGGTTGAGTGTTTCCTGGCGTTGAGACAGGTCCTGTATGAAGGCAGTCTTAAACCTCACCACGTAGGCTGGGTCGTCATCTGAGACCTCCATGGTGTGGGTCAGGTGGCGCAGAGCGGGTAACACCACAGAGCATGAGATGTAGGTCTCACCCCCAAGGAGCTCAGTCACATATCTGCAGTGGATAATTTAGGAAAGTGATTTCATTATTGTAGCAATTAATAGTAGATTGAAATAGCAAATAAAACAATAGAAAGAAACTTTATATAATACTAGTGATGGTGATATCAATATTCAGGACATTACAATTTGGAAAAGCAATTTAATTTATATTGTACTTATTCACTATAGTGATGATGGTGATACCAATAATAAGCACATTACATTAAGAACAGCAATTGAATTTATATTGTACTTATTCACTATAGTGATGATGGTGATACCAATAATAAGCACATTACGTTTAGAACAGCAATTTAATTTATATTGTACTTCAATTTACAAAGCTTTTAATAAAACAGCTGGTGGGTTTTTACCTGCATGGTTCAAGGAGGGTCTCCAGCCTCTGCAGTTTGTCCCACTCTGCTGTGGTCAACATGGCTAGCTTGTGGTTCTGTTTGGCTAGAGTAGCAGTCACAGCCTCTTGGTTCTTCAGCAGACGAGTTATCATAAGCAGCGTTGAGTTCCACCTTGTGGTAACGTCCTGTATCATTGCCTCGTTTTGCTGACCCAGTTGTGTTTGCTGCAGGTTCAGTTCATCTGTATTTGGAGGGCTGTGTTTAAAGTGGCCCACTATCTTGCGACCTTTTGCCAGTGCGGCTGTAAACCCGCTGTCTGTAAGGCAAACTGTGATTGTCCTCTGCAATATGTGAGCAACACACGGCATGTGCTGGTATGTGAGCTGTCTCATTGCTGCGACCATTGTTCGGGCACTGTCTGTTCCGATCGTGGTGACTCTTTCAGTGATACCCCAGGCCTCTGCCACAGATTCAAAATCTGCTGCTACGTTATCAGCAAAGTGTCTCTCGGTGGTCTTCTGGATGGTCAGGGCAAATGACTGAAGACGCCACATAAGGTCGATGAAGTGTGCTGTCGCACCGAGGAAACTTGAGTTGCTTAGCGAGGTCCAATGATCCCCTGTTAGGGAAACATTTTCAGCTTCCTCCAATGAATGCTCCTTTTCCTCCTTTTTAGTGTCATAAAGCTGCTGTATTCGGTTTGATATTGTCCTTCTGCATGGCAGCTCATATGTTGGGTCTGACGATGCAATCCGTAGCGACGTTTCCAAACCCTTATCTTCCACCACTGCAAGTGGTCTACAATCGACAGCAATCCAGTGAGCCAGAGAGTTTGTTAGTTTATCAGACGTGGACTTACTCATCTTGCCTTTGAAACCAGGCATCTGGTCGAGTGTGGGTTGGACGTGGGTCGTTGTAGTTGTTGTAGTCTGACTCGGGCCAGCGTTAGCTTCAACGCTAGCCGCAACATGTTTTGCATTCAGGTGATATTTAAGGCTTGAACAGCTGCGGTGGTATGCGAATTCTTTTTTGCAAATTTGGCAAACAACAGTTTTTTTATCCACGCTTCCATCCATCCGTGTTTTAAAACAAAATTTCCCATCCAAGGGGCCAACCAAGGCTGTTTCATCGGCGTCTTCTTCCATTTTCACGTGAGAGCTGTGCTGTTTGTTGTTGTGGTCTGTGGGTCGTCACTCAGCTGTTACACAGCACTCTATGCAGTATGCACGTTGGGAGGTGTGCCGATCCGGGTGAAACTCGTCCGTCACAAACGTTCCGCGGTGACAAACGTTCCGCGGTGAAATAAAAGTGCGATTAAAATGCGTTAATATTATTAACGCGTCAATTCTTCTGTAATTAATTAATCGTAATTAACGCGTTAATATCCCACCCTTAATATATATATATATATATATATATCTAATTATCTATCTATCTATCTATATATCTATATATATATATATAATAATTACAATTAACTCTTTTACTGCCACAGAATTGAACAAAAAGCTCAATCCACTGCCAGCTAAATTGAGAATTGTCGCTCATCTTTGAAGGCCTACTGGAGAAATTTGGTTTCGACTATAAAGACAACAATTATATGGCAACGAAGAATAGAATGTCTACTTTGCAACAGAAAAAGATTTCGAGTTTTTATCTTGTTCTGTTCATTAGCTAGAAGCTGCAGAATGTGGCCTAAAAACAGCTCTTTGAGAACATAAAGCTGAGAAAAATGCATTTTTGTGAAGAATACATTTTCAGGCAGAAATCTCTCTTTAGCCTTTTATTGTTGGCTTCAGTAACATCACACCTATGATCAGTGGTTGTTTACAAACAAATTCAAAAAAATAAAAACAAGAAAAAGTGTCTTTTTACACACTTTTAGTGTGTAAGAGAAGTAAGAGCAGTAGTAAGAGCAGTGCAGAACATTGACACAGTGACATGAGCTTCAGCCTGAATCCTGCTTCAGCTTTCAGGGTTCTCTTTATCTCACTGTATCTCACTGTGACACTACATGTCTACAGAGTGTATATGTGTGCGTGCGTGCGTGCGTGCGTGCGTGCGTGCGTGCGTGCGTGTGTGTCATTCAGCCTGCACAGGGCCTGGGGCTCCATTCTGTTTCACTCCAGCCAGGCTCCTCCGGAAGGGCTCCACCGGGTCTGCTGAACTCGTACACGAGCCCATGGTCGATCTGTAAATTATACAAATACATAATTACTATAAAATACATGAAAAATAGTACACCTTCAAGCTCACAACGCGTCACAGCAGAATGCGTGGAGGTTGGGGGCCTACTATTTTCATCAAAAGGCCGTTTTAGAAATGTCAACCCCTGCCTCTCTAACATTCTATGCACTTCCTGCTTACCACACAATATATATATATATATATATATATATATATATATATATATATATATATATATATAGTAATTATGTAAAAACAGCATTCATGGTCTGGAGAGGGCACTTTTTACAGATGGATAAAAGGGCAGGGGCTCAAGCCCCCTTTGATGTCTATGTGAGCATGTGCATGGTGCTAAGTCTGATTTACAGAAAAAAGTTTGTTTTTTCTTTACCTATCCTTGTCCTTGGACGACCACGATGTGGAAATGAAGAAGTAGGCTCATCATCATCGTCGACTCATCATCTAAAATCATAGCCAGGAAAATATCAAATAGTTTATATCTAAACAAATCAATTTACAATTTTGACATTTAGCAAATGACTTACAATAAGTTCATATATAACATAAAATGCAGTTATAGTAAATAGTTACCATGCATTTACTGTCACAGTGAAATTCCCTTTATACCCTGTATACCTATATAAAATGTCACAATGCAACATAGCTCTGTTTACACAAAGCTGTACTCCCTCCAACTGTATATATGTTCCCCATTTTCAACAGTTTTTATTTGTAACACTTGCTTTGGCAATGTAAACGTATGTTTTCTCATGCCAATAAAGCTCCTTTGAATTGAACTGAAAAGCTACATCATCAGCTACTGATGATGATGATGATGATGATGATGACGATAAAAAGAAACCTCTCCCTCTCTCTCACACACACACGCATCGTACGCACGCACACACAAACTAAGCCAATAAATCCTAAATTCCCATCAAATAATCCTAGTAGGCTGTGCAGTGCACGTACACTACACGCGGTACGTGCACGCGCGTGATAGGAACTCCACGTGTGTCCTGAGTAGCGACAAAAACAAACCAAGCACGTGGATCCTAACTGCTTGGATCAAGTTACTGATCCGGTCCGGATACGGAAACATTTCTTGCATGTATGTGTACGTGTAAATAGCCGGATGCAGTAGGCGGGCTCTAGACCGGATCCCAATGTCGGAGTGGCAACACGTCGCAATGGAAAACCGTTACCCTATCTCACTGATCACTGACCATCCCCCCATCCCAGGCTTCCAGTTCCACACGGATGCTCTGTTATCACACAGTATACAACTATATACAGTATACAACTATACAATACATACATGCACTGGATTGGAAGTCTTACTTTGGACAGTAGAATCGTGGCCTCTGTTCTCCGAGGGGTCTCTACGCGGAAGCCATTCTTCATTGGCCAAATCGCCCAGTTCGTCCGTCTTTTCGCGGCGGTACATGGGTCTCTGCTGCTGCGGCGATGTGAGCCCCCGGGCGGGGGGATCCATCCTACACGGGGTCGAGCTCCGTCGGGATCGGTTTCCACAATATCACGAGGCTCTTGATCCATTTTTGGACCCCGGTTCTTCGCGACTGGCACCATCTTCAATCTTTTTATCTTCAATAACAATGGCTACAGTGATCTTTTTCTCTTCTTCATCATCATTATCATCATCATCATCATCATCACGACCACCACCACCATGGGCGCTGGTCCTGGGTCACCAACACGGGTAGGTTGTGTAATCCTAATTCTAACAAAGTTTATTTCTATCGGTGGATCTGCTGCTGCTGCTCCTCGGCCAGGGGGGGTTGGGTCGCACTTCGGCGGAATGATACCAGCAAGTTGAGGCTGAGTTGGCCTAATACATCTCAATATTCTAGTACTGCTAAATACTACTACCTACTACAATTACTATACTACTAATACTATAAAACAACTGATTTCCGACAAAATGATCGCTTTTACCAACGTTTCTCTCTCTCTTTCTCTACTAACAGCCCGATGCATAAAACATATAGTCCCTCAAGGCTGCTAGCAGCTAGCAGTGGCGTCAGTTCAGAACAAGCTAAGGTATGGCAACATGACTGGTGTCTGGTGAAGACACCAGTCATGTTGCCATACCTTAGCAACAGGCACGATGAAAAGTACATTTTTATTATTTCCCCCTGTCAAGGTATGGCAGCTGCATACCCCTGCCATACCCAATTGACGCCCCTGGCAGCTAGGCAGGCGCAGAGTCGCTCTGGGCAGGCGGAGCCAGGACAGTCTGTTTACTTTTTTTTTTTATGAACGGTTTCCGGCTGTCCTCAAAACGACACCGACGACCAATTATGCATTCAAAAGTTGCGCAAGGACGTCTTTTATCATAATCCATAAAAAACATCAAATGAACGAACGGCCGTATTGGCCCTACTCGACCTCAAGAATTGGGGCGAACAGGAACGTTCAAAGCAGTATAAGAGTTAAAGAGAGTGAAAACTGAAAATAGCCGATTTAAGGGGCAAATGTCTACTTTGTCTTTTGGGTCTTGAGCTACAAAGTTTGGAACAGCTGCTATAGGCTATTATATTTATCAAAATAGCATTAAAAATTACACCAAAATCGTCATGAAGATTAATTTCATATTATGTACAGCAGTATAGTCTCACCAGAGAAACGGATGCCTTTCGGCCCGGCGGCCTTCGAGTTCTGAAACGCTGAGGAAGGCGTTTTTCATCCCAGTTACCAGTGATTTCCGTGTGTGTGTGTGTGTGTGTGTGTGTGTGTGTGTGTGTGTGTGTGTGTGTGTGTGTGTGTGTGTGTGTGTGTGTGTGTGTGTGTGGGCGCGTGCGTGCGTTTGTGCGTGTTACATGGTCCTTGTATGGTTACACACATAAATGTTACCCCACATTCATTGGTGATGATCCATTTGCATGTATGTTACTCTATGTTGGTATAGATCCATTTGTCTTTATCCACATGTGCAGTGTCGTGTATTCCTACACAGCTGTATCAAAGGAAATGAAACAGAGTTACAGTTAATATTTTAAACAGGATACTGTGTCATCATTAAACATGCAGTATAAAATGTAGTTTAATTCCTTGAGTGTTGACTGTGAATACATGTATTCACATGTAGCTCATTCAGTTTGTGTATTCATTAAGTTCAGCTTTCATCTCAAAACATCCCAAGTATCTCTGGTCAGTTATAATTCTCTCAACAAACACTTGGGGCCCTATTTTTGACCATCCTAAACGCTAAATCCCTAAACTTCTTTACCATTTTGAAAAATATTTTTTTAAGTGGTTCAAATAGCTGATCTACAACTAGCTGATCTACAGCTACCGTATATAAACAAACAATCAGGATTTGACGGTGCATGAGCAGCAAGAGGCATGCGCAGGAGAAGCAGAGCATGATCTACAAGCGCTCACAACATGTCGATGTAGATCGGCTATTTTGAGTATTCAAAATAGTAACAATGCAAAGAAGTTTAGGGGTTTAGGATTTAGCATGGACGAAAATGGGGCCCTTCGTCTCAAAATATAATTGATTGTGGACTCCAATGCAACTTATCAGTGTTAAGATTCTTTTCTCCAATTTTACATTACATAATTTTGTTCATGTGAAGATTATATAAAAATGACAAATCGTTTATTGCGACCGCAGGTCGCAGTTACTTCTATACTATCCAAACCTCCTCCGGCTGTCAGTCCGTCAGTCAGTCCGTCTGTCCCTCCGTCACGTCACTCGTCACACGTCACACTTTCCCCCTACTCATATCTCCGCCACCGTTGGCCCGATCCATGCCAAAATGTCCACACAAACTCCTTGCCTGCCAAACTACAACCTCCAAGGACCCAAGAGGACCCCCAGGTGTAAAAAATGACCAAATGTGCAAAAAAGACCAAATGACCACCCCAACGGGGCTGCACACGGGGAATTCCCGGGGACCACCGACACCTGGTGCTCCAGAACGGATGCAAAAGTGGTGGCGCCCCCAGTGGAGGACCCCCTCCACTGCAGCGCACATAAAATGCCGTAACTCGGGCTAGGAGCGACCGGGAAAGCCGGGGTTGGTACCTATTCGTCCGCTTCGGCGGCGCGGAGACCCCACCCCTCACTTCTCACATGGCCCTCTTCTAGCGCCACCATGAGGCCGATTCTTGCAAAACACATTCTTGGACACTACTCCTACAATTTTTGCCCTAAAATCACGCAAATCGGTACACAGTATGTCTACACTCATGTCATCAACTTGGATCTGTCCCATATAGCGCCACCTTCAGGCCGATTCTTTAAAACACATTTTTGGACACTGCTCGTACAATTTTTGCCCTAAAATCACGCAAATCGCTACACAGTATGTCTACACTCATCTCATCAACATGGATCTGTCCCATATAGCGCCACCATCAGACCGATTTTTTCAAACACATTTTTGGACACTGCTCCTACAGATGTTGCCCTAAAATCACGCACATCGGTACACAGTACGTCTACACTCATCTCATCAACATGGATCTGTCCCATTTAGCGCCACCGTCAGGCCGATTTTTTTAAACACATTTTTGGACACTGCTCCTCTCTCCCAGCCATTTACAATAGGCTTGTGCGCCTATACTGCCAGGAATTTTATTAATTTCCAAGTTAGCTTTAATCTAACCCAACAGGGATCATATTGTTGTAGAATGTAGTACTAGTACTATCCACTAGAGTGTGCCCAACGATAATCTCCTAGAGTCTGGACTAGCGAGTGGACAGCAGTAGACCCATAATGGCGGCGCCCATTGGCGGCCATTATGTCTCCCGGTCCGCCGAACGGGAGCTATAAAACACGATCCGAACGTCGTGCGCACGCCATTTACACTCGTTTTTGCTCTTGAGTGACCAATCTGTCAGTCCAGCCATTTTTTTCCGAATGAAAATCGGTCTAAAAATGGTAAAGTTTGATAAGAAAAACGTCAACATTCAATGCTGTAAAAAGGCCCATTCTATGTTATGGCCGAACGACTTCCGGGTTACGTCATCGATGATGTCACTTCCTTCGAATATGTAACTTTAGACTAAAATTAAGCTAGAAAGGTCATTTATAGCTCAAAAAATGTCAAAAAAATACCAAAATGATCAGAAAATGATCCCCAAGGCGACGTTTGGCGATCTGGCTGCCTCACCCTCCTCAAAATGGCGATGGAAGGCGATTTGGCTGTGAACTAGTTAAATTTTTGCCCTAAAATCACGCAAATCGCACATTATCTCTACAGTCATGTAATCAAAACGCATCATCAGGACGATTTTGGAAAGACATTTTTTTTGGCCTATCTTATCTCCCGATTAGGGAGTCTTACTGGTATAGCTGTAGATCAGCTAGCCCAGCTTTTTGAACTATTTAAAAAAATCTCCCTCCTATAGGTGTAAACAGGATCATGTGGGGGTTTCAGGAGATAGCCATTGCCATTCTCAGCTGGAAGGAATGAGTGAGTGAACGCAGTATGACGTCAGGCCCCGCCAGGCTAGAGGGGAGGGGGAATAGGGGATGTTTTTTTTTTTTTTTTTTTTCACTCATAATGTACATTGTAATCTACATGTGAGCCTCTGGGCTACTTCTATTTGAAAATGTAATAAAATATTTGAAAAGGAAGATTATACTAAGATCCCAATGGCAATTATTTTTGCCACTTCTAGTTTTTCCCCCTGAAATGACACCTCTCTCTGGTTCCGATTTAAACAATTTGCTTCTCAAAATAAATGGCAATTTAAAACTTGACTGAATTAAAGAATTCATTGTTTCCGTTAATCAATTCAAAATTAATGTAAACGTATCAACAAAACATGTTGATATATACATTTTGAATGGATGCTGTAATTCTTTTGATCTGTTACAGAGGATTAAATTACTAAGCAGTTTTTTCTTTGAAATTATATTTTAAAGGACAACTTTAGTTTTTTCCAACAAGGGTTCATATTTTAGATTGTAGTTAAAGAATATAAAAGATGAGTGTTAAAATGATTTCATTTACTTCTTTCTATTGTTTTAGAGATTCTTATTTCAGTGGTTGGGGGCATGCTTACAAGTGGCTAAATATGCCATTTTACACAGAATAAGCCCATTACCAAGATAAAACGCAACTTTTCGTGGTTGGATGTGACTTATGGGGGCTAGAAGTGTTACTGTAAATAGCAATAAAGAAACTGCTGGCTTATTGTGTCTAAAAGACATATTTAGCAACTTGTACGCATGTCCCCATGCGTACGCATGCCCCACATTTAAGCAAATGAAAACAAATGAAAACATTTTAACACTCACTTTTTCTTTTCTCTAATTACAATCTAAAATATGAACCCTTGTTGTAAAAAACAAAGTTGTCCTTTAAGTCTGTTTAAAAGGGATGTACTTTACCATTCACTTAGTCAGGGGACTTGATTACTTCATACACATCTGTGTTGCCTAAAGGTAAATAAACATTAATTTGGTGCTTATAAATGTTATTTCAATTTAATTAATTCCATTAATTTATATAAAAAATAACCAGATGTCAGAAATGTTCTTGACCGATGTGATTGGTTTAAAGACTGACCATGCTGTAGTGGGCAGTACACATGATCAGTAACTCCACTTTGATTGGTCCTCTGGTCTGCAGCTGAGCCCTGATTGGTGTCCTCATACTCAATGGGCCTGTTATTAAAATAAAATAAACATTTATCAGAAATGGCGTAATCAAGATGTAATCTACTGCTGTCATGCATGTTGATGAATAGACAGAGTATTGTACTTACGTGATATAATCTGAATCTGTAAATTAAAAACAATACGTTATACATATTATTTGATATCAAATAAAAACATATATTAAAGTTATTTGTCAGTATGTTTTCTTCATGTTAAAGCAATCGGACACTTTGGCAGAGGAATGTTTTGGTTGTTTAACTACCTTGTCATGGAGAAACTAGTCCAATTAGGGAGATTGCTGCATCACACAGGTGATTAGAAATGAACTAGCCTGGGAACGATGCAAATTGGGAGCGATGCAAATAAGGAATGCATGTCCTGCTGTTATATGCAATACTCGTTATACCCATTGGGTGGTTCTGGGAAGTCTTTGTGCAATCACAAACATCTGAGGGGTAGCTCTTCAAGTCTTCATGCCGAATCCAATGACACCTAGTACTTTCAAAAACGATTAAGAAATACATTTGAGCTGATCAGATTATTTTTCATTGACATCAGCAAAAATCTTGGGCTGCCAACTGTTATGTTATGTTATTACTATGTTGTTTTGCATATTATTGTAGGCTATAGTCTATTGTCTTTTGTCATTGAAAGTCTCGATGAACTGAATACAAAGGAATGCAATGGAAATGAGCCCTGGCTTTTTAGTTTTTTTCTTTTTTTTTACAGTGTCGTCAATTAAATGAAGTCCCCTCACATCTGTGGGCAAATTACATCCTGCACATAATTCCACATCAAACTCTGCCCTGAGTCTAATGATCATTACATCCTGATGTGAAAGAAAATGTGTCAAAAGAATAAAATATGACGGTTGTTATGCAGTTCTTTCTTTTTCTTTTTACCCCTTGTTCTCCCCAATGTAGTAGTTATGCCAAATGATTCTTCCCCACACTCATTTCTCTCTTTTCACTGCTGTTGTATCCTACTGACTCACTAGTGCAGGGGTTTTCAAAGTGGGTGACGGGGCACCCTGGGGTGCTGCGACAGCAGTCCAGGGGTGCCGCGAGATCATTTGATGATATTTGGAATTTACTCCAATTATTACTTAATTAATTAACAATATATATTTAGTATAATTTTAAACTTGAAGTACGGAGCAATGTTCAGTCAGTTCTTAACCAAAATGGCTATTATCTCGCAACTTGATCAATAAAATATGCTATAAACATAAGGTGCTGGGAGTGAAAATTATGAATATAATGTAGGGGTGCCTCGGATGAAAAGAATAATTTATAGGGGTCCCCTGAGCCAAAAAATGTTTGGGAATCCCTGCACTAGTGAATCAGTCTGTCAGTCATTCAGTGACAGTTACACATCTCCTCCACCAGGGGGCGAAAGGCATTAAAGCAACAGTGCCTGGATCCATTATTGCGCATGCGCTAAACACGTTGATCCGGAAGCCGGATCTTCCGGAAGTAGAATGTTTCTGGCGTGGCGTTTCTACAACAAAGGAACCGTTGGTGTTTCATGGTGGTTTTGGGACGCAACCTGGCGTTTACCAACGAACCTAAGCATAAAGGTGGTTGCTGGGGGGCAAGGAGCTCCGCTGTGTTCACTTGGACCGCGTGGAGGTGCCGAAAGTCGGGGGTCGAAGATGTACTATTCTGTCCCTATCAGGACATAACTCGGACGGACTTTGCAACGCTCCACACGGAGACTCGCAAGCTTTAGCTCGGTGGCGGTGTCTCACGTGGATCAAGTCCGCTTGAGTGTTGGTGTTTAGTTTCATGGTGGTTGGGACACAGCGCGTGGTGAAAAGCTTTTCATATTAAAAGGAGTTAAAACGCTTCAAATGGAGTCTGTACGGCTGAAGATAAATGAACACATGACGTCGGTGGGAGAGGAGATATTGTGTGTTTTGGAAAAGCAACAAAGTGTTGATGTTTGTCGCGTGAAGCTCGATGTCAGAGTGTTTGTGTTGGAGCGCCTCCGTGCGGCCGCAGAGGTCATGTGCAACCTCTTCCAGAGAGAGATGGAGACACTACACAACACCCAACTACACACTGCAGGTATGTCTGTTACACACACAACACCCAACTACACACTGCAGGTATGTCTGTTAAACACACAACACCACACTAGACACTACACACTGCAGGTATGTCTATTACACACACAGCACCACACTACACACTGCAGGTATGTCTGTTACACAGACACAACACCACACTACACACACTGCAGGTATGTCTGTTACACACCCATAACCCAACTACACACTGCAGTGTCTGTTACACTTAAACATACCTGTCTCGGAAGCTTAATTTCAAATATAAAGTGCTTCCTCCATATGATTCAACTGCAAAACCCAGTTGGGGGTTGTTTCGAGGTCCCAGTAGACGGAGGCTAACCTGCTCATGCAGGTGAATGCTAACCCAAAGCCTAAACCATTAAGCTTAAACCTAACCCCTACCCTTACCCTAACCAGACTACTGGGACCTCGAAACAATAGAAATATCGAGATTCTGCCTTTGGTTGGGCAGGTGTACGGCACTCTGAAATGGCCACTCTTTATTGAAATATACGGAAGATAAGGGCGGCAGTGGCTCAGGGGTTAGGGTTAGGGAAACCGTCATTAGAACACAGAGGGTTCTCGAAGGATTCCCAGTTTGATCCCGGACGGTTACATGTCTCCATTCCGACATGTCTCCTTTCCGACATCTCTCCATTCCGACACTAACTCTATCTCTAACCCTAACCCTATACCTAACCTCTATGGAAGTGCTGCCACTCTGACAATAAGAAGTAACTGTCGGAGTGGAGACATGTCGGAATGGAGAGCAGTCACCATCCCGGACTCCCTCAGAGTTGGTGTTGAAGAGTCCTTGAGCAAGAACCCCTGGTTGCTCCCGATGAGCAGGTTGGTGCCTTGAATGGGTGAATGTAAATCTATGTAAAGCGCTTTGGATAAAGTCGCTATATAAATGCACCATTTACCATTTAAGGGTACTTCTGCGAGCCTGAAGAGAATTGTAGAATCAGTGGTCATCGAGTAAGCACTTTATATTTCATATATTTATATTTATAGATCAGGCTTTTGCTGTGGTAGCCTATATCCCTACTCTCTCTCATAATGTTCATAGGGCTCAATAGTGGGCACGTTTGTCCCACTACAACCAGACAGGTTAAAAGGATCAATTTCAGACATATATTTCCAACAACCTATTGAAAGAAAAATAATAATAAAAATAAAAAAGCTGAAACTACCGAACGAAACCACTTTGCACAGTGAAATCGATGGTTAGTTAATTGAAGGATAGTCGCTCAGTCGTAAGTTGTAGCTCATGACATGAGTTTTGTTTGTAGTTGTCCCATACATACATCATTGTGTTCATGCTTAGCTGCACACTTCTCAAAATGAAAATCAAAACATATCGGGCAAGACTGATTCATCAACAAAATAAGTCATGCCCATATGGGCTGTCCAGATATGGGCATGAAAGGGACAAGGACTGACAGATATGTATGGTCATATCAGTTGGATTGGCGGTGCGACAGAGGTGTGAGTGCTCCATTGTGGCCCAAACTCTTGACCTATAGCAGCGAAAATAGCTTACATCAGGATGGGGACAATTAATTTATCTCTTAGAACAAGTAGTGACTGATCCTTTCAACTGAACAAAACATACTAAACGTCTATAGTTTGATTTGATTACGTCATGGTATAATATACGGTTGCTGCATGGTAACCAAAAGTTCTTTCTTCTGGTGATTTCCACAGAGCACCACAGGGAGAGGTCTACAGAGTCTAGAGAGATGGCCTCCCAAACATATTCAACGTTGTCAGAGGAACAGCGAGAGATGGATGCAACGATGCAACCTGTAGTGAAGTTGTACAGGATAGGTATGTAGTGTTTTATTTAATGTGGTTTAATCCTGTAGTAATGTTGTACAGGATAGGTTTGTAGTGTGTTAATGAGTACAAGAATTCAAGCCCAAAACACGCTTGCCCCATGTCAAATGCTGGCGATATTGCAACGTGCGGCACCAGGTATTCCTAAAAGCAACCTCTATGTCTACGTCTAAACTTATTCCTAAACTTAACCTTAGTAAAACTAGGTCTAAACCAAACCTTATTCTTAAACGTAACTTCAGTAAAACTATGCTTAAAACCTTATTCCTAAACCTCTGAAAACTATTCCTTCTTTGGAAAAAATGGGAGTGTGTTTTGGGTTAGGGTTTGAGTTTTCCGGTTACCCTTAATTCTTATGACAATTATTATTATTATTATTATTATTATGAGAGTGTACAAATGTAACCAAATGGACCCTTACGGGTTGATCTGGTTCCATTTGTACACTCCCAGAGTTAAACACCCGTAAGGGACCATTTTTCATATAAATATGCAAGTCCTTACTCATGTCATATCAAATACCATATCTTAATAAAGTCCTTATTATATTCCTTAATTGCAGACCAGTGTGCAGAGTCCAGCCTGAAGGTGAAGATGAGTTGGAGTGTTTCTGTTAAACAGGAATCTGAAAACCACCTGGACATCAGTACGTTTCATGCCTGCTCTGCTCTGCTCTGCTCTGCTCTCGCTGTCTCTCTTAAAGAGAATGTTTGCAGGAAATGGCTTTTTTAATGCATGAGAATAGACTCATGGTTTGGAACTACCAAAGCTCTAAAACAGAGGAAACGCTGCATAAAATAACTAAGTACAAACCTTTAATGTTTTTTTCTCTCATTTTCTCTTTTTATTCTTTCCTAGACTTTCTTTCCCTCCCTGTGTGTAAAGAGGAGCTTTTCCCTGAACATCAGGAGAGGAGTCCCAGTCTGGAGGAACCACAACCTCCACAGATTAAAGAGGAACAGGAGGAGCTTCTACAAGAGGAGGCTGATGGATCAACGTTGACATTACTAGCAGTGAAAAGTGAAGGTGATGATGAAAAGACAGAGGCTGTAGCCAGCACCTCAACTGAACACATGAAAACACAAGCTGATGTAGAGGACTGTGGAACATCACAACCAACTAGTGGTGACCAGCTCCTCTCTCCACACTGTTCTCAATCTGACATCACTGAAGACAGTGATGAGTGGGAGGAGACCAGGGAAGGTCAGTCGGTTGTAAACACACTGGATTCACACAAGACACACAATGTGGAAGGACAAACATTGTCTTTAAGCCACAAGCTGTCCCAGGATCTGCCATTGTCAAAACAAACTCACTCCAAGAACAGCCACACAGGGAAGAAAAGTTTTAGTTGTACAGTGTGTGGCAAAATGTTTAATTGCAAGGTACATCTGAAGAGGCACACTGTTGTTCATACAGGGGAAAAGCCCTTTACTTGTACTGTTTGTGGTAAAGGCTACGGTCGAAGTGATCATTTAAAAACACACATGAGGACTCATACAGGGGAAAAGCCCTTTACTTGTACAGTTTGTGGTAAAGGCTGTGGTTTTAGTGGTGAGTTAAAAGTACACATGATGACTCATACAGGGGAGAAACCGTTTACTTGTACAGTTTGTGGTAAAGGCTGTGGTCATAGTGGTGAGTTAAAAGTACACATGAGGACTCATACAGGGGAAACACCCTTTGCTTGTACAGTTTGTGGTAAAGGCTGTGGTCAGAGTGGTAATTTAAAAGCACACATGAGGACTCACATAGGGGAAAAGCATACAGGTTAAAACTCCTTTACTTGTGCAGTTTGTGATACGCTCCATGGATTTATTTTGTCACTTGGCTTCTCAGTCTGGACAGTTTCCTTTCTCCAAGGGGAGGTGAGACAGAATGCGAGTGGAATCCAGACATGGCTTCTTATTGGTCTGTGGTGGGGGTGGGACAAATACACCAGTGTGTATTGGCTGGCTGATGACGTAGCTACCCTAATCTACTCTGATTTGTTGGATCAACATCCAATCAGCAACAACGTCGCCTCCGTCAAAACTGATATACGAGTCAACTGAATCATGGCCAGACTGAGAAGCGAAATGATAAAACTGATCCACAAAACGTAGTGTAGCAGGCTGGCACCCTGGCTTCATACAGGCAGGAAAACCTTTAGCTGCGGTTTGTGGCAAATGCTTGGTCAAGATAAGGAGGATTCAAATAACTGTATTATGGATGTCTTAATTAACGCCAGGTCTTGTGGAGGTGTGACCAATGCCATTCTGCTATTGTGGGTGCGGAATTCTGCACACTGCATCAAAGCAGTTCACGGTAAAACGGCCCTGAATTATTCATGGGTGTTGGGTGTTACTTTAATCAAACCAATCAAAAGAGTATCAGCTGCCATTCCATTTAAGATCAGTGCAACTCATGCGTTTAGCAGCGAGACCAAAAGAATAAGAAACGTCATATTGAAAGGAGAAATGTCCAAGTGCATGCATCGCCATAATCATATATGTCACCTTACTTTACCTGCGCCCCAAACCAATGCACACTTTAGAAAACTGGTCGCATTAGCACTAAACTCCGAGCAGTGAGCTGTCAACAGTAGCAGAATGCGCTCCTAGACTCACTCAGTATATTCACAAACATAATAAAAACAATACCGAATGAATGTAATACACGTGACGCCGACAGCATACGTTTACATTTGTAAGATATATTTTAATTGGATACTTTTATTTTTTTCCCCCAACTTGGTTTAGTCGGTATTCATAAACTGAACCGGTATCATCAAGTAAACCAGATCGAACCGGTAAAACCGGAAACCGTCACATTGTCAGTTATCATCCACATGTTACTGATTCTAGAGAATGTCATGACATTCACAAACTATTAACTCATTGAGTGCCTATCCCGAACTAGTTCGGGATATTCGGGATCAAAAACAATTTTTTATTTGCTATTTTACTTACCCCGAGCTGCTTGGAGCAACGTGGGTGGTCCCGGCTCGCCCAGCGCTCACCAACGAGAGACGCTAGATGCTCCGACGATTTATTCCATTGAAAATGGTTTAAAATAAAGTTTAGACCCCCCCAATGTTCACCCAATGTTCATTGTAGGCGGCGCGACGTATTCCAGGGTGCCTATCCCGAACTAGTCCGGGATATTTAATGAAATGAATAAAAATGATAAGAGGCCTTCTGAAGCCTGGCCTGATTTTTCTAGCTACTAGCCGAAAGCTAGCAACCTCCCGGCCGGCTGTTATTTGCGAACGAAATCGCCAATCTCCGCCTAATCCAATGAAAGACCACATCTTTGAAGGCTTATATCTCTGGATTGTGTCTTTAGGGAAGCGGCGCGAGGTTTATTTACGGCGAAATCGCCCAAAAATGATCTTTTAGATGACAAAATGGGAATAGCCATTCTGTTAGCATTATCATCCGGGACCTTTCCATGACGTGCATGAACGTGAGCACGTGAGGTCCTGGAAGGTGAGGTCCTGGAAGCTAAAGCGCTCGCCTATGAGAGATACCCTGGCATTCTTTGGCCCCTAGAGGGCGCTGGCACTAAATGAGTTAATTAGTGCTGCTGAGCAGTGTTAACTATTCAGCTGCACTTAAGTTCTCAAATCAATTGACACAAGACATTGAAACTCACGTCTCCTCATTATAGTAAAATCTGAATCATAGAGATTTGTTGAGAATTAAGAGAGTGGGAGCCTCCCGACTCCAGACATTTCAGGACATTAGAGGGAGGAAGGGAACGCACACTCACTCACTTCATTTGTTGTCTTTAAAGCTATGGAACAACAGCTCAACCATTTCTCTGATGATTGTCATTATTATTTCTGATTTGTTTGCTGTACATTATGTTTGGTTTCTTTGTCATTATTATTTCTGATTTGTTTGCTGTACATTATGTTTGGTTTCTGATATCTGACTGTGTTTTGCATAGTATTGTCATCTAATGTTTCAATGAATTGAGTACAAAGGACCCCAATGGAAGCCAGCCATAGTGCTTTGTTGGGTTAAAATCCTCTTTCCACCTTGTATTGAACTTTACTTTCCTGTGCTTTTTTCTTCTTCTTCTGTGAACTACTAATAGAATATATAAAAAAAGGTTTTCACTGCTACAAATGTTTTATTTTTGTTATATATCACACCAGAAATGTTCAATATGATAATATGATTTTCTATACTTTCAATCTTTCTTTATATTTTGAGATGTTTTGGCTTTTTCTATCTTATTCCTAAACCTCGGAAAACCTATTCCTCCTGTGGAAAGAATCCGGCCGAGTTTGTTTTGGGTCGAGCGCTCAGTTTACCCTTAATTCTCATGACAATTATTATTATCACAGATAGAAATTGTGAAAATGCAGATTTCTTTTATCAGCTTACCAGTTTTTATAGCGTAGTTTGTTGACTGATGCATGAGAGCGTGTCACAGGTTTGAAAAAGAGCTCTAAAAGAGCACCTAAATAAACTCAGCACAAAAAGAAAGGAAACATATTCATAATTAATTATATCTCCCCTCTAATAATACCAAATTGTATTGTGTTTTATATCATTGTTATCGTTGATTCGTCACCTTTGCAACGAGGTACAGCTTGTAAGCATCGGGCATTCGAGGCATGAGCTACACAGCCAAACGTGTGGGTGGTGCCGACCAGAATTTGCCAAAACTTGGTCCATTATATTTCCCCCTTTAATTATGCCAAATGGTATTGTGTTTGGTATCATTGTTATCTTTGATTCGTCACCTTTACAACGAGGTACAGCTTGTTAGCATCGGGCAGTCGTGGAATGAGCAACACAGCCAAACGTGTGCTGTGGGTAGCGCCCCTCCAAAAATGGTCAAAATGGCCTGGCAGGCCTGCAATACTGTTCTTTTGGTGCATTTGGAGCATTGAATGACTGCACTCTACCACAGTAATAAGGAAAGAAAAAAACAACACATATTGGCCATTTTTACACTTTGTTAATGTTAAGCTCAGTGTCAGGGAAGCCCAAAACTAGAGTAAATGCCAGCAGAACAGTGTATTGCAAACCATTTTTACAAAATTCTGGTCGGCGCTACCCACACGCTTGGCTGTGTAGCTCATGCCTCGAATGACCGATGCTTACAAGCTGTACCTCGTTGTAAAGGTAACGAATCTACGATATAAATGATTTAAAACACAATACAATCTGGTATTATTAAAGGGGATATAATTAATTATTAATATGTTTCCTTTCTTTTTGTGCTGAGTTTATATCGTCAATTTGTACCTGGCCTCTGCAATAAGTCTGCTTACTGTACATTTTAGTTCATGTTTTGACTACTTGTGTATAGGCCTACGTTTTTTTGTCATTAAATGTCTTGTTGAATTCACCCTTTGTCAGCCTTCTGGTTGGTCCCTGACTGACCAACCAGCAGGCTCTATCTGCCTTGTCCCGCCCTGGTTCCGCCTTTTTGATGTTGAATTTGCTAAAACATAATTGTTGTAGAAATAAAAACATGCTGAGTCACTATATTGCCACTGAGCAGCTCCATTTGACTGAAACCAAGTTTTAAATTAGAATTGAACACACAGAATAACAATACGAAGCAACTGAATTAGAATGGTAGTGGATGGAGTGTCCCACCGAATGTCCCACCAAGAGGGATGGGACAATGGGCGGGACTTGACAAAGGGTGAATTGAATATGAAGGACCTCAATGGAAATGAGCCCTGGGGGTCATCCTTTAAGCATCCTTTTGTATAAATCTGTACCATTGCAACTGTTAATAAAGTATCATTTTAATCAATCAATGCCGTATGTGGCTCCCTCTACTTGATTAAACACAATTAGTTTTTGTGAAATAAAAATGTTGAAGTTTCTTTTTTCGTATTATTATTATTATTATTATTTCTAATATTATTCTTGCAAGAATAGGGCCAAAACTGAAACAGCCGTTTGGCTGGCCCCCTGTAGTAACTCTGAGGACACCTGGGGGTCCCGGACCCTGTGGAAGACCCCTATTAGCTACTCATTTTTGTTGTCAGGTACAGAGCCCAGGTACAGATACAAAAGCTTTTATGCTTCAATTATGATCTAATTTGACACTGTTCTGGAGCAGGATCAGAGCAAGGACTGTACTGAGATAGGCTCAGGGGTCATTCCGGGGGAGGCCCCACCAAAAGTCATAAAGGTTATTCTGGCTGCATCAAAAATGCAATATATGTACTTAGAATGTTTTAAAACCTTCAAAACAACTATAATATTAAGAAAATTGGACATTATCTGGCTGACATACTGTTCTGCGAGGTCCTAAAATAGATGACCCCCCAGAAAGGGGGCAGGGGTCAGGAAAATCTGACACCCATAATTTTCTGACAATTTGGTCCCTATAAAAGCCAAAGCAGTAACAAAATACATTTTAGCAAAGAAATCCTTAGAAGTACACTTATTATCACACTAGGTAGTAACTCCGAGGACCCCCAGGGGTCCCGAAGCCCCTGTGGAAGACCCCTAGTATTTGTTACAACTTTTTTTTTGTTTTCAGAAAAAAAACTTTTATGCTTCAATTATGATCTAATATGACATTCTTCTGGAGCAGAGCGAGTACTGAGATAGGATCAGGGGTCCATCTGGGGGTCCCAGGTGAGGAAAGACCCCAACCAAAAGTCAGAAAGCTTATTCTGGCTGCTTCAAAAGTGTAATAAATGAACTCCGAATGTTTTAAAACCTATAAAACAACCCTAATCTATCTATAAATGCGACAAATATCTGTCTCAGGGGACTTGATTACTTCATAGACATCTGTGTTGCCTAAAGGTAAATAAGCATTAATTAGGTGCTTATAAATGTTATTTCAATTTAATTAATTCCATTAATTTATATAAAAAATAAGCAGATGTCAGAAATGTTCTTGACCGATGTGATTGGTTTAAAGACTGACCATGCTGTAGTGGGCAGTACACATGATCAGTAACTCCACTTTGATTGGTCCTCTGGTCTGCAGCTGAGCCCTGATTGGTGTCCTCATACTCAATGGGCCTGTTATTAAAATAAAATAAACATTTATCAGAAACGGCGTAAACAAGATGTAATCTACTGCTGTCATGCATGTTGATGAATAGACAGAGTATTGTACTTACGTGATATAATCTGGATCTGTAAATTAAAAACAATACGTTTTACATATTTGAATCAAATAAAAACATTTAATATAAGTTATTTGTCAGTATGTTTTCTTCATGTTAAAGCAATCGGACACTTTTGCAGAGGAATGTTTTGGTTGTTTAACTACCTTGTCATGGAGAAACTAGTCCAATTAGGGAGATTGCTGCATCACACAGGTGATTAGAAATGCACTAGATATGATAATGATATAGTACTTTATTGTCAGTTCACACTGAAATTTGTCTTGCGACACAGCGGGTCATGTATGCAACACATAACATATATACAAACATTTTAACACATGTAACAGAAAAACAAGACAGGTTTACATACATAAGGATAATATAGACAAGAGCAGTGTCCACCGCCAAGCCTACCTATGGCTAAGCTCCTGATTAAGCCTTAGCCTAGCCTGGGAACGATGCAAATTGGGAGCGATGCAAATAAGGAATGCATGTCCTGCTGTTATATGCAATACCGGTTATACCCATTGGGTGGTTCTGGGAAGTCTTTGTGCAATCACAAACATCTGGGGGGTAGCTAGTCTTCATACCCAATCCAATGACACCTAGTACTTTCAAAAACGAATAAGAAATACATTTGAGCTGATCAGATTATTTTTCATTGACATCAGCAAAAATCTTGGGCTGCCAGCATTAACAGCCAATAGCCACTTTTCCTTGGTAAATTCTAGTCTGCAAGAGCTTATGATTTTGGTGTTCTGTGTTCAGATAACCGAGGCTGTTCCAATGGCACCATGAACTGCACCATAACAAAAAATAAAAATAAAATAAATAAAATTCCATATATCTCTCGAGTTGAGAACGTAACTGTCCCTTGTATCTTGCATTGCTGGATTCAGCATTCAAATGCCTTTCCAATTTGTATTTTAGCCTTTCATAGGAACAGGGGGGTTTGTTTTTCATTTTTGTGTGTGTGTGCGTGCGCTCGAAATACAAATATTAATATCAATAATTCAACGTTAAGACAACCCGGTTCGAGAGTGGTGTCTTCGGTCTCGGTGAGACGGACGCAATGGCACCTTCCTGGTTTACGTAGGACTAAGGGAACCAGAGAAAGGCAATGGGGAAGTTCTCAAAGAAATATACAGCAAATGTGCTGGGGAATTTGTTGGTTGAAAAAATGAAACTAAAATAATCATAAAAAAAATCAAAATATGGGCCTAAAAATGAACGGACAGTTTCCTTGTACTCA
Organism: Nannobrachium achirus; assembly: GCF_963921795.1. Lineage (NCBI taxonomy): Eukaryota > Metazoa > Chordata > Actinopteri > Myctophiformes > Myctophidae > Nannobrachium > Nannobrachium achirus. The sequence continues at coordinate 72,388,354 of NC_137813.1, forward strand.
GGGGAGTAAAGTGCACCCAGCTGTGCAGTGAATTTGAATGATAATATTGATGAATATTCAATATATTTATATAATAAAAATAAGATATTTGTGAAAAAGTGAAAGAATGTGAATAAGGGCGCTGTGACGTTGAGGAAGTGACGGCTAAGACGTCCTCGGAATTCCGAACGCAATGGTGCGCCATTCAAGGACGCCGGACGCACCATTCGGCCGGTATCGCCCATTCCCCACCGAAAAAATTAAAAAATAAAATAGCATTTATGTTGAATTTTTAATAACTTCCCGGAAACATTCTTCCATACAAAAATGTTATTTGCATTACGATCGCGTCGTCGAAATACAACTCGTTTGATTCACTTCGGGAAGTTTGGGGCGTGATAACTGTTATGTTATGTTATTACTACTCATACATGTTGTTTTGCATTTTTCTCGATGAACTGAATACAAAGGAATGCAATGGAAATGAGCCCTGGCTTTTTAGTTTTTTCTTTTTTTTACAATGTCTTCAATTAAATGAAGTCCCCTCACATCTGTGGGCAAATTACATCCTGCACATAATTCCACATCAAACTCTGCTCTGAGTCTAATGATCATTACATCCTGATGTGAAAGAAAATGTGTCAAAAGAATAAAACATGACGGTTGTTATGCAGTTCTTTCTTTTTCTTTTTACCCCTTGTTCTCCCCAATGTAGTAGTTATGCCAAATGATTCTTCCCCACACTCATTTCTCTCTTCTCACTGCTGTTGTATCCTACTGACTCACTAGTGCAGGGGTTTTCAAAGTGGGTGACGGGGCACCCTGGGCAGTGGTGCTTTGGGGTTTTTATTTTCCGGGCGGACGGTCATTTATTGACGTCACGTGCACGCGCGTGCACGCGCCTCTAGAGGCTATTTAGATAGAAAGGATGTCAGCAGATCTAATGGTGGGAAAACAATAGTTTTCTAGTCTTAATTACATTTGCATTGTTACTTAAGATTTTATGTTCTACTTTCTTTTAATTCATTTAGAAAATACAGCAATGCAGTAGGCTAGAGAAACAAAGTTTGCCTTGAACGAATCTCAAACACTAAATACCACAGATAATGGAGCCATGTATGAGGACACACACACATCGACACATGCACATGCAGTCATAGCTGGAAACCTAGGTGTTAAAGTAGGCTATATATCCAGTATCCAGTCGACTCGCCAAAAATCCAAGTCGCCAAATTTGCGGGACATGTCGCCGAAGACAGGTCGCCAACCAGTCGCGGACATCTCGCAAAATTCCTGAGTCAGCTCGCCAACCAGTAGGGAATAACCCAACTCTATGGGAATAACCCGTGAATGATACACGTTCATGGAGGCTTATTCAAGAGCACAAGTGTTTAAGAATGAAGAGTGTTGTGTGTGTGTGGAGGCTTATTCAAGAGCACAAGTGTTTAAGAATGAAGAGTGTTGTGTGTGTAATATTTGCTAAACTTTGATTTAATTAAAGTTTTAATTCTTTATTTGGTTATATGAGTCTTTCACACATTTAATTCCAAGAGGCTAAGGGCTCTGTTATGATCCAGGTCTTATGCCTTATGCCTTAACTTCTTTGCCTTTTTTTAGTGTAGATCAGTGTAGATGTAGATCAGCATTTGAATTATTTAAAAATGTTTTTCAAAATAGTAAAAAAAAAAGGCAAAGATGTTAAGGCATAAGGCATAAGACCTGGATCATAATAGAGCCCTAACTCTCATCAAATGGTGGTCCTCACAGTTTTCCTCCAGAAATCAAAACTTCAAATCAACCTTGGTTACATATACACATTATCTTCTTGGCTCTGAGATCAAACCTTTATCAAATACTGCCCCCTACTGACAAGATTAATTCCAATCTTTATACATTGATGTGACTACATTCTAGGTGTGTCACATCAACAAATTGGAAGCATTGACATTTCAAAAGGATGGAATGTAGGCTACATAAGGCTATCATCACCTTTTGTTCTCAAAAGCACTTTGCACCTTCAATGAAACGTCCAGTCAAATGAGGTGTTGATTATTATCATGCGCCTGCATTATGCAATGACCCATAAGTATGTGATATTGTGTTATTATGTAGCTACATTCCATGCACAAAGAAAAGCAGAAGAAAGAAAGAAAGAAAGAAAGAAAGAAAGAAAGAAAGAAAGAAAGCTATAATATGTTAAAGTATATTATATAGTAATTAGGCTAATGGTTATAATAATGCTGCTGTCCCTGAGCAGATATATTGTCTAGTGGCCTGATTGTTAGATTATAATTGTTTATATCCAGTGGTGTACAGTAACTAAGTACATTTACTTAAGTAATGTACTTAAGTACACTTTGGAGCTATTTGTACTTGAGAACTTGAGTATTTCCAATTTTCAATACTTTTACTTCTACTCCATTACATCTCGGATCCAAATATTGTACTTTTACTCCACTACAATTTTTGAAAACTTTAGTTACTAATTAGGCCTAGTTTGCCGATAAAAAATAGAATAGGCTATTATAAAACAAAATGCATGGACCACTTTAGCCCCATTTTATACCTTGGCTATTTGAAAATAGCCGATCTACAAGCTCAAGACGCGTTGTGAGCTTGTAGATCTGCTATTTTCAAACATGTAGTACTTTTACTTTTTGTACATTAATAAGTACATTTTGATGCCAATACTTTCATACTTTTACTCAAGTACATTTTGAATTCTGGACATTTACTTGTAACAGAGTACATCTACAGTGCAGTATTGATACTTTTACTTAAGTACAACATGTGAGTACTTTTTCCACCACTGTTTATATCACAGTCCGTGGCTTAGGGGTGAGCCATCCAAGCTGTTTGGCGACCTGTCCTAGGAGCATTTGGCGAGGCATCCTAACCCATGTGGCGACATGTCCACGCTAGTTGGCGAGCTGCCCTAGAAAATTCAATTTGCGTCATTTGGCGAGTTGGAAATTTGGCGAGAGGACCTGTATTCATATATCCATATGAATAGAGGCTTGAGGACGCTCACACATTCACCACTATAAACCTGTTATGCAAAGTAGTAGCCACTGATTAAAGTATTGCTTGTAGTTATCGCGGATTCGCGGGGGGGGGGGGGTTGTCGCGGCTCTCGCGGGGGGGTATGCACTGCACGCGTTTACACGCTCGTGCACCGCTCGGTGCCGTCCGTGCGCATGCATGTGGGGAAATATTTCCGGCCACACTGCGTCCGGTCGCGTCCGGCCCCCAAAGCACTACTGACCCTGGGGTGCCGCAACAGCAGTCCAGGGGTGCCGCGAGATCATTTGATGATATTTGGAATTTACTCCAATTATTAGGCTACTTAATTACAATATTTATTTAGTATAATTTTAAACTTGAAGTACAGAGCAATTTTCAGTCAGTTCTAAGTCTTAACCAAAATGGCTATTAGGCCTATCTCACAACATAATCACTAAAATATGCTATAAACAGAAGGTGCTGGGAGTGAAAATTATGAATATAATGTAGGGGTGCCTCGGATGAAAAGAATATTTATAGGGGTGCCCTGAGCCAAAACAGTTTGGGAATCCCTGCACTAGTGAATCAGTCTGTCAGACATTCAGTGACAGTTACACATCTCCTCCACCAGGGGGCGAAATGCATTAAAGCAACAGTGCCTGGATCCATTATTGCGCATGCGCTAAACACGTTGATCCGGAAGCCGGATCTCCCGGAAGTAGAATGTTTCTGGCGTGGCGTTTCCACAACAAAGGAACCGTTGGTGTTTCATGGTGGTTTTGGGACGCGACCAACAAACCTAAGCATAAAGGTGGTTGCCGGGGGGCAAGGAGCTCCGCTGTGTTCACTTGGACCGCGCGGAGGTGCCGAAAGTCGGGGGGACAGGACATAACTCGACTTGCTCGCTTTAGCTCGGCTGCGGTGTCTCACGTGGATCAAGTCCGCTTGAGTGTTGGTGTTTAGTTTCATGGTGGTTGGGACACAGCGCGTGGTGAAAAGCTTCTCATATTAAAAGGAGTTAAAACGCTTCAAATGGAGTCTGTACGGCTGAAGATAAATGAACACATGACGTCGGTGGGAGAGGAGATATTGTGTGTTTTGGAAAAGCAACAAAGTGTTGATGTTTGTCGCGTGAAGCTCGATGTCAGAGTGTTTGTGTTGGAGCGCCTCCGTGCGGCCGCAGAGGTCATGTGCAACCTCTTCCAGAGAGAGATGGAAACACTACACAACACCCAACTACACACTGCAGGTATGTCTGTTACACACACAACACCACACTACACACTGCAGGTATGTATGTTACACACACAACACCACACACTACACTCTGCAGGTATGTCTGTTACACACCCATCACCCAACTACACACTGCAGTGTCTGTTACACTTAATAGTCCCTGGGACGCGGCCGTCTATTGTGTGTTTCATTGATCCCCACTCTAAAACAACATTCTTTTTTCACAGTAGACATATAAAATTCTTATGAGTACTGTGATTAATGTTTTTGTAAAGTAGGGGTTGTTAAGCTAGGGTGTAGGGCTGGCTAGGTGGGTTAGATTCAATATTACATAATAGGTATCAAGCATTGTCCATTACACTAAACATTTGAGTACTAACAAACATGGCAAATACAACTATACACATTCTCAGTAATTCTACAGGTCCATAAATTACATCCTCTCAGGCAAACAGTTAAGAATAAACAGGTAACATTTGATCACAACCAACAAAGGGCAACATGCAATACCATAAACTCCTATAACCAATAAATACAGCACAGTCTCAAGAACTCACATCACCCCGCCATTCCGAAACACCGCTATTCCGAACGTTGACTTCTAACCCTAACCCTACCCCTAACCCTAACCCTAACCCTTACCCTAACCCTAACCCTAACCCTACCCCTAACCCTAACCCTAACCCTAAACCTAACCCTAACCCTGCTTCGGAATAGCGGTGTTTCGTAATGGCGGACTGTTGCCACGCATAACGCATGGAAATGTTCAGGGTTTGGTGCCTGTGCCTCCAGGCCTAGGCTCTGCTGCTGTTGCACTTGCTGTTGCCTCTGCTGCTGCCACACTGAAGTGAGGAACTCAGGCAGTTTATATAGTCAGTCAATGATTAGGGAGTGAGTGCAGGGTTGGTGGGTGCAGCTGTCAATGAGGAGCCAGAGGGAGGGACAGTCCAGTGAACTTTTCTACAGCCGCCCCAAATACGACAGTATTTAACCAAAAAAAAGTCACTGGCTATAGGGCCGCCCCATGAAGAACAAATGGGTGGTGGGGGAGGCTCAGGTGGTGGCAGACGAGGGGGCCTAGGTGCTGGGGGGGGGGCTCAGGTGGTGGAGGGAACCGAGGAGGGCTGTCTACTGGAGGCGGAGACTCGGGAGCCCTGGCTGGAGGAGGCGGAGACTCGGGAGCCCTGGCTGGAGGAGGCGGAGACTCGGGAGCCCTGGCTGGAGGAGGCGGAGACTTGGGAGCCCTGGCTGGAGGAGGCGGAGACTTGGGAGCCCTGGCTGGAGGAGGCGGAGACTCGGGAGCCCTGGGCACAGGAGGCTGACGAGGAGGCGGGGCCGTGGGCACAGGAGACTGACGAGGAGGCGGGGCCCTGGGCACAGGAGGCTGACGAGGAGGCGGGGCTATAGGCGGAGCCGAAAGAGGAGAGGCCCTGGGCGCTGGAGGCAAGGAGGCAGGAGGGGCCCTGGGCGCCGGAGGCAAGGAGGCAGGAGGGGCGCTGGAGGCAAGGAGGCAGGAGGGGCCCTGGGCGCTGGAGGCAAGGAGGCAGGAGGGGCGCTGGAGGCAAGGAGGCAGGAGGGGCCCTGGGCGCTGGAGGCAAGGAGGCAGGAGGGGCGCTGGAGGCAAGGAGGCAGGAGGGGCGCTGGAGGCAAGGAGGCAGGAGGGGCCCGGGGCACCGGAGGCAAGGAGGCTGGAGGAGCCCTGGGCGCCGGAGGCAAGGAGGCAGGAGGAGCCCTGGGCGCCGGAGGCAAGGAGGCTGGAGGAGGAGCCCGGGGCACCGGAGGCTTGGCAGGAGAGGCCTTTGGAGGCCTGGACTGGAGGGAGGACAGTACCTGCAGCATTCTGCTGTAGTTGTCTTGCATTCTTTTGTTGTTTTCTAGCATTATGGTGTAGTTGTGCTGCATGCTGTAGTTGTATTCTAGGGCTTCCTGGTAGTGACTCGGGCTGGTGCTGGTATCCTCTTCCTCCATGGCAAAGCTGCTATTCGGGCTTCGAAGGACCATGTAAAGTAGGGGTTGTTAAGCTAGGGTGTAGGGCTGGCTAGGTGGGTTAGCTTCACCATGGGTGCTTCGGTCAGGAAGCGATTGAAGAGGAGAGGAATTTCCTTTGTCATGGTTTTATTTACTATAAAGACAGAAAAGTTAAATACAATTACATACAATTCAATATTACATAATAGGTATCAAGCATTGTCCATTACACTAAACATTTGAGTACTAACAAATATGGCAAATACAACTATACACATTCTCAGTAATTCTACAGGTCCATAAATTACATCCTCTCAGGCAAACAGTTAAGAATAAACAGGTAACATTTGACCACAACCAACAAAGGGCAACATGCAATACCATAAACTCCTATAACCAATAAATACAGCACAGTCTCAAGAACTCACATCAGTGACGCATAACGCATGGAAATGTTCAGGGTTTGGTGCCTGTGCCTCCAGGCCTAGGCTCTGCTGCTGTTGCACTTGCTGTTGCCTCTGCTGCTGCCACACTGAAGTGAGGAACTCAGGCAGTTTATATAGTCAGTCAATGATTAGGGAGTGACTGCAGGTGTGGTGGGTGGAGCTGTCAATGAGGAGCCAGAGGGAGGGACAGTCCAGTGAACTTTTCTACAGTTTTCATATTGAATTCGTACGCACTAATGAGAAAGACCGATTTTATCAAATGCTATTTAAAACAGGCAAATATACAGGGCACCTAAGACATCTCCATGGCAACCAGGAAGAAAACATTACACAAAGCTGACATTTCTCGCCCCAAAAAGACTAACATTAGCGTAATAAATTGCTTTTTCCAAACGAACTTGCAACAGGTATACCATAGACTACTAATAGTTAATTCATAACCGTGTTGGACTACTTTTATATACCAGTTTATATTTTCGCTATTGCCTGTCGTTCACTGACACTGTAGTCTCTGGAACGCGGGCGTTTCATACTACCATTATCATAAAATAAGTGGTAACATTATTTTTCTGCTTTCAATTCTAAAAGTAGAGATTAGATTATGAAAGGAAGGTGATTAGGTGATGAAAACTAGCAAAACTATAGCAGTCATTCACTTTGATCAACGCGATGCATCTCCCGTCCAATGTAATTGTGATGTGGATGTCAAACAAACGTTAATCACGTCGTATTTAATTATACTTTATCTGTTACAGATGATTGTCCAAATAAACTGTACGTTATATAAACTGTGAGCCATTTATAGACAATATGCAGTGTTGCCCTGGGCATCGTTGTAGGCTGTTAGGTCTGCATTAACATATGAACTGAACGAGTATGCATGATCAAGTTATCAATGATTTAACTCCATGATAGGGACTTAGGTGTGAAATAATTAAAATATCGTACCCTAAACAAATCACAAAAGCAACGCAAAGTACCTTCATTGATGAGTTGCTTCTTCCTGTCATCTGATCAGTGTCCACACAGTGGATTAATTCGAGTTGCATTTTATCAAATGAAACTAACAGAACAAAAAACAATGTGCTGAACTAATGCAAGTCTTTGAGAAAATTACAGTTAGTATCTTCACCAATAATGAGCACATTTCTAGAGACACGGTAACACATTCATTGTACTAAATGACAAGAAAGCATAGATTCAGAAGGATATGGAAACCAGTGAAATAACAAGTTACCTCAGTAATTTATTCAAAGTTAAAGATATTACATAACAGCAGCAAACTGTGGCTGACCCAGCAACGACTTAACACACATATTTTCTGCATTTTGAGTGGATTTCACACCAGCCTGAACTTAACACAGCATGTGTCAAAGAGCAGCACAATGATACATAGCATGCACAGAAACAAAGACACCAAAAAGTGTGATAAATCTTTATTTTCCAGAATCGTTTTAAAATGGGCACATCATTATATGTTCAATCATGAATGTAGACCCATCTCATAAGACTGCTGTCTGCATTATGACACAATCCATGCCACAATAATTTCCCAGATCTTGTGGTTTGTGTCCCAGGCTCCGCTCCTGCAGCTCTGCAAGTCTTTAACACATATCATCACATAATAATGAAGTATTTTTTATAACGCTTTGCCAAGTACTCAAAGCGCTCTTCGATGGATCATTCATTCATGTATCCAATTAAGTTTGTATAATTTAATCTCGGGTGTTCTGTTCTGTATTATTTAGGCTCTGTAGATTATTTAGAGCCAAAACTGTGAGCATAACCTTTAACACTCACTACATTCTAAATACTGTACTACGCCAGGACAAGTAGACGGAATGGCATCCGAGCCTGAATCTAACACATCCTGAATCTAACACATCAACTTGAAGATCGAGATAAAACAATTATCAATATAATAAACCTTTAATGTTTGACTGTGCAGTAAATCATATAGCACTGAACAGGGTCGTAGTATTATATAGTATGTAGATTGAGCACTATGACAAGACTAACGTAATCTAAACACATTAACAGCTGTCTTAAGGTTATCTTTTCAAGAGAAAATGAACAAATCACAAACCGTTGCTAACACTAACTTTGGCAACGTGACTGCAGAGATATGAACAGAAATTAATGATACGCGATGAGACAATGTGTAGCATTGCAATGATCGTGAGCCATTATAGCTATATTAAAGATCGGGGCATATTGATTGGCCACTGCTTAATATATCTTAACCATTTGCAGCTGTAAATATTCACACTAAATGTGCATCTTTAAAACAGCCTGCTGCCATCAATCTTGTCTCTTGTCTATGATCGCCATGAACGTTATAATGATCCATGTTAATGCGTCGTCAACACGGCTCATTCTATAGTCTGCGTTCATTGTAAATGTTCATGAGTATATCAAACAATTGAGCATCATCACGAAACAAATATTACCTTCACAGGAGTTGTCGTTGTGTTGTGTGTTAGCTGCTATGGTTAGCTGTGATCAGAGCGTCCACGACGGGTACTTCCTGCTTCTTCCATCAAGGAACGTGATTGGCCGAAACGGCTGAGCCGTATAAGGAACACACGCTTTGATTGGTTTATACTTCGGTTGCCAGGTATTGTGTTGCCAGATTTTTAATAATAATAGTGAAATTATATACAGTGGGTTACCATTTTTTCCGTCAGGAGCTTCAAAAAGGCGCCTCTCTGTCCCTATCAGTCGCTATAGGTACCTCTCCAGCCACTCCCCCAGATTTTCTCAGCCGCGCCCCCTGGCTATATTGTATCTTATTTCCGTAATGTGGCTATTCAGCCAGGGGGAGGCACTTTTTTTAGTGAGCAAGAGAGTTGAGCAAGCAGATTTATCTCTGTTGATTTCTTTCTGAATTCTAAAGTTGACAGAGCCTTAAAGTTTTCTAGATGATCATTTAAACTGGAAACAACAGATTAATACTATATGTATTCACAGTTAGATAGCCATCTTCTCTCTTTAAATGCGTTGTGAGGATGTAGATCGGCTATTTTCACAATAGAACCGTGTTATACAAAATGTAATGTCTCAACTCTTAGTGCTAGTCGGGTTGGGGGGGTCCCGGCCTTAAAGGTTTGAGAACCACTGTGCTAGCAGACCCGAGTCTGGCTGCAGTAGTTAATACATAAGTTTAATAAAAAACTGATGTAATAGTACTCAAGTGGTGACTCAGAGGGCTTTTTTTGGGCTGCTAGACCTGTTCAACAAGTAGTAACGTAGCAGAATCACACCTAAGAGGCCCCCCAGACGAGATGCGATTTTGCATCAGATCAGATCTCGTCCCCGGGGGTTTATCGGTGATCATTTCAAACGACAGCGATCCTCTTTCTTGAATTCGGGCCCGGAATATCTCAGACCATTACAAATGAGACCGACGTCTCGCGATTCTAGCCACCCACGATCTCGGGGGGGTGGTGCCATGAGAGACTCGACAAGATGAAAATTCCGCCCCCTCAAGAGGGATAAAATCACCCTATTCTACCACCCTATTCTATCACCTCACAAATAAGCCTTTCCCCACACGTGGGGATATATAATATCGTTATTATATTTATATAAGATAGGCTAATAATATATTTGGCTTGGAGTCACAACGGTGAGGTTTGGTTTGACATTTAATTACCTTGAGTGCTGCATCTGTGATGTGATGTAGTCCACTCTATAGTCTGCGTTCATTGTAAATGTTCATGAGTATATCAAACAATTGAGCATCATCACGAAACAAATATTACCTTCACAGGAGTTGTCGTTGTGTTGTGTGTTAGCTGCTATGGTTAGCTGTGATCAGAGCGTCCACGACGGGTACTTCCTGCTTCTTCCATCAAGGAACGTGATTGGCCGAAACGGCTGAGCCGTATAAGGAACACACGCTTTGATTGGTTTATACTTCGGTTGCCAGGTATTGTGTTGCCAGATTTTTAATAATAAGTAGTGAAATTATATACAGTGGGTTACCATTTTTTCCGTCAGGAGCTTCAAAAAGGCGCCTCTCTGTCCCTATCAGTCGCTATAGGTACCTCTCCAGCCACTCCCCCAGATTTTCTCAGCCGCGCCTCCTCGCTATATTGTATCTTATTTCCGTAATGTGGCTATTCAGCCAGGGGGAGGCACTTTTTTTAGTGAGCAAGAGAGTTGAGCAAGCAGATTTATCTCTGTTGATTTCTTTCTGAATTCTAAAGTTGACAGAGCCTTAAAGTTTTCTAGATGATCATTTAAACTGGAAACAACAGATTAATACTATATGTATTCACAGTTAGATAGCCATCTTCTCTCTTTAAATGCGTTGTGAGGATGTAGATCGGCTATTTTCACAATAGAACCGTGTTATACAAAATGTAATGTCTCAACTCTTAGTGCTAGTCGGGTTGGGGGGGTCCCGGCCTTAAAGGTTTGAGAACCACTGTGCTAGCAGACCCGAGTCTGGCTGCAGTAGTTAATACATAAGTTTAATAAAAAACTGATGTAATAGTACTCAAGTGGTGACTCAGAGGGCTTTTTTTGGGCTTGTTCTCCTAGACCTGTTCAACAAGTAATAACGTAGCAGAATCACACCTAAGAGGCCCCCCAGACGAGATGCGATTTTGCATCAGATCAGATCTCGTCCCCGGGGGTTTATCGGTGATCATTTCAAACGACAGCGATCCTCTATCTTGAATTCGGGCCCGGTATATCCCGCTGTGCCAAGTGAAATATCTCAGACCATTACAAATGAGACCGACGTCTCGCGATTCTAGCCACCCACGATCTCGGGGGGGGTGGTGCCATGAGAGACTCGACAAGATGAAAATTCCGCCCCTCAAGAGGGATAAAATCACCCTATTCTACCACCCTATTCTATCACCTCACAAATAAGCCTTTCCCCACACGTGGGGATATATAATATCGTTATTATATTTATATAAGATAGGCTAATAATATATTTGGCTTGGAGTCACAACGGTGAGGTTTGGTTTGACATTTAATTACCTTGAGTGCTGCATCTGTGATGTGATGTAGTCCACATTTTGAAGAATTAATCCGGTTTTTAGGTGAAAACAAGGGGAATGCAATACCCTGCAGTGTAATGGAACTAAATGAACCCTACATGTCCATTTTCCTTTTTGGACAGTTGGTTGAAGGCTTGGATGAGGCGGTGGGACAGTTTTTTTACTTGGCCTATTGAGCGCGGAGAAAGGCTCACCTGAAAGCATTCTCACTGATTAATCTGACGGAATCTGACACTGATATTAATATTACTAAAAACGTTTTCTTTTTTTTCCTACGCAGTTGATTGAATGAGTGCAAAATGCAATGCAATGAATATATTTTAACCAACAACCAAAGTTGTTGCGAATAGCATGAGAACGACGCGTCCTCTCCCTTTCTAACACACACACACACACACACACACACACACACACACACACACACACACACACACACACACACACACACACACACACACACACACAAATCAATCAATCAATCAATCAATCAATCAAAAAAGCGCAAAAGTAGGCCAAACCAATTAAGATCCGCAGCTGATTCTAGACTCCCTAATAACTTTCCAGCTCTGCTCTCCTCCAACTCCAAGTTTGGTTCTCACTCTCAGCAAATGTATGATTAAGCCTGTGCATTCTCCATGTTTCCACCTCAAAATGTTGGACCCGACAGGACCTCTCTCTCTCTCTCTCTCTCTCTGGGACATAGGATTTGGATCTCGTGCCGTCAGGCCGTCGGAATATCGAGATTTAGCCACTTGCGCGCTACCCACTTTAAAGCCAATTCAGTTATTTTAAACAATAAGCCTACAGATCACATCATATTCATATAGGTTGTCAGTTGTCAGAACGTGTCACTTTGTTGTCATGGTAGCTCTGTTTTTGGACCATTGAACAAAGATGGATATATGATGAAAGGGTTCACTTTGCGAATGGGACATGTTGGATTGGATACTGCTACTTCAGTGGAGAGATGACATGGAATACCTACCAGCCAACGTGAGTAGCCTACATTGCCGTGCCAAACCAAACATTGCCGTTGTGACGCCGTAAAAGATGATTTGACAACTCCAAGCCAAATATATTATTAGCCTATCTTATATAAATATAATAAAGATATTATATATCCCCACGTGTTGTCGTGGGGAAAGGCTTTTTGTGAGGTGATAGAACAGCATACACTGCCCTAGCCAAATCTGCGCAGCAAAAAAAAAAAAGAGAGAAAAAAATAGCCAGTGTCCACTCCTAAAAGGCATCAACCAGCATTTTAACGGCAACCAGCCAGACATTAAACAGACATGAGCTTAATCAGCTAATAGCAATTATGAATGTCCAAACCTCACCGTTGTGGGCGTGCTGTCGCAGAAAAAAAAACCTCTCGCTTTTTTTTTTACTGTCCCACCACCTCATCCAAGCATATAGAATAGGGACAGGCCTAGGTTCCTCAATATCATTTAGCTGGGGACCCCCTGGAACTCCCCAAGGACTGGCGGTCCTCTTTGAGGACCAATGAACAAACTGACAGCACGAGAGGCGCAATGATGTGCCCGCAGCCCGCGCGTAAAAGTAAAAAAAAAAAAGGAATGCAATGGAATGTCTCTGACTTTGAGTATTACATTATATGAATAAGATATTATATATCCCCATGTGTTGTCATGGGGAAAGGCTTTCGTGAGGTGATAGAATACACTGCATGCCTTGTCGCCAAATGACTGCGCAGAAGAAAAAAAGGGAAAAAAAAGAACACTAGGCCTATAGGCTATAACGTTTTTTGAACAAGTGATTACAACATTTTAGGGAGAAAGTAGGCTAAAGTAAAAAGTAAGTAGGCTAATAATAATAATAAAAGTGTAGGCTATTCTATTGTGAGGTGACAGAATAGCCTACACTCTGCGCAGCATAAAAAAAAGGGAGGAGCTGGCTTCATATAATCTGAAGCAATCCTGTGTGGTCATTCAGACGACATTAATTGTAAAGGATTCCTACCCGATGACCCGAGAATATCAAGCTTTTTTGATAATATCGGGAGCGCTCCCGACGAGTCCCGAGTTCATAAAAAGCCAATTAACATAATCCGATCGTGTCGGGGTACCGTTCAAACCGAAGACCGATTCTGGGGCCGACCAAAGGATTTTCCCGGGGGATCATCCCGACAATCGGGGCCGGGCTCGGCTCAGTGTGCACGGGCCTTATGCCTGCCAAGGCCATTTGCATGTGAATCAAGAAGGCCCAGGGTGCAAGTATCTACCCTCCCCCAAAAAGTTTACCACTCTACCTCCTGAGCCACTGTCTCCAAATGATCTGGCGGTAGGCCTATGCGCTAAGACAGTGGTTCTCAAACATTTTAATTTCAGGAACCTCCATAACTCAGAGGGTAGAAATGTAACCACATTATGTGTGCATTAGGTTCTATTTGCACACTCCCAGAGTTACAGACATCGAAGGTTCCATTTAGACAGCCTCTGTGGTGTGGACTCCACTTTGATAACATTGCTCAATTAAAGACTGTGACATTTGGTAAAATATTAATTATGGGCAGACTTTCAGGTGTTACAAGCTACAATGCCAAGACATTCTTCTTGCTGAAGGTGTCATTATTGTGGGGGAATATGTGGACGTTCCAGCCAAGAGGGCAGCCTTTACTTGGCAGGAATCACCTCTATGGTCTAGTTTGGTACATTGAGTGCATTGGTACAAGGGGTCAGGGGAGACCTGATTAATCTCTTTTAAGATTCACCTAACTGATGGTGCTCAGATGGTTCTAGTGGGGGCTCTCAGTTAGGTTAAGTGAATTGCTCATGGACACGTCAACAAATAAATAGCCAGGGCTGGGAATCTAACCCATTCTATTCTATCCAAAAATTAAGGCCTCTAAATTTGATGAATGATTGAAGTTTTGAAGTACAACAAAAAGGTCTCAACAAAAATCATCTCTTGCCTTGTGGGGCAGGAGTGAATGTCAGAAGTAACACGGAAACAATTAGGAAAATTAAGGGGAATATAAGGGGAATGTATCTGTTGTGTCCAGTTTAAATGATCCTCTAGAAAACTATAAGTTCTATCAACTTTAGAATGCACAAAGAAAGCAACAGAGAGATAAATCTACTTGCTCAACTCCATGCTCACTAAACGTCAATCTCTGTAAAAGAAGATATTGGACTAACCGATTGTTTTCAATTCACGCAAGCACAATTGCCGGAATAGGGAATCCACTCTCATAGGTAGTTTGGTGTGGCTGCAGCCTTATTTGTACTTTACTCAGATCCAAATATTGTACTTTTACTCTACTACATTTATTTCAAAACTTTAGTTACTAGTTAGCCTACTTTGTAGATTTTGATTAGGCCCATTATTACAAAACATACAATAACCATTTCAGCCGTATATGCATTTTGGACAGAAAATAGCCGATCTACAAGCTCACAACGCGTTGTGATGCAGCGCATTGTGAGCTTGTAGATCAGCTAATTTCAAAAGATTTTTTAGACATTTGATCACTTGAAATGAATACTCTTACTTTTAGAACCATGTACCAGTGTAAGCTACTGTCGAGTTGTCATGTACCTTTTCCTATGCAAACTAACGTCCCACTTTCACACCCGAGACCTGCCGAGCACAGATGATGGGCTCATGAAGACAAAGACTTGCATTCCTATTGGCTACACTGAAGTGGTGTAGTGTTCAACTTGAGTCCACTAATACAACCCTATAATCAGTCGTCTATAAAATAGGCCTACTCACATGGTTTAGGAGTAGTTCACCCCCAAAATGACTTTTTTTCTATTGATTAGTCACGCCATGGAGACTAGAGTTCAATAATAGTTTTAGTTTTTTGTCAAGACAAAAATGTGATATCAATAAATTTACCCCCATTGATTCCGGATGGTGACCGGTTTCGAAACGGGAAACGGGTCCAAAAATTACCCAGTGTTTATTTTTAACTCATTGCATGCCAGGCCCGATAGTCCCGAGATTATTTTAATGTCTTTCCCTGCCAGGCCCGATAGTCCCGAGAATTTCCGCCATTTTGAAAAAAAAAACTTTTTTTTTCAAAACATTTTTTTTTTTCAAAAAAAATTTTGGACCCCAAAAAATGTAGCATGTTTAACCTCCATAGCAACCCCATCTATCAAACATGGCAGCCATCTTTGTTTACATTTTAGGAAAACATAATGGCTTGTATCTCATGAATGCCTGAACGGATTTCCATTCGGATTTTTTTGTTTGAAAGCTGTGAGCAATGTGGACACACGTGGTGCATTATCTAGGCATGGGTGTGCATGATCCGTGCACTATGAATTACATGGAAGTCTATGGAGACCAGAGGCACCATAGAGTACGAAGGTATTGTTAAATGGCGGGGAATGTGTTAAATGGACCCTTACAAATACAAATGAGACATTTAATTAACATTTAATGAAAAAATCCTATGCCAAAATGTATTTTTAAACACCATTTAAAGTATAATTACTCTCTAGTATTCTTCTGTAGTTCATTTCAATTCCCCCAGTAAAGTAATTTAACTAATTGCTCTGCTATGCCATCTAGTGTCCACTTAACTGTATTGCAGAAGATAAACTGAAGGGACAACCTCCTAATTTTAGACACACCCATCTCCAGAGAGAACGGTGGGTGGCCAGAGGTACCCACAGACTCCTATGCTGACTGATCTCATTGTAACCCACTGTATTAAGTTTTCTTATTGTGAAGTTCGCTTTCAGATGGGAAACATGTGATACTGTGTTCACAAAGAATTTATCTACACAATACTAAAAGAATTAGCCTGTTTTATGATGGGGATCAACCAAAACCTTAACTAAAGCAGATAGACGGGAATGTCCGGCTGGCTATAAACGTACATGTCTCAGAAGCTTAATTTCAAATATAAAGTGCTTATTCCATGGCCATAGATGTTGCAATTCTCTTCGGGTGGGTAAAGTAACCGTTTCTTCAGTAGTGTTCAATAAAAATGCATTTTAATCTGAATGGTGGCCATTTTCGGCATATGTTTCAACTGATTGATTGATTGAAGACTTTATTAGAAGTCTGCATAGGAAAAGGTACAGTTTCATGATGGTACAGTTCACTGGTACAAGGTCTACTAAAAGGAGATCCTAGAAAAGACTAAGCTTTGTAGTATATTCAGGGGTTCTGACTTGTCCACTTTCTCTCCAGCAGTGATGTGAGACGACACAATAAGAGATAAGAGACAATAGTCCAAGTTTCACTCGTCAAAGACAGAGCTGAGTTTTATTACCCACCACAGTTTATTACAAAGCAGGTTGCCTTCGGTTCGCGGGCTAGTTGATCAAGGACCTGCTGTGTGGACCACGGATCGTTGACAAGAAGCCCTGATCTCCTCCGTTGGTCTCGTTTTATACTCCCAGTTCAACGGGTGTCTATTCACATGCACGTTAGCTGTGCGCGATGTGTGTGCGTGTTACCGTTGCCACAGAGTCTAGGAAATATTTACATTAATGCAATTTATGTGACATGGGTCCTATAGAAGATGAACATATATGGAAATGGTAGCCTGTGAGATGAGACCAGATGTTCATGCAGTGGGCCTGATTCATTAGTCAGTGTCCATTTTACGTGCGTCTCGCGTGCATGCCTTGTGCGCGTGCTACTAGTGTGTATGCGGTGTCTTCCGTCTGACCTCCGCACGCACCAGCCTCACGGATGTGTGTGTGTTCGGGTGCCTAACCAAATTTGGGAAGCTCAGAGTCTAATGAGAAAACAAGGGCTCCTGATAAGGTCCTGAGATGGGCCGCTGTGTGACAATTAGGAGGCTCATCAGCCATACTACCAGCCTAATGGGCTGTCGTGTGATGTGCAGAATGCACATCACGTACAGGATGTCCTCTCCGTGTGTACCAATATATTCTCATAGTCATATCCCTAATAAGTATGGCAATATTCTGCACTTATTTTCACAGGAAACCATTTAAGTATCTCATATAACACTGGATGATAGACGAACTACGCAACCCTATCGGTTGGGGTTGTTTCGAGGTCCCATGCAGTAGACAGAGGCTAACCTGCCGACGCGAGTGATTGCTAACCTGCTCATGCAGGTGAATGCTAACCCAAAGCCTAAACCCTAACATTAAGCTTAATCCTAACCCCTACCCTTACCCTAACCAGACTACTGGGACCTCCAAACAATAGAAATATCGAGATTCTGCCTTTGGTTGGGCAGGTGTACGGCACTCTGAAATGGCCACTCTTTATTGAAAGATACGGAAGATAAGGGCAGCAGTGGCTCAGGGGTAGAGAAACCGTCATTTGAACACAGAGGGTTCCCGAAGGATTCCCAGTTTGATCCCGGACTCCCTCAGAGTTGGTGTTGAAGAGTCCTTGAGCAAGAACCCCTGGTTGCTCCCGATGAGCAGGTTGGTGCCTTGAATGGGTGAATGTAAATCTATGTAAAGCGCTGAACCCCTATCTGCTCCCAATAAGCAAGTTGGTGGCATGGTTTCCTCCCCCATCTGTGTGTGAATGGGTGAAAGCAATGCACAATCTATGTAAAGCGCCTTAGATAAAGGCGCTATATACATTTACCATACAACGGAAGCTTAACACACAAGGCCTTTATAAATAAATATAAGACAATGTTGCTCTCTACTAACTGCGAGAGATGGCCAACCCACCTTTTCATATAAATATGCAAGTCCTTACTCATGTCATATCCAATTCCATATCTTAATAAAGTCCTTATTATATTCCTTCATTGCAGACCAGTGTGCAGAGTCCAGCCTGAAGGTGAAGATGAGTTGGAGTGTTTCTGTTAAACAGGAACCTGAAAACCACCTGGACATCAGTACGTTTCATGCCTTCTCTTCTCTTCTCTTCTCTTCTCTTCTCTTCTCTTCTCTTCTCTTCTCTTCTCTTCTCTCGCTGTCTCTCTTACAGAGAATGTTTGCAGGAAATGGCTTTTTTTAATGCATGAGAATAGACTCATTATTTGGAACTACCAAAGCTATAAAACAGAGGAAACGCTCCATAAAATAACAAAGTACAAATGTTTTTTTCTCTCATTTTATCTTTTTATTCTCCCCTAGACTTCGGTTCCCTCCCTGTGTGTAAAGAGGAGCTTTTCCCTGAACATCAGGAGAGGAGTCCCAGTCTGGAGGAACCACAACCTCCACAGATTAAAGAGGAACAGGAGGAGCTTCTACAAGAGGAGGCTGATGGATCAACGTTGACATTACTAGCAGTGAAAAGTGAAGGTGATGATGAAAACAGAGAGACAGAGGCTGTAGCCAGCACCTCAACTGAACACATGAAAACACAAGCTGATGTAGAGGACTGTGGAACATCACAACCAATTAGTGGTGACCAGCTCCTCTCTCCACACTGTTCTCAATCTGACGTCACTGAAGACAGTGATGAGTGGGAGGAGACCAGGGAAGGTCAGTCGGTTGTAAACACACTGGATTCACACAAGACACACAATGTGGAAGGACAAACATTGTCTTTAAGCCACAAGCTGTCCCAGGATCTGCCATTGTCAAAACAAACTCACTCCAAGAACAGCCACACAGGGAAGAAAAGTTTTAGTTGTACGGTGTGTGGCGAAGGTCAGTCGGTTGTAAACACACTGGATTCACACAAGACACACAATGTGGAAGGACAAACATTGTCTTTAAGCCACAAGCTGTCCCAGGATCTGCCATTGTCAAAACAAACTCACTCCAAGAACAGCCACACAGGGAAGATAAGTTTTAGTTGTACGGTGTGTGGCAAAATGTTTAATCGCAAGGTACATCTGAAGAGGCACACAGTTGTTCATACAGGGGAAAAGCCCTTTACTTGTACAGTTTGTGGTAAAGGCTACGGTCAAAGTGTTCATTTAAAAACACACATGACGACTCATACAGGGGAAAAACCCTTTACTTGTAGAGTTTGTGGTAAAGGCTACGGTCGACGTGATCATTTAAAAACACACATGATGACTCATACAGGGGAAAAACCCTTTACTTGTAGAGTTTGTGGTAAAGGCTACAGTCGACGTGATCATTTAAAAACACACATGATGACTCATACAGGGGAAACACCCTTTGCTTGTACTGTTTGTGGTAAAGGCTACGGTCGAAGTGATCATTTAAAAACACACATGATGACTCATACAGGGGAAAAGCCCTTTACTTGTACAGTTTGTGGTAAAGCCTTTAGTAAAAGTGGTGATTTAAAAGTACACATGAGGATTCACACAGGTGAAAAACCGTTTACTTGTACAGTTTGTGGTAAAGGCTGTGGTCAGAGTGGTGATTTAAAAGCACACATGAGGACTCACATAGGGGAAAAGCCCTTTACTTGTACAGTTTGTGGTAAAGCCTTTAGTGAAAGTGGTAGTGTAAAAGTACACATGAGGACTCATACAGGGGAAAAACCCTTTACTTGTACAGTTTGTGGTAAAGGCTGTGGTACCAGTGGCCTTTTAAAAAAACACATGAGGACTCATACAGGGGAAAAACCCTTTACTTGTACAGTTTGTGGTAAAGGCTGTGGTCAAAGTGGTGATTTAAAAGCACACATGAGGACTCATACAGGGGAAAAACCCTTTACTTGTACTGTTTGTGGTAAAGGCTACGGTCGAAGTGATCATTTAAAAACACACATGATGACTCATACAGGGGAAAAGCCCTTTACTTGTACAGTTTGTGGTAAAGCCTTTAGTGAAAGTGGTAGTGTAAAAGTACACATGAGGACTCATACAGGGGAAAAACCCTTTACTTGTACAGTTTGTGGTAAAGGCTGTGGTACCAGTGGTCTTTTAAAAAAACACATGAGGACTCATACAGGGGAAAAGCCCTTTATTTGTACAGTTTGTGGTAAAGGCTGTGGTACCAGTGGTCTTTTAAAAAAACACATGAGGACTCATACAGGGGAAAAACCCTTTGCTTGTACAGTTTGTGGTAAAGCTTTTAGTGAAAGTGGTAGTGTAAAAGTACACATGAGGACTCACACAGGGGAAAAGCCTTTTACTTGCACAATATGTGGTAAAGGCTGTGTTCATGGTGGTGAGATAAAAGTACACATGAGAACTCATACAGGGGAAAAACCCTTTACTTGTACAGTTTGTGGTAAAGGCTGTGTTACCAGTGGTCTTTTAAAAATACACATGAGGACTCATACAGGGGAAAAGCCCTTTACTTGCACAGTTTGTGGTAAAGGCTGTGTTCATGGTGGTGAGTTAAAAGTACACATGAGAACTCATACAGGGGAAAAACCCTTTACTTGTACAGTTTGTGGTAAAGGCTGTGTTACCAGTAGTCATTTAAAAACACACATGAGGACTCATACAGGGGAAAAGCCCTTTACTTGCACAGTTTGTGGTAAAGCTTTTAGTCTAAATAATAATCTAAAAGTACACTTGAGGACTCATACAGGTTAAAACTCCTTTACTTGTACAGTTTGTGGTACGCTCCATGGATTTATTTTGTCACCTGGCTTCTCAGTCTGGACAGCTTCCTTTCTCCAAGGGGAGGTGAGACATAGACTGCAAGTGGAATCCAAATGTGGCTTCTTATTGGTGTGTGGTGTGGGTGGGACAAATACACCAGTGTGTATTGGCTGGCTGATAACGTAGCTACCCTAATTTACTCTTATTTGTTGGAACAACGTCCAATCAGCAACAACGTCGCCTCCGTCAAAGCTGATATACGAGTCAACTGAATCATGGCCAGACTGAGAAGCAAAATGATAAAACTGATCCACAAAAGTGTAGTGTAGTGTAGCAGGCTGGCACCCTGGCTTCATACAGGCAGGAAAACCCTTTAGCTGCGGTTTGTGGCAAATGCTTGGTCAAGATAAGGATGATTCAAATAACGATATTATGGATGTCTTAATTAACGCCAGGTCTTGTGTAGGGATGGGTATCGAGAACCGGTTCTCGTTGAGAACCTGTTGCCCGTGGTTCGGTTCCATGGAATCGTTAGCCAACGTCCTTAACGATTCTGCTATCGATTCCTGCATATGCGCGATGACATCACACACGCGCGGCGCTGCCAGGTTTAGACGCAGGCTCAGCCAACATGTTGTCTAAACAGAGGCGTTCTAAAGTCTGGCTGTATATTTCACGAGAATGTTCATGTTTTGATAATGAGGCGTTAAGTTGTTACTCAAGCTCACTGCATGAACGGACAAGTCTCCCGCCGTTCTGTGTCCGAACTAGAGTGCCCAAAAAGGTTTGTTTTGCAAGCCCGCCTGCCGCCGCCTCCCACGTTCTTACTACAAAACGCGCTACATGTCCAATGTGCTCCGTGTTGCTAAATGCTCCCCTATATCACATGTGCAAGAAAGAAAAGTATGTAAATCCTTTGATCCAAACTGTTGAAGACAGTGTTTCTGCTTTAGCTATGTACAGCAGCAGCTCCGCGAGCTTCAGCGAGCTTCGCATCCGACATAGAGTAGGCTACAGGGGCACTGGAAGGGGGGTGCTGAGGGTGTTTCCAGGGGCGCTGCAAGGGGGGGTGCTGAGGGTGCTACAGCCCCCCTGGTACTTTTTTTTTATTTTTTATTTTAAGATATATACACACAGAGCTATATTAAAACAATAATGTATTTGACTTTGGGGAATACACTATGTTGAAACAAGGTGTTTGATTATCACATGGTCACCTTGCCACCTCCGGTTGGAAGGGAAGTTGAATTTAAAATTTGTTTTCAAATAAATCCCGCTTTGATGGCACAACAAAGTCTATTGATTTGAGAACTAGTAACTGTCTGTAGGCTCATTGTTAACACCAAACTAACACCATTGTATATGGGGAATAAAAAAAACATTACAAAAATAATACCCGATGTTGTAGTGTGTGTGTGTGTGAGTTAGTGACTGTGTGTGTGCATGCGTGCTGTGTGTTGCACTGTGTGCTAAAATAACTAATAAACAGTTACTTGTTACACCGTTGTGTGGGAAATAAGCACCCAAAACAGTAATAAAAATAACCCAAAACCTCTCTAGAAAAAGAAGAAAAGGAGTGGAGGAGGTAGAAAAGACTATTGGCCACTATTTCTGACCAGCTGAGAATCGATAAGAGAATCGATAAGGAATCGAATCGATAAGCAGAACCGGAATCGGAATCGCTAAAATCTTAACGATACCCATCCCTAGTCTTGTGGAGGTGTGACAGATGCCATTTTACTATTGTGGTTGCGGAATTCTGCACACTGCATCAAATCGGTTTACGGTAAAACGGCCCTGAATTAGTCACAGGTGTTGGGTGTTACTTTAATCAAACCAATCGGAGAGAGTATCAGCTGCCATTCCCTTTAAGATCAGTGCAAGACATGCGTTAAGCGGCGAGACCAAAAGAGTATAGTTTATATTTTATATTTATATATTTCCTAATAGCGTACCCATCACGGCTGGGGAAAAATGAATAAATAAATAAACCAGTCAATTGCAATAGTGAGGGGACATTCAAGTCCCCCCTCCCCAGATAACAGCAAAGTGACAATTTAAGGACTTAAGACATTTTAATACAGAAAATAATTAAAAAAGTAGTGTCGATTTGGCTGGCTACTTTTGCCATGTAGCGTGTAGCTTAGGTAACTACATTTCTTTGGGGATAGCTTTGCTGTAGCTTTAGCTATGTTTAATCGAGTGTAACTTGTAGCTTAGGTCAGTGGTCCTCAACCTTTTCAGGCCGTGACCCCCAAAATATTCATATTTTAACTGGGGACCCCCCACCCTGACGAGCACTAAGAGTTGAGGCATTACATTTTGTTTAACACAGTTCTATTGTGAAAATAGCAGATCTACATGCTCACAACGCCTCGCAACGCGAGGCGTTGTGAGCATGTAGATCCGCTATTTTCACAATTTCTGCCTCTAATTTGACCAATGTTTAATTTGTCATTTTAGAGGTATTAAAAAGTCCTTAAATTGTCACTTTAGAAATGTGCAGAAACCCGCTATACCCTTAAACTTTATGTTGGTTTGTTTACAGTTGAGTGAGAAAACAATGTTTCACATTAAGGGGCACTCCACCACTTTTCAACCTATGTTCATATAATTGGTCCTCACAAAAAAATAGTAAATTGTGGAAGTGAGTGAAATGAGACGAGCAGACGGAGTATGGGAGTCTCTAATCTTTACTTCCAAACAATTCAAGTTCAAGCACAGGTACAAGCACTTCCTCATGAAACCTCGTATCTCCTCCCATCACCCCACAACCAGTGTCCATTCTGAGGTGAGACACCTCCATCTAGTGTTCACCACACAGGCCCCCCCCAAACGCTCAGAATTGGCATTACATGGAACACATTAAACATTTTACCAACCCCCCAAAACAATACTACACCCAGTGTCAATAGTCTTTTTTAGGAGGTCTGACAACCCGGCCAAAACTACTGTACTTCACAGGCAACGTGGAAAGGGCAGGGGTCAGGGCAGGGGGGCGTCCCCGCCTCCGACGCGGAAGGGTAGGGGCCTCCATGGATGGAGAACCACCTCCGGCCACCTGGTGGTCCTGTCCACCATGGTGAGGAGGTGCGTGAAACCCTGGGATGGGGGAAGCGGGCCAACTAGGTCCACATGGACATGGTCGAACCGCCTCTCAGGGATGAGGAACGGCTCCAGGGGGGCCTTGGTGTGACGGTGTATCTTGGCCCGCTGACACGCCACGCAGGAGGCCGCCCAGGCCCTGACGTCCTTCCTAAGGCCAGGCCAAACGAACTTGGCCCCCACCAGCTTCACAGACGCCTTTACCCCCGGGTGTGAAAGGGAGTGTATAGCATCAAACACCCGGCGGCGCCAGTCCGTTGGCACCATGGGGCGTGGCTGGCCAGTGGAGACGTCGCAGAGGAGGGTGGCGCCGCTGTCGTGGAACGCCACATCCTCCAGTCGTAGCCCGGTCACAGCTGTCCTGTACGCCTGAAGGTCTGTGTCGGTGAGCTGGTCAGCTGCCATAACTGCATAATCCATGCCCAAGTGCACAGGGCTGACGTGTGCCCGGCGGGAGAGGCAGTCCGCCACCTGATTGTTTTTGCCGGCCACATGCTGAATGTCTGTAGTGAACTCCGATATAGCAGAAAGTTGACGCTGTTGACGCCCTGACCACGGCTCTGTGGTCTTGGCCATGGCAAAAGTCAAGGGCTTGTGGTCAACAAACACAGTGAACTCCCGGCCCTCCAACAGGAACCTGAAATGACGTGTGGCGAGGAAAAGGGCCAGGAGCTCCCTGTCGAACGTGCTGTACTTCCTCTCGTTGTCCCGCAGCTTCTTACTGAAGAAGGCCAGAGGCTGCCAGGCGCCCGACACCCTCTGCTCACACACCGCCCCTACTGCATAATCGGAGGCATCAGTTGTAAGTGCTATGGGAGCCGCAGGAGACGGGTGTGCCAGCATGGCAGCGTTGGCAAGGGCCGCCTTGGAGTCCTCGAATGCCCTGCTCCGCTCCGGGGACCAGTCGACATCGTCGTTGTCTTTCTTCCCTTTCAGCGCCTCATACAGGGGGCTCATCAAGTGAGCCGCGTGGGATATGAACCGACTATAGAAATTAACCATCCCTAAGAACTCCTGGAGAGGCTTGGTGGTGAGGGGGCGGGGAAAATCAGCAATCGCCTCCACTTTGGCAGGCAGAGGAACAGCCCCCTGGGGAGAGACATGGTGGCCTAAGAAATCAATGGCCAGCAGGCCAAACTGACATTTGGCCGGGTTCACAATAAGTCCATGCTCGTTGAGCCTCTGGAACAGTTGTCGCAGATGCCCCAGATGTTCTTCTGCAGATGTGCTGGCCACTAGGATGTCATCGAGGTAGACGAACAAAAAGGACATTCCACGCAGCACAGAATCCATGAGCCGCTGGAAAGTCTGCGCTGCCCCTTTAAGGCCAAATGGCATCCGCAAGAACTCAAACAGTCCAAACGGGGTGATGACAGCAGTCTTGGGCACGTCGAGCGGGTGGACCGGCACCTGGTGATAACCGCGGACCAAATCGATCTTAGAGAAGATGGTGGCCCCTGCCAGGTGGACGGAGAAGTCCTGGATATGTGGAACCGGGTAGCGGTCATGTGTGGTGATATTATTTAGTCGACGAAAATCACCACACGGACGCCACTTCCCGTCCGCCTTGGGGACCATGTGGAGAGGGGAGGCCCAGGGACTGTTGGAACGGCGCACAATGCCGAGCCGCTCCATCGTGGCGAACTCCTCCCTGGCTATTGCCAGTTTAGCAGCATCCAAGCGGCGTGCACGTGCAAAAACTGGCGGCCCCACCGTGGGGATATAATGTTCCACGCCATGCTTGGCGACAGCGGCAGAGAAGGTGGGGACTGTCAGAGCAGGGAACTCGGCAAGTAGACGCTGGTACAAATCCCCTGTGGCGAGCATATTGGCCAGGGCAGGCGGCCCGGGCCCCCCCAGTGTGCACGGGTATGTGTCAAATGACACAGAGTCAATGAGCCGCCGGTTTGCAACGTCAACTAAAAGTCTATGAGCACACAAAAAATCGGCCCCCAGTATTGGCACGGACACGGAAGCAACAATAAAGTCCCAGCTAAACTGATGCCCATTGAAACACACAGTCACATACCTAGTACAAAATGTACGGATGGCAGTCCCATTCGCCGCATCCAGCGGTGGTCCATGTGCGCTTCCCAACGTGTCCGCGGCAGATGCAGGTAGGATGCTCCTCTGCGCGCCCGAATCCACCAGCAGGCGCCGACCAGAAAACGTGTCCTCAATAAACAGCAGCTCATTGATGACGCCAGCGCTCATAGCCGCTAACGAGCGCCGGCTCTGGCGTTTCCCTGGTTACCAAAACAGCATGGTGGAGTACAGCGCTTTGCTTTGGTGCCAAAACGGCGATGATAATAACACAGTCCGCTGTCATCATCCCTCCGCGTCTGTTCCCTGCGCTCCGACACAGCAGCCACCGCTGGATCCGAGACAGCAGCCGCAACGTACTGGCGAGAGGCCAGCAGTATCCTGTCCGCTTCCTCCGCTAATCCACGGAAATCCTTGGTGCGCACGAGAGGAGAGGTGGCCAGAGCCGTGCGCACTGGAGTCGGGAGTTGCCGCAGGAACAGTTGTATAAAGAGAAACGTAGTGTCACCTGAACCCAAAAGTGCCAGCATGTTCTCCATTAGTTCAGTAGGTTTACTGTCTCCCAATCCGTTGAGTGACAGCAGGCGATCTGCGCGCTCCTCATCGGATAGCTGGAACAGACGCAGCAGCTGCACTTTGAGAGCGTTGTATTTTCCGTCTGCTGGCGGCTCCCTCAGGAAACCCATGACGCGGCGGGTGGTTGAGGAATCCAACGCGGCGACGACATGGTAATACTTGGTGTCATCCACCGTGATTCCGCGGAGGTGAAACTGTGCTTCAATATGTTGAAACCACGGGGCAGGATCATGTTGCCAAAACTCAGGCAACTTGATTGTCGCCGCATACACTGCAGGAGCAACGACAGGAGCAACGTTCTCTCCGTTCATGTTCTTAAACTAAGCGTCAAGGTCACCACTGTGGAAGTGAGTGAAATGAGACGAGCAGACGGAGTATGGGAGTCTCTAATCTTTACTTCCAAACAATTCAAGTTCAAGCACAGGTACAAGCACTTCCTCATGAAACCTCGTATCTCCTCCCATCACCCCACAACCAGTGTCCATTCTGAGGTGAGACACCTCCATCTAGTGTTCACCACAAAATACATATTCTTTTTTTTTTTTTCTCAGAGGAGGGTTGTGGGCAGGTCAGAAACCCATAGTCTTGTGACATCATCGATTGCCAATCCAGCTTATAGAAACTGCAGGCTTTCTATTCCTGAAAAGTTGCAATTTTAAAGTGAAAGCCATTGTTCTCACAATAATAAAAATCTAAATATTTGTTTCAAAAATATTGATTAAAATTTTTTTTGGGGAAAATGATGATGTCACAAGACGATGGATTATGAACTTCACACAGCTCTCCTAGGAGACTTGGACTGAGTAGAAAAAAATGTGATATTTTATCATGAACATTAGTGAGGACCTATTATATGAAGACAGGTTGAAAAGTGGTGAACTACTCCTTTAAGTTCATTATTTGGGGACCCCCCAAAATAATTTGGGGACCCCCAGGGGGGTCCCGACCCACAGGTTGAGAACCACTGGCTTAGGTAACTACATTTTCCAAGTAGCTTGCCCATCACTGATCATTGCAGCTGAAAAGGCCTTAGGACACCGAACTACTCCTTTAAGTTCATTATTTGGGGACCCCCCAAAATAATTTGGGGACCCCCCTGGGGGTCCCGACCCACAGGTTGAGAACCACTGGCTTAGGTAACTACATTTTCCAAGTAGCTTGCCCATCACTGATCATTGCAGCTGAAAAGGCCTTAGGACACAAACAGAAAAAAACCTGCCATGACTCAATGGAGAGGATTTTTCAGTTAAAGACTTTTTAATACACGTTTGAAGGACCTCGACCAGCACTTCATGAGACCTTTAAACACAAAAGCAATCAGCAGGAGTACAGATTAACTTAATGTGCAACATTGTTTTCTCACTCAAAAGTAAACAAACCAACATAAAGTTTTATGCAAATGATAAACATTGGTCAAATTGTCAAACATTAAAGGCAGAAATTGTGAACATAGCCGATTTACATGCTCACAACGCCTCGTGTTGCGAGGCGTTGTGAGCATGTAGATCTGCTATTTTCACAATAGATCCTTATTATATCAAATGTAATGCCTCATCTATTAGTGCTCGTCAGGGTGGGGGGTCCCCAGTTAAAATATGATTATTTTGGGGTCGCGGCCTGAAAAGGTTGAGAACCCCTGATATAGGCCGCTGTTTCCCAAACAGTGGGTCTGGACCCATTTGTGGGTCATGGACCAATTTATACGGGTCACGACGTAAAAATCCCATTTTATTTTCCTACATAAAAATGTATAAAAGAATTGCCGATTTAAAATGATCCCTGACTAATACGACAAATATGCCTTAATACATTATAATTGTCCTCTATAACTACAATGTAAAATTAAAAACACCTCAATTATTTTATTTCTTCTAGAAATAGCTAATATTTCACTCAATAGGGGAAATGCCCGTCGCAAGTTGATGATGTCATAAATGTCAAGTGTGATCTATCCCTATGGAATTTATGGCATGCATGTGAAAATAAAAACAAACGTAATACTTCCTATGGTTAATATGAGCATCAAATCAATATTTCAAATGTGTTCGTGTTTTGTTTTTTTGCACATGCATGCCATAAAAATGACACATGACATTTATGACATCATCAACTTGCGACAGGCATTTCCCCTACTGAGTGAAAGATTAGCTATTTCTAGAAGAAATACAATATTTAAGGTGTTTTTAATTTTACATTGTAGTTATAGAGGACAATTATAATGTATTAAGACATATTTGTCGTATTAGTCAGGGATCACTTTAAGGGGCAAACGTCTACTTTGTCTTTTGGGTCTTGAGCTACAAAGTTTGGAACAGCTGCTATAGGCTATTATATTCATCAAAATAGCATAAAAACTACACCAAAATCGTCATGAAGATTCATTTCATATTATGTACAGCAGTATAGTCTCACCAGAGAAACGGATGCGTTTCGGCCCGGCGGCCTTCGAGTTTTGAAATGCTGAGGAAGGCGTTTTTTCATCCCAGTTACCCAGTGATTTCCGTGGCCAAATAATATAGGCCTACACATTAATTTGGGGGTCCTTGACGTTAATTATGTTTGAGAACCACGGATCCTTAAGTTAATATCACCAGGGGCCATTCTAAGATGAAAGACTGGAGGTATGTTTTGAAATATAGATGATATAATCAAATACAATTATTATTGTGCGTTTGCGTGTTTCATGGTCCTTGTATGGTTACACACATAAATGTTACCCCACATTCATTGGTGATGATCCATTTGCATGTATGTTACTCTATGTTGGTATAGATCCATTTGTCTTTATCCACGTGCGGTGTGGGGTATTCCTACACAGCTGTAGAAAAGGAAATGAAACAGAGTTACAGTTAATATTTTAAACAGGATACTGTGTCATTAAACATGCAGTATAAAACGCAGTAGGCCTATGATTCCTTGAGTGTTGACTGAATAAATGTATTCACATGTAGCTCATTCAGTTTGTAGGCCTATATTCATTAAGTTCAGCTTTCATCTCAAAACATCCCAAGTATCTCTGGTCAGTTATAATTCTCTCAACAAACACTTGGGGCCCTATTTTTGACCATCCTAAACCCTAAATCCCTAAACTTCTTTACCATTTTCATTTTTTTTTTTAAATAGTTCAACTAGCTGATCTACAACTAGCTGATCTACAGCTACCGTATAGAAACAAACAATCAGGATTTGACGGTGCATGAGCAGCAAGAGGCATGTGCAGGAGAAGCGGACCAGAACATGATCTACAAGCTCACAACATGTCGATGTAGATCGGCTATGTTGAGTATTAAAAACGATATAATCAAAATAGTAACAATGCAAAGAAGTTTAGGGGTTTAGGATTTAGCATGGACGAAAATGGGGCCCTTGGTCTCAAAATATAATTGATTTTGGACTCCGATGCAACTAATCAGTGTTAAGATTCTTTTCTCCGATTTTACATTACATCATTTTGTTCATGTGAAGATTATATAAAAATGACAAATTGTTTATATAGCTGTAGATCAGCTAGCCCAGCTTTTTGAACTATTTAAAACATCTCCCTCCTATAGGTGTAAACAGGATCATGTGGGGGTTTCAGGAGATAGCCATTGCCATTGCCATTCTCAGCTGGAAGGAATGAGTGAGTGAACGCAGTATGACGTCAGGCCCCGCCAGGCTAGGGGGAGGGGGAATACGGGATAGGGGATGTTTTTTTTTTTTGTTTTTTTTTTTTACTCATAATAATGTGCATTGTAATCTACATGTGAGCCTCTGGGCTACTTCTATTTGAAAATGTAATAAAAATATTTGAAGAGAAAGATTATACTAAGATCTCAATGGCAATTATTTTTGCCACTTCTAGTTTTTCCCCCTGAAATGACACCTCTCTCTGGTTCCGATTTAAACAATTTGCTTCTCAAAATAAATGGCAATTTAAAACTTTACTGAATTAAAGAATTCATTGTTTCCGTTAATCAATTCAAAATTAATGTAAAAATATCAACAAAACATGTTGATATACATTTTGAATGGATGCTGTAATTCTATTGTCTGTTACAGAGGATTAAATTACTAAGCAGTTTTTTCTTTGAAATTATATTTTAAGTCTGTTTAAAAAGGATGTACTTTACCATTCACTTAGTCAGGGGACTTGATTACTTCATAGACATCTGTGTTGCCTAAAGGTAAATAAGCATTCATTTGGTGCTTATAAATGTTATTTCAATTTAATTTATTCCATTAATTCATATTAAAAATAACCAGATGTCAGAAATGTTCTTGACCGATGTGATTGGTTTAAAGACTGACCATGCTGTAGTGGGCAGTACACATGATCAGTAACTCCACTTTGATTGGTCCTCTGGTCTGCAGCTGAGCCCTGA
This sequence comes from Nannobrachium achirus, assembly GCF_963921795.1. Lineage (NCBI taxonomy): Eukaryota > Metazoa > Chordata > Actinopteri > Myctophiformes > Myctophidae > Nannobrachium > Nannobrachium achirus. The sequence continues at coordinate 72,419,495 of NC_137813.1, forward strand.
TTGGTGTCCTCATACTCAATGGGCCTGTTATTAAAATAAAATAAACATTTATTAGAAATGGCGTAATCAAGATGTAATCTACTGCTGTCATGCATGTTGATGAATAGACAGAGTATTGTACTTACGTGATATAATCTGGATCTGTAAATTAAAAACAATACGTTTTACATATTATTTGATATCAAATAAAAACATATAAGTTATTTGTCAGTATGTTTTCTTCATGTTAAAGCAATCGGACACTTTGGCAGAGGAATGTTTTGGTTGCTTAACTACCTTGTCATGGAGAAACTAGTCCAATTAGGGAGATTGCTGCATCACACAGGTGATTAGAAATGAACTAGCCTGGGAACGATGCAAATTGGGAGCGATGCAAATAAGGAATGCATGTCCTGCTGTTATGCAATACCCGTTATACCCATTGGGTGGTTCTGGGAAGTCTTTGTGCAATCACAAACATCTGGGGGGTAGCTAGTCTTCATACCCAATCCAATGACACCTAGTACTTTCAAAAACGAATAAGAAATACATTTGAGCTGATCAGATTATTTTTCATTGACATCAGCAAAAATCTTGGGCTGCCAGCATTAACAGCCAATAGCCACTTTTCCTTGGTAAATTCTAGTCTGCAAGAGCTTATGATTTGTTGTCATATCTCAAGAACTGTGTGACCATTGGTCATATAACTTGTGTTCTGTGTTCAGATAACCGAGGCCGTTCCAATGGCACCATGAACTGTACCATAAAAAATAAAAATAAAATAAATAAAATTGTAGATCTGCTGCTTTTGTGGACAAACAACCGGCCATATCTCGAGTTTAGAACGTAACTGTGCCTTGTATCTTGCATTGCTGGATTCAGCATTCAAATGCCTTTCCAATTTGTATTTTAGCCTTTCATAGGAACAGGGGGGTTGTTTTTCATTTGTGTGTGTGTGTGTGTGTGTGTGTGTGTGTGTGTGTGTGTGTGTGTGTGTGTGTGTGTGTGTGTGTGTGTGTGTGTGTGTGTGTATGTGTGTGTGTGTGTGTGCGCGCGTGCGTGCATGCGCTCGAAATACAAATATTAATATCAATAATTCAACGTTAAGACAACCCGGTTCGAGAGTGGTGTCTTCGGATCGGTCTCGGTGAGACGGACGCAATGGCACCTTCCTGGTTTACGTAGGACTAAGGGAACCAGAGAAAGGCAATGGGGAAGTTCTCAAAGAAATATACAGCAAATGTGCTGGGGAATTTGTTGGTTGAAAAACTGAAGCTAAAATAATCATAAAAAAATCTAAATATGGGCCTAAAATTAATAGACAGTTTCCTTGTACTCAGGGGAGTAAGGTGCACCCAGCTGTGCAGTGAATTTGAATGATAATATTGATGAATATATTTAATATATTAATATATTATAAATAAGATGTTTGTGAAAAAGTGAAAAAATGTGAATAATGGCGCTGCGACGTTGAGGAAGTGACGGCTAAGACGTCCTCGGAATTCCGAACGCAATGGTGCGCCATTCAAGGACGCCGGACGCACCATTCGGCCGGTATCGCACATTCCCCACCAAAAAAAAATGAAAGAAATAGCATTTATGCTGAATTTTTAATAACTTCCCGGAAAAAATCTTCCATACAAAAATGTTATTTGCATTACGATCGCGGCGTCGAAATACATATTTAACTTCTCATACATATGTTGTTTTGCATATTATTGTAGGCTATAGCCTATTGTCTTTTGTCATTGAAAGTCTCGATGAACTGAATACAAAGGAATGCAATGGAAATGAGCCCTGGCTTTTTAGTTTTTTCTTTTTTTTACAATGTCGTCAATTAAATGAAGTCCCCTCACATCTGTGGGCAAATTACATCCTGCACATAATTCCACATCAAACTCTGCTCTGAGTCTAATGATCATTACATCCTGATGTGAAAGAAAATGTGTCAAAAGAATAAAACATGACGGTTGTTATGCAGTTCTTTCTTTTTCTTTTTACCCCTTGTTATCCCCAATATAGTATTTACTCCAATTATTACTTAATTAACAATAAATATATTTAGTATAATTTTAAACTTGAAGTACAGAGCAATTTTCAGTCAGTTCTAAGTCTTAACCAAAATGGCTACTAGGCCTATCTCACAACATAATCACTAAAATATGCTATAAACATAAGGTGCTGGGAGTGAAAATTATGAATATAATGTAGGGGTGCCTCGGATGAAAAGAATATTTATAGGGTTATAGTTACACATCTCCTCCACCAGGGGGCGAAAGGCATTAAAGCAACAGTGCCTGGATCCATTATTGCGCATGCGCTAAACATGTTGATCCGGAAGCCGGATCTTCCGGAAGTAGAGTGTTTCTGGCGTGGCGTTTCCACAACAAAGGAACTGTTGGTGTTTCATGGTGGTTTTGGGACGCGACCAACGAATCTAAGCATAAAGGTGGTTGCCGGGGGGCAAGGAGCTCCGCTGTGTTCACTTGGACCGCGCGGAGGTGCCGAAAGTCGGGGGGACGAATATGTAGCCTACTATTCTGTCCCTATCAGGACATAACTCGGACGGACTTTGCAACGCTCCACACGGATACTCTCTTGCTGTAGCTATGTGGCGGTGTCTCACGTGGATCAAGTCCGCTTGAGTGTTGGTGTTTAGTTTCATGGTGGTTGGGAGTTGGGACACAGCGCGTGGTGAAAAGCTTCTCATATTAAAAGGAGTTAAAACGCTTCAAATGGAGTCTGTACGGCTGAAGATAAATGAGCACATGGCGTCGGTGGGAGAGGAGATATTGTGTGTTTTGGAAAAGCAACAAAGTGTTGTTGTTTGTCGTGTGAAGCTCGATGTCAGAGTGTTTGTGTTGGAGCGCCTCCGTGCGGCCGCAGAGGTCATGTGCAGCCTCTTCCAGAGAGAGATGGAGACACTACACAACACCACACTACACACTGCAGGTATGTCTGTTACACACACAACACCACACTACACACTGCAGGTATGTCTGTTACACACCCATCACCCAACTACACACTGCAGGTATGTCTGTTACACACTAGCTCCTTTCGGAACCCCTCACTCCACTGCTACGCAGCTCCGAGATGGGGTTCCTACTGGTAGCATGCCGGTGTTATATTTTATGAAGAGACCATTTCAAAATGAGACGGCGTCGGTCGTCGTCCTAGAAACGGCAGATGTTGGACATGGCGACCAAACGCGAGGCTGTCCGCGTCAGTGCCTATATCAAAAATGTTCCGTTCACCATGTCAAAATACCGATCCGAATCTTGTTTAGATGAAGAAATGTTAAATGTAGGACACTCACGTTGTCGCGCTGTGGTGGACCGTGGTGCTCCGTAGTTTGCGTTTTGTTGTTGTTTCAAACAGGAAGACAAACAAACCACTTCTTCCTGTCACTGTGTCTAACAATATGTTTTATAAATAAAACTATTTGCCATGAGTAAACATGTGTCACGTAGGCTCCATTCATTATTCAGACCATTAAAGCGTACAAATAAACGCATCAATAAATTAATGAATACAAATAATCCAAAAAAAAAAAAAAAAAAAGTTTCAACGGGATTCGATCTCCTCTCATTCTCGGCATAAAATCACCGTTTCAGAGCATAGACCGCTGCACCACGATGGGCACGCATGTTGTCGTTTGTACCCCCCATACAGAGTAAAGACAAACAGCCTTCACACACAGACGACATGGATTAACTTGAGACATTGACTCTGCATTTCCAACTCGGCTGTTTAATAGGCAACCGATTTGTCTCAACATCTCACTCGCCATCATTCATCAGATTTAGTCTTCATGGTATACAGCCTACTTGGAAATTGTAAATATGACGCATGATATAAAGTTAGTCTAGTCAAAAAATTGTATCCTATAAAATGTCAAATAGGACCAAAAACCCATCTTTACTAGCAGGAGCTGTGGCGCAGTGGATCAAGATCAAGCAGAGGATTCAAGCACCGGAGGTCGTAAGTTCGAATCTCACTCAAGATGTCAATGATAATGTCAAATCTAATACTGTATGTCTTAACACTGATAGCCTGATAAATCAGTCCGCATAACACCAACAGGTGGGTGCCAGGCAAGGCACCTGAGGCATTACAGTACCATAAAGATGGCTCATTTACAGAGGAACCACTTTCGATATCTCATATAACATTGAAAGACAGACGGATAAAAGTAGGTACTCTATAAAGGGAATTCAGTAACAAAGGGGTAAACAATAAAAAAAGCAGTTATAAAAAATAATAATAATGAAGTGAAGTGTGAAGACAAACAGCCTTCACACACAGGGGATTAACTTGAGACATTGACAGTGCATTTCCAACTCGGCTGTTTAATAGGCAACCGATGTGTCTCTCAACATCTCACTCGCCATCATTCATCAGATTTAGTCTTCATGGTATACAGCCTACTTGGAAATTGTAAATATGACGCATGATATAAAGTTAGTCAAGTATAGCAACTCGAACTGGTATAAAAAAAGACAAAGCCCCTCCCCCTGACCATAGACCAAGGCATATACACCAGCCTATATACTGAATGCAGCTATTAGTTCTTTTAACATGGCTGGGATGTCTAGCTGAGCTAGGCAAGCATATACCTACCTCCCTCTTGCCTTTGGAAATATCTCCTATTTCACGTCATTATTATTTTTTTTTAGAACTGCTTTTTTTTTATTGTTTACCCCTTTGTTACTGAATTCCCTTTACAGATTACCTACTTCTATCTGTTGAATGTCAATGACAGATAATTAATGTCTTCAGTTCTATGTACAGTATATATATGGTTCTGTCTGCGTTTACTGAAATGTACAAACCGAGTTATGCCACAGGGAGGCGCTACAGTGCCACAGTACTTCAGGTACACTCCTTATATGGGCCTGTCACTTCCTGTAGGAAGCACAGGAGTTGAGCTGCTGTCGCACTGCATGCGTCCAGCTAATAAAAGATGCCATGCTTGGCTGAATATGATTCCTCTCTCCATTGCCTTCTTCACCCGAATGCAACGTGCTGCTAAGAAGAGTAACTCAACACTATCCGTCTGTCTTTCAATGTTATGAGATATCGAAAATGGTTCCTCTGTAAATGAGCCAAAAAGCTGACTAGGATTTCCCTTTAGTTGACCTTGTACCAGTCATTTGACTGTCATGAAATTATAACAAAATCTTAGTCTGAAGTTAGCCTTTTTTGAATACTGTTTTTTGTTTTTATTGATATTTATTTTGTATTAATTAACCCCAATGTAAGCAAGCCATTGTGCTTTCTTTGATTTTAAATCCTATAGTAGACCTTGTATCTGAAATGTACTGCCCTGTACTTTTCTTATGCAAACTTCTAATTATGACATCTATTCAGACAGTTTATAGCATGACCTCATAACTGACCTCATGAACAGTCTAATTTTAAGGTGATTTGATGTAATCACCTAGAAGTTGTAAGCCTATGTTAGAAGATGCAGTTGCAGCCGTTGCACAGAGGCTAGGCATGTCCACTTAGACTTGACAATATTATCCAGGACAGCCCTATGCTCTGATAGTCACTATATGTACATGAAATTCCCCCATTACACAAAGAGCAAATAAAGAGTACCAAGTAAATCACACAACCACATGATTCAAAAGTAGCATTCTTTTATTTGTCACATACCATACATGGCACACAAGAGTACGATTCTTGCCTTTACAGTCTCTTCTACAGTGTAACAATAATTTACCACGAAAGGGCCCAAACGGGCACATTTCTGATTGCTCCTGATCAGTGATACATTGCAGTATGCTTCTGTGTATCAGGTTGTAACCTTTACAAATACATCATAATGTACTTTTGTAGGGTTGAACGTAAAGTTTAGTCATTTAGCAGATGCTTTCATCCAGAGAGACTTACAATAAGCAGGGTACACTGCAACAAGACAAACGTTGCCTCAGCAAACTGTGAGAACAATTAATAATCTGCATTCTGCAGACTCCAGGGTTTTAGATAATAATGAACCTAGCATCTGTCAAAATTGCATGCCACGTAAATAGGCCTCCAATGTTAACCTTTGCAGAAGTCTGCATGGTCATCCAGACTAGGTCTATTTTTTTATCCCACAATTTTGTAACCCATTTTTCACTCAGTGCCAATTGCTCAAGATATCATCTTGGGCACTGCTCTCCCTCTGCCAACCTGGGGAGCCTGAAACTGAGCTCATGCTTCCTTCAATGCATGAGGAGTGAGCAGGCCCTTATCAGGTCGGCTTTTTGGGGCCAAAAGAACAAAAATAAAGTAAAGTAAACACACACACCTAGTGTGCAGTGATTAAACAAAACACACACACCTAGTGTGCAGTGATTAAAACAAAACACACACACCTAGTGTGCAGTGATGAAAAAAAAACACACACAACTAGTGTGCAGTGATGAAAAAAACAAAAACACACACCTAGTGTGCAGTGAGTGATGACTGGAGGTGGAGTGGAGATGGGCAGCATTGTGATTCCACTGGGTTATGTGCAGGTTGGGCAGGCATAATCCTCCTTTAGATTCGGCTTATCTGCACATACCCAGTGGAACCACAATGAACATGTCGAGCACTGAATCTGTAAAAAGATGGATACATTGTTATTATTATTATGTTTTTATTTATTTAAAAAAAATTGCTCTCCATCTAAAGAACTTTAAAGGTTTCCTACCCAGTCATCTACAGATGCCTTTCCCGGAGGAGTTTCCTCCCCACACCACCTGCATATGCTGGACATGTCATCTGTAAAACATATTTTGATTTAAGTGAAGTCAAATGTTTTGGTGAGGCGCGCACACACACTACAGTAGGTGTGTCTGTGTATACTGTAAATCTGATAGAAGCGTACCAGAGTCCTCAAGGAGATTCAGGGCAATGCTTGTTCTCATCTCCTTGAGGTCTCCCAGGAGGCCCTGCTCCACCCCAGGAGTGGCCAGGATCAGGTGCTCAGCCATCTTAGAACACAGGTTAATGTTAGCTGCGTTATTTTACAATGTATTAAAGTGTTATTTGAACACATATTGTAGGCTATATAATCTTACTTTGCAAACAAACACCCCACAGGAAACGGCGTCTCTTTGCGCAGGATGAGAGACGGTTTCACACTGCCAATGTGAGATGGTCCCGCCTCTCATCCTGCGCATATAAGATCTGAGGAAAAAAAAACATTTCCCTTGTTACTTGCATATCAGAAACCATGGAACATACTTGAAGCACTATACATTTAGGAGTTACTTGCCTTGTTACCGTTTGGCAGTGTTGGATCTCTGCATGTGTTGCTCCCAAGGGGTTGATGTAAATGCATGTATTGTCTTTGACATACATCACCTTCAGCAGATAGGATACTTTAATACTTCAAAAGATTAGTTGTAAATATCGTTGCATAATTTGCATTGATTAAAGTTCACTTACTACTAGAGTGTAGTGGTCGTTCTTCTGGACCACTCCCATGAGCACGTCAAATGCAAGGACATCGATCTGCAATTGATAATTACATTTGGGACTATGGTGTGATCATAACCCAGACTTTTAAAAGCAAACATTATACTTACGTTTTTTACCCCCCTACGCTTTTGCTCCCACAGCAACTGCATCTCCGCGATGGAGAAAACATGGATGGCCTTTTGGGCCCTTTTGGCCACCCATGTCAGGTATGCATTTATTGTCTACACACAAAAAAAATGTATAGAATTAAAAATCACTTTAATATCAATTACAACACTTGCTCACAAAACAAGACTTACTGCATCGGTGAGCTTTTCCCTTGGTGCCACACTTAGCAGGTCAAGGGTGAGTAGTGGGTATGGGCCCATTTTTGCCCACACTACCACACCCTTGACGGCCCCGGTCCATATATCGTTGAGGACTAAAGAAAAAGAAAAAAGTTGTCATTTGATATTGTAGATGGCATTATTATTGTTGATGTTACATTATTGAATGGGATTTACCAATGGCGTTAGGGCTGCAGGTTTGAGGGCTGGAGGTGGTGTGGAGGGGGCCAGGTGGTGGGGACTGGTGGCCAGGAGGAGGCCCAGAGGGGCTGAATGGTGGTGGAGGTGGAGGTGGTGATTGGTGGACAGGAGGAGGCCCAGAGGGGCTGAACGGAGGCTGTGCAGGCCCAGGGTCCAGGCCAGGAAGAGGGCTGGAGGGACAGGGTGACAGTTGGGGAGGGTGGGGAGCAGGAGGCTGACATAAAGGGGAAAGTGGTGGAGGGGGTTGAGCCAAAGAAGAGGTTCCAGCTAGCTTAAGCTTTGCTGGAATCCTCTCCTCTGGCTCTACAAAGCGTTTTAGCTGGTCCAAATTAGCAATACGCTTCTCATGTTTGGTCCCGACCAAGTACACCACTTTCCCCTTTATGTCAGTGATGGTAAATGGCCCCAGCATCTCTGGGGCCATTTTCCCACCCTTCCTCTGCTCCTCCCTGATGTTCTTTTTCAGAACCTTCTCCCCAACTGCCAGGTGGTCATCCCTGCCCTGCTCCAGCTTCCTCTTCCTGACCCTGTCCTGTTGTTTTCGGACATTGGCCTGCACAGCCTCATAGACTGCTGGCTGTCTGTTCAGCCCCTCACAGACCTCCTCCTGCATCACCAACTCCTCTATTTGCTCTGCTGTAACCTAAAGTACAGAAACGCCAGGTGGGGTTAGTGGTTCTCAATTTTATTTATGTCAAGGACCCCAAAATCAATGATTTTGCAATAAGCATTTTGGGAAAATAGCACATCTACAAGCTCACACTATGTTGCAATATGTTGAGAGATTGTAGATTGGACATTTTCTAATAGCAAAGCTAGAGAGGGGGTTAACATGATTTGGTGCTCTGGTACTAACTGTGTCATAACAAATGGAGCCACTTACTTCATAGTCCTCACGGACCTGTGTTGGCAATCTCGCCTCCCTACCAAACAGTAGGTAGAAGGGAGAATACCTAGTTGTAATATGCATCTTCGTCCTGAGGGCAAACATTGTGGCCTGCAATATTGTGTGCCACTTTTTCGGGTGGTCTGCACACATTGCAGTCAGGGACCTGCATGAATATGTCCACATTACATACATAGGCATTCAGAAGGATTTAATGTAGTCTACAGCAGTGTACAGTCAACAACATGAGGTGTATCTGCCAATTTGACATTATGCAACTTACCTCTGGATGGAGTGGTTCATTTTTTCGACCTGTCCATTGGTCTGGGGGTGGTACGGAGCTGAAAAGCTGCGGGTTATCCCCAGCTCCTCGCAGAGTTTGTCATTCACCTAAAATTATGGGGAATTTTTTTTTTTTTTTTTTTCAATTTTTTTTTTTGAAAAAAATAAAAAATGGACCTCCAACAATGTACTAGGCATGATCAGATTCCTAGCAACGGTATGACCCCCCCCCCCCCCCCCCAATACACAACAACAACAACAACAACTACTAGTAGTAGTAGTAGTAGTAGTAGTAGTAGTAATAGTTTAGTAGTAACACAAATATAATATATAATGTTGTACTGTACCTTGTTTCGGAACTCCCGCCCCAGGTCTGACAACAGTCTCTGCGGGACCCCATACCTATAGACCCACTGGAGGATGCAGCCGGAAATTGTGTCTGCCGTTTTATCTTTTATGGCGTACGCCTCTGACCATTTAGTGAAGTAGTCCACCATAACGCAGACATATCTGTGGCCCTCCTCCGTCGGCTCCAGAGACATGAGATCTATCCCCACCAGTTCAAATGGCTCCCTGACCTTAAGGAGAGAATACAGACAATTAGACATGTGTATGATTGGCTGGTAGCCCGCCCATCCTAGCAAATGGAGCGAGGGATATTCAGTTGCACAACACTCACTGTGATGGGCTGGTACTGGCTGCTGGCCTTCAAGCTGCCACGCTTGGCTTGGCAGCCTGGACACTCTGCGACCTGAAGTCAAATGATATGCACATTAAAGGAGTAGTTCACCCCCAAAAAATTACTTATTTTGTATCGACCAGGAAGACTCCGTAATCGGGAGATAAGCGACCGTCATGTCGCATATACAAACTTTAGAAGGCAGTCATAGCCAATCAGGAGGGAATATGGGAAATGGGACAGATCCATGTTGATGACATGACTTTAAACATATTGTGTACCGCTTTGCGTGATTTTAGGGCAAAATATGTAGGAGCAGTGTCCAAAAATGTGTTCTGAATCAGCCTCATGGAAGAGAAGAGGACCATGTGAGAAATGGGGTGGAGGTTGTGGTTTGGCAGCCAAGGAGTGTGTGTTGCAAAGTTTGGTGTGGATAAGGGCAACGTGGAAAAGATATGAGTAGGGCACAAGTGTGACTTGACGGACATACAGACTGACAGATGTGGTGGAGGTTTTAATAGTAACTGCGACCTGATGGTCGCAATTACTCACCCCATAGAGACTTGAGTTCAAGAATATTCTTTTGTTTTGTTTTTGTTGCATTCCTAAGCCAATCATTTAAGGAGAGTCTTTAGGCCCATCCGGGTGGAGACCCATCTCCATCCAGAATCAATGAGGAGGGTACATGTATTATAATCAAATTATTGGCTTAGGATGGGACAAAAAATATATATATATTATTGAACTCAAGTAACCATGGAGTGATGAGTGAGTGATCGATAGATAGATAGATAGATAGTCATTTGGGGGTAAACTACTCCTTTAATGTATATCACAGGCCTTTGTAAGTATTGAAGGGGATATACAATGACATGGGTGTTTGAATGTAAGTACTACTTCAATTTGACAGGCCTGCATAAATAGGCCTGCATGTAAGAATACATACGGTACATCCATACCCTACCAGTCAAAAGTTTGGACACAGCATCTCACACATGCTGTGTCCAAACTTTTGACTGGTAGGGTACATCCAGACATTCATAGGCCTACTGGACTGGAACTTACCCATGTTCTTATATCGCTCTGCATGCCAGGCCAGTAGTATCGGCGGCCCACTGCTTCATGGGTTTTCTCCACTCCACAGTGACCACCGATACTACTGGCATGGGCCTCCACAAATACCTCATTGGCCTCAGCAGCCGACACCACCACCTAGGTAGATAGGGATGAGTTAGACCAGGGTGGGCAACTTTGACAGAAAGGGCCACACTATTTTCACTTCATTCCAGAGGGCCACAATGCATATACAGGCAAACATAGCTTATCTACCAGCTCAAAATGTGTCACAGTGCAACCCTTTTTTGAGCTTTGATCTGCTATTGTTGCCATTTTTTAATTGGAATCCAGAATTATTTTTAGCTTATGTTTATTATTGTGGACTTGTTGGAAGCGAGCACAGCACACGTATGTTGTCTTCATTATTCATCTACTATCAAAGGCAGGGCCCATAGCCAATGAGGTGCAGCCAAAAGGTAGATTGGTGCCCATACATGGAGTTACATGCGAGCCCACACTGTTTCGTAGGAACAGTATTTTTATTTTTCGAGTTATTTAATTTCGAATGCATTTATATGTTCTTAAAGGGATATTCCACTTTCAAAAAACTTTTTGTCATTGTATAGTCTAATCAGGCTTGTATGAACACCCTGAACAGTTTGTAATTTTCTTCATTCAGTATTTAGATATTTGATGTAAATCCTCCAGGGCCGCTCCCCAAACACACTCATTGTAACTTCAAACTCCATTTTAACCATGATAGATTCATTAAAAACACCCATTATTTTTATGGTGACTCATACTACTCTCCTAATATGTTCCATAACATTTCTCATTTATTCTTTATATATTTTTATTGTATTTAATTTGTTCCATTTTCCAAAATAATTATTATAAATAAATGAAAAAGGTTATTGAAAAAACATGGCCTCCTGCTCACGTATTAGGAGTGTAGTATGAGTCACCATAAAAAATAATGGGTGTTTTTAATGAATCTATCATGGTTAAAATGGAGTTTGAAGTTACAATGAGTGTGTTTGGGGAGCGGCCCTGGAAGATTTACATCAAATATCTAAATATTGAATCAACCAACTTAAAAACTGTCCAGGGTGTTCATAAAAGCCTGAGGATAAAGGTTTTTTATAAAGTGAAGTATCCCTTTAACTATATGAACTTAAATATGAATGCATTGCACATTCATATTAATGTGCTAATATAGACTGAAGTAATCAGTATTCCCATGTATGAGATACAGACAGACAGACAGTCCTCTTTAGTTACCCATTGGGAATTTCTAGTGTTTGAGCACCAGAAGTAAGCATGAAATATATTTACCTTGGCCAAATGAGGCTCCTTTGTACGGCTTTTGGTGCATTTGTAGTGCAGTACACCATCTGGTACAAATACATTTGAAAATTAATGTGATGGCAATATTACATTTCAGATCTTATAAAACAATTATCTCATGGAGATTGATAGTTTCAAAGAATACATACCGATTAGAACATATCGGTCATCTCTTCGCCTTATATTCCCCCTGCCCTGGTGAGTTAAAGGCTGACCTTCTGGATCCCGATATATCTGGTGTAATTTAAAGTCCATAATGGACTGATATAATTTAGGATCCATACTTACTTACTACTTACTTATACTTACACTAATACTTAGACTTACTGATACTTACTTATACTTACTTATACTTACTTATACTTACTTATACTAACTTGCTTGCTTTACTTGCTTTACTTGCTTTACTTATAACTTGCTTGCTTAGTCTTAAGACTCCCAAAAGAGGTGTGTGTGTGTGTGTGTGTGTGCACATACCTTTATAATGTTTGTTAGATGAGCAAGCCAATCTGCATCACACGGTGTGATGCAGATTGGCTGAGGTGCCAATCTGGCACCTCAGCCAAGATTGGCAAGATTGGCTGAGGTGCCAACAACCCACCTCAGCCAACCACCTGGACTCCATGTTAAAGGGATATTTCACTTTGAAAGATGTTAGGGTACATTTGAAAAAAGAGTAAAGCCGCACACTCGTAGCTGCCGATGCACATTTATTATAGGACTACACAGAATGATAAACCAACGTTTTTGGACAGACAAGCTGCCTTCTTCAGGGTTATACGAACACTGGTCAAAGAAACACCCTGGTCACAACAAGTACCCGAAAGGCACCATGGCCAATCTGGGGGAGTGACGCTCAATCAGACCGTGCATCATGGAAAAGTACTGGGTTGAGAAGGAGCGCACACACAGGTGAATGATATGTATTACATCCAAGTAAATATCTAATTCGAATGGCCATATAGTTATTATACATATGTATCAAAGGCCTAAACGAAAAAACTGCCAAAGCAGAATAATGAATAAGAAAAAAGAAACACAAAGGGAATAATAATACAGTGCCAAATACAATACTCCACAGTGATAAATGCAGTGTAAAGCAATAAACAGTTTAATACACAAATCATATAGGATATAGAGGGCCTTATTGGCTTAGTTCAGTTAATGGTTAAACCAGGTAACTATTAGCCTATAAACTTGCTGTAGGAAGGCCACCTATAAAATAAGAAGAACAGAGGCAATTAAAGAGTTTTAAGTGAACATTTTACTCTGGCTTTTGTGAGCACCCCAGGCAGTTCAGAATAAAAACGTCATAATATTTATTTCAAACATTACTAAACAATTTCATGCTATACTACATTGCAACAACAACACAAAATGTGTTCATGTACTGAAGGGTGAAAATACAAACAGGTATTCCCATCATTAAAGGGTTAAGTCTGGATGCTACAACTCACATGACATGGTCAATTAGTTAACTAGCTCAGTTACCATGCGACATATATCCATAAGAGGTAATAATCAAAGGTAGCAACCTATCGTCTGAGAAAATATGGCCCCACATGGTCTTAACGAATAATTTGATTTGAAGCCTTTCTTCTGACTTGTTTTTTCTTACTTAATCATTGTATATTGTTTTTACTTTTGCATTGTATTTCTTGTTGCATTGTTATTTGAGTTTTATTTGTGAAATCTGACTTTGTTTACAATGTTTATAGTTATTATCCTTGTACTGTATATGACTGCAATAGGTTTGGTACACTGTTACCTCTTGTTTGTAAATATGCTGGCTTATTTAAGTATCTCATATAACACTGAATGACAGACGAACTACGCAACCCTATCGGTTGGGGTTGTTTCGAGGTCCCAGTAGACAGAGGCTAACCTGTCGACGCAAGTGAATGCTAACCTGCTCATGCAGGTGAATGCTAACCCAAAGCCTAAACCCTAACATTAAACCTAACCCCTACCCTTACCCTAACCAACCTACTGGGACCTCGAAACAATAGAAATAACAAGATTCTGCCTTTGGTTGGGCAGGTGTACGGCACTCTGAAATGGCCACTCTTTATTGAAAGATACGGAAGATAAGGGCGGCAGTGGCTCAGGGGTAGAGAAACTGTCATTAGAACACAGAGGGTTCCCGAAGGATTCCCAGTTTGATCCCAGACTCCCTCAGAGTTGGTGTTGAAGAGTCCTTGAGCAAGAACCTCTGGTTGCTCCCGATGAGCAGGTTGGTGCCTTGAATGGGTGAATGTAAATCTATGTAAAGCGCTTTGGATAAAGTCGCTATAAAAATGCACCATTTACCATTTAAGGGTACTTCTGCGGGCCTGAAGAGAATTGTAGAATCAGTGGTCATCGAGTAAGCACTTTATATTTAATATATTTATATTTATAGATCAGGCTTTTGCTGTGGTAGCCTATATCCCTACTCTCTCTCTCATAATGTTCATAGGGCTCAATAGTGGGCACGTTTGTCCCACTACAACCAGACAGGTTAAAAGTATCAATTTCAGACATATATTTCCAACAACCTCTTGAATAAAAATTAAAAAAAGCTGAAACTACCGAACGAAACCACTTTGCACAGTGAAATCGATGGTTAGTTAATCGAAGGATAGTCGCTCAGTCGTAAGTTGTAACTCATGACATGAGTTTTGTTTGTAGTAGTCCCATACATACATCATTGTGTTCATGCTTAGCTGCACACTTCTCAAAATGAAAATCAAAACATATCGGGCGAGACTGATTCATCAACAAAAGAAGTCATGCCCATATGGGCTGTCCAGATATGGGCATGAAAGGGACAAGGACTGACAGATATGTATGGTCATATCAGTTGGATTGGCGGTGCGACAGAGGTGTGAGTGCTCCATTGTGGCCCAAACTCTTGACCTATAGCAGTGAAAATAGCTTACATCAGGATGGGGACAATTAATTTATCTCTTAGAACAAGTAGTGACTGATCCTTTCAAATGAACAAAACATACCAAACGTCTATAGTTTGATTTGATTACGTCATGGTATAATATACGGTTGCTGCATGGTAACCAAAAGTTCTTTCTACTGGTGATTTCCACAGAGCACCACAGGGAGAGGTCTACAGAGTCTAGAGAGATGGCCTCCCAAACATATTCAACGTTGTCAGAGGAACAGCGAGAGATGGATGCAACGATGCAACCTGTAGTGAAGTTGTACAGGATAGGTATGTAGTGTTTTATTTAATGTGGTTTAATCCTGTAGTAATGTTGTACAGGATAGGTTTGTAGTGTGTTAATGAGTACAAGAATTCAAGCCCAAAACATGCTTGCCCCGTGTCAAATGCTGGCAAAAAGCAACCTCTATGTCTACGTCTAAACTTATTCCTAAACTTAACCTTAGTAAAACTAGGTCTAAACCAAACCTTATTCTTAAACGTAACTTCAGTAAAACTATGCTTAAAACCTTATTCCTAAACCTCTGAAAACTATTCCTTCTTTGGAAAAAATGGGAGTGTGTTTTGGGTTAGGGTTTGAGTTTTCCGGTTACCCTTAATTCTTATGACAATTATTATTATTATTATTATGAGAGTGTACAAATGGAACCAAATGGACCCTTACGGGTTGATCTGGTTCCATTTGTACATAGGGTTGCCAACTCCCAGAGTTTCAAATACGGGACACTTTCTAAGGAGACATGCGCCGCCAAAGGCGGCGCCGAAAAATCGTATATTTTCGGTTATAAAGTTGGCTAAAACGGGTATTTTCCTATATTAAATCATATTTTTCCTTTCACAATATTAATTCGGGTCTCTTTGGGGCGAAAAATCGGATATTTTTGGTTATAAATTGGCTAAAACGGGTATTTTCCTCTATTAAATCATATTTTTCCTTTCACAATATTAATTCGGGTGTCTTTGGGCCAGCTAACCCATTACCTTAAAATCATGTAGTGTAGTCCTATATTGTATTTCTCTCAATTTTCCAAAACATATCGCCTAGGTCTACCTGGTCCTAATGTGCCCACTCTCTGGTTACCCAACACTAGTTTAATCATATTGGCATACAGCAATAACCATTAGGTTTTAAAAACAAAATCAACGCATGCTTATTTCACATACCAGCCTGTCTGGGGTCGCTTTAGTTGGCAGACAAGATTACTGTAGTGTTCCCAGGAATACCAATATCCATGGCTTATTTTTGTTGCTTGCCTGCTTTTTCACCTTTTTGTTTAGCCTATCACCTATCATAGATTCATGTCTAATATGTTTGTACACAATCTTCTGGCACACGTTTTTTTTAAGACATTAAACAATGTTCTGAGCCGAGCACTGTCGTATGGTCGCTCGCACGCACTCGTATCGTCTCTCGCAGGCAACTTGTGGAGTGAACCTACAGCCCATGCTTGGGAAGGGAGTGTGTAGGGGGCGGAGACTGTGTAACACTGTGTTAATAAGCCAATCAGCTGCTTACAAACAGCGCAGCGCCTCTCACAGCAATGGGATGCAGCACTTGTCGTCTCAGAGGAGAGCAGAGTGGAAGTGGAAGCTCTCTGACAGGCAGAATCGCTGTCATTTCTCAATTAAATCATCCCGTCATTCATATTTATCCCCCAACCTTAAAATACGTGACAAAGAGCGTCCCGTTTCAGTTCAATACGGGACACGTCTTTTAGTTTCCAAAAAAGGGACGATCCCGTATTTTACGGGACGGTTGGTAACCCTATTTGTACACTCCCAGAGTTAAACACCCGCAAGGGACCATTTGGAACCCCCCCAAGGAACCAGGGTCCCTGAACCACACCTTGAGGTCCACTGGTGTAGCAGAGTGTTTCCAGCGAGACAAGATGCACAATGTTTGATCAGAATGGAACTGAGCCTTCATTAGTATCATTAGCTACACCTGTGAAGAAAGTAAGGAAGAGGCCCAATGGTTTCTATTATGGCTTGCATGTAGGGGTGGGCGATACTGGAAAAAATCATTATCACGATACTCTTCATGCAGTATCACGATACACGATATTATCACGATACTGTTTTAAGCTAGTTTTTAGGTTTATTATGATTACTAATAACAATTATACAAACACAGATTTTCTATTGATAATATATTCATTTTTATGCTGCAGATAGAAAGATAGATATAGCCTAATCTAGGATTTTCATAGCATATTTTGAACAAACAATTAATTTTTTTTACCTCAAAATATTTACTAGTTGGTGTGATGATGGGTCGGGTCATTCAAATGGGTCCCAGAAATGTTTTACGGGTTCCCATAAAATGTTTTTTGAGTGTTGTGAGCTTGTAGATCGGCTATTTTCAAAACACTTTGGCTAATGTTTTCATTGTCTAGTTTGATGATTATTTTGATGAAGTAATGGGATTTTCTTCTTTCTTGAGGTAGGCTATTAAAAAGGTCTTCAAGAAGTCCTTATAAGGTTCAGGACACCTCACCTCTATTTATTTTATTTATCAGATATGAAAAAGAAATCTTGTGATGCCTTAGCAACAGAAACTGGGGGGAAACAAATTACCTTATGACCACAGCAGTCAGGAAGTGTGTTATGATGAAGTTTAAGCTTTCTTTTTACAGAAGTATACTCTGTATTTTACAATGCAGATATCATCCTATTCGATATTTTAGCTTAACAAAAATATCATGGTTTTATAACTAAGCCAATTATGAAATAGACGCGAAATAGACGCGACGATTTCACCGCAATTCGACACACGCATGCATCAGCGGTGACAACATAACAAACAAAGGACTTTACAAATAGCTACTTGTTTGTAGTTCATAAAAAACAGAAGCTCGGATTTACAAGGCGATCTCATCTAAATCACCTCTGTGGAGTGGAGACGACCAGCACAGTGAGCACATCACAGCTCAGCTTTGCAGTGAGTGAAATGATTGATAACGGGATGGATAAAGTAGTTTGTTTGCGTCCTGTTAGTTCAATGCATCCATTATTAAAAATATGCTTCACTGAAAGCAGGGCAAGCTGCTGCTTCACTGCTTTACAAAGTCCTGTGAAAGTGAAACAAAAATCGCCGGCCAGTGGTTCAGCTTCTTGTTCTTGTGTGCGTGTAGTGCATGCGTGCTACCCAGGGGAGGAGGGGCCGCAAGGGGACAGATCCATGAGCTATTGACACGTTGAGCAGCGACACGTTGCTTGCTTGTAGATCTGTTCTTTTTGGCGAATTACACCACCATACTATAGAAGTATAAATTAAGCAATCGAGCTGCGACTCATGGAACGTGCACTCGCTGTATATCCAGAGCCTTTTCTAAATGACTGTTTGTATCACGAGAGAAACGATATTCGGAAATGGCCTATCGTGGCAACGCTGTATCGTCGAGACGATAATTATCGGCATATCGCACACCCCTACTTGCATGGAGCCTAATGGGCTGGTGAGTGGTGCTAGTACCGCTATATTGTAAATAGTCAATGCATACTTGTCCTGTAACGCACAACTGCCTCTCGATGCTGAACCCCTATCTGCTCCCGATGAGCAAGTTGGTGGCATGGTTTCCTCCCCCATCTGTGTGTGAATGGGTGAAAGCAATGCACAATCTATGTAAAGCGCCTTGGATAAAGGCGCTATATACATTTACCATACAACAGAAGCTTAACACACAAGGCCTTTATAAATAAATAAAAGACAATGTTGCTCTCTACAAACTGCGAGAGATGGCCAACCCACTTTTTCATATAAATATGCAAGTCCTTACTCATGTCATATCAAATTCCATATCTTAATAAAGTCCTTATTATATTCCTTCATTGCAGACCAGTGTGCAGAGTCCAGCCTGAAGGTGAAGATGAGTTGGAGTGTTTGTGTTAAACAGGAACCTGAAAACCACCTGGACATCAGTACGTTTCATGCCTTCTCTTCTCTTCTCTTCTCTTCTCTTCTCTTCTCTTCTCTTCTCTTCTCTTCTCTTCTCTTCTCTTCTCTCGCTGTCTCTCTTAGAGAGAATGTTTGCAGGAAATGGCTTTTTTTAATGCATGAGAATAGACTCATGATTTGGAACTACCAAAGCTATAACACAGAAGAAACACTGCATAAAATAACAAAGTACAAACCTTTAATGTTTTTTCTCTCATTTTATCTTTTTATTCTTTCCTAGACTTTGTTTCCCTCCCTGTGTGTAAAGAGGAGCTTTTCCCTGAACATCAGGAGAGGAGTCCCAGTCTGGAGGAACCACAACCTCCACAGATTAAAGAGGAACAGGAGGAGCTTCTACAAGAGGAGGCTGATGGATCAACGTTGACATTACTAGCAGTGAAAAGTGAAGGTGATGATGAAAACAGAGAGACAGAGGCTGTAGCCAGCACCTCAACTGAACACATGAAAACACAAGCTGATGTAGAGGACTGTGGAACATCACAACCAACTAGTGGTGACCAGCTCCTCTCTCCACACTGTTCTCAATCTGACGTCACTGAAGACAGTGATGAGTGGGAGGAGACCAGGGAAGGTCAGTCGGTTGTAAACACACTGGATTCACACAAGACACACAATGTGGAAGGACACACATTGTCTTTAAGCCACAAGCTGTCCCAGGATCTGCCATTGTCAAAACAAACTCACTCCAAGAACAGCCTCACAGGGAAGAAAAGTTTTAGTTGTACTGTGTGTGGCAAAATGTTTAATTGCAAGGTACATCTGAAGAGGCACACAGTAGTTCATACAGGGGAAAAACCCTTTATTTGTACAGTTTGTGGTAAAGGCTGTGGTCAAAGTGGTGATTTAAAAGCACACATGAGGACTCATACAGGGGAAAAGCCCTTTACTTGTACAGTTTGTGGTAAAGCCTTTAGTGAAAGTGGTAGTGTAAAAGTACACATGAGGACTCACACAGGTGAAAAACCGTTTACTTGTACAGTTTGTGGTAAAGGCTTTGGTCAAAGTGTTAATTTAAAAACACACATGATGACTCATACAGGGGAAAAACCGTTTACTTGTACAGTTTGTGGTAAAGGCTGTGGTCATAGTGGTGAGTTAAAAGTACACATGAGGACTCATACAGGGGAAAAGCCTTTTACTTGCACAATATGTGGTAAAGGCTGTGGTCAAAGTGGTGAGTTAAAAGTACACATGAGGACTCATACAGGGGAAAAGCCCTTTACTTGTACAGTTTGTGGTAAAGGCTGCGTTACCAGTGGTCTTTTAAAAACACACATGAGGACTCATACAGGGGAAAAACCCTTTACTTGCACAGTTTGTGGTAAAGCTTTTAGTCAATATAATAATCTAAAAGTACACTTGAAGACTCATACAGGTTAAAACTCCTTTACTTGTGCAGTTTGTGGTACACTCCATGGATTTATTTTGTCACTTGGCTTCTCAGTCTGGACAGTTTCCTTTCTCCAAGGGGAGGTGAGACATAGACTGCGAGTGGAATCCAAACGTGGCTTCTTATTGGTCTGTGGTGGGGGTGGGACAAATACACCAGTGTGTATTGGCTGGCTGGTAACGTAGCTACCCTAATCTACTCTGATTTGTTGGAACAACATCCAATCAGCAACAACGTCGCCTCCGTCAAAACTGATATACGAGTCAACTGAATCATGGCCAGACTGAGAAGCGAAATGATAAAACTGATCCACGAAACGTAGTGTAGCAGGCTGGCACCCTGGCTTCATACAGGCAGGCAAACCCTTTAGCTGCGGTTTGTGGCAAATGCTTGGTCAAGATAAGGAGGATTCAAATAACTGTATTATGGATGTCTGAATTAACACCAGGTCTTGTGGAGGTGTGACCAATGCCATTCTGCTATTGTGGGCACAGATATAAAGAGCTAGATGCCTCGTTCGCTTCTGCTGTTAATTGGAGCGATGTGCAAAAGTTCTAGTCCGGACTTCCTAGAAAAACTAAGGGAACGCTATCAGTCAAAGTGACTACTGGCCAATCACAGCGTGTCTTTTCCGTGACTTATCCAACGACCACAATTCAATTCAACAGAGCCAGTTCCGATGTTGCGCTGCTCAGCTGTTCTTACAGGCTGCATACGTAAAGACCAGCCCCCACTTGCCTCTGATTGGCTTACCGACTTCCGTATGTGTGACGCACGCGGAAGCAATGAACACGGAAGCGACGAAGATTCCCTTAGTTGCTCAATGCATACGCCCCCTAGCCGAAGGAGGCGTCTACCTTTCTATGTCTATGATTGTGGGTGCGGAATTCTGCACACTGCATCAAAGCAGTTCACGGAAAAACGGCCCTGAATTAGTCATGGGTGTTGGGTGTTACTTTAATCAAACCAATCGGAGAGAGTATCAGCTGCCATTCCCTTTAAGATCAGTGCAAGACATGCGTTAAGCAGCGAGACCAAAATAATAAGAAACGTCATATTTAAAGGAGAAATGTCTAAGTGAATGCATCGCCATAATCATATGGTTGCAATCCCAATGCTTGCTTTATAAGCTGTAGCTTTAATTGCAGACAGTTGAATAAAGCCATGTGTAAGTGGTTTATTATCATCCACATGTTACTGATTCTAGAGAATGTCATGACATTCACAAACTATTAATTAGTGCTGCCGAGCAGTGTTAACTATTCAGCTGCACTTAGGTTCTCAAATCATTGTATTTATACAGACTAACATCTAAGAGGTAAACACAATTGACACAAGACATTGAAACTCACGTCTTCTCATTATAGTAAAATCTGAATCATAGAGATTTGTTGAGAATTATGAGAGTGGGAGCCTCCCGACTCCAGACATTTCAGGACATTAGAGGGAGGAAGGGAACGCACACTCACTCACTTCATTTGTTTTCTTTAAAGCTATGGAATAACACCTCAACCATTTCTCTGATGATTGTCATTATTATTTCTGATTTGTTTGCTGTACATATGTTTGGTTTCTGATATCTGACTGTGTTTTGCATAGTATTGTCATCTAATGTTTCAATGAATTGAGTACAAAGGACCCCAATGGAAGCCAGCCATAGTGCTTTGTTGGGTTAAAATCCTCTTTCCACCTTGTATTGAACTTTACTTTCCTGTGCTTTTCTTTCTTCTTCTGTGAACTGCTAATAAAATATATAAAAAAGGTTTTCACTGCTACAGATGTTTTATTTTTGTTATATATCACAACAGAAATGTTCAATATGATAATATAATGTTCTATACTTTCAATCTTTTTTTCTATTTTGAGATGTTTTGGCTTTTTCTATCTTATTCCTAAACCTCGGAAACCTATTCCTCCTGTGGAAAGAATCCGGCCGAGTTTCTTTTGGGTCGAGCGTTCAGTTTACCCTTAATTCTCATGACAATTATTATTATCACAGATAGAAATTGTGAAAATGCAGATTTCTTTCATCAGCTTACCAGTTTTTATAGCGTAGTTTGTTGACTGCATTTGATGCAGTATTAACAGACTTTTTTTCTTTTCTTTCCTTCTTTAAAAAAAACGTTACTGTCCTGACCCACAGAACAGAATTCAGTGCAGAAGAGGAAGTAAGCTCTGTATTGGCACCTTGCCTCTAAATTAACACGAGAGATAATTAATTCCATCATTATTCTGCTTTATGTGTTTACAGCAGAGAAGATTTAAAACGCCCGTAATCCAGTCAATCATGGTGATGATTAATGGAAAGAAGTTAAATCTATTATTGTATCCTGGGGCGCCCGCTGACCTAGCGGTCCAGGTGCATATACCACATAGGCTCTGATGCATGAGAGCGTGTCACAGGTTTGAAAAAGAGCTCTAAAAGTGCACCTAAATAAACTCGGCACAAAAAGAAAGGAAACATACATAATTAATTATATCTCTTAATTATAACACAAGAAAGGAAACAAACATAATTAATTATATCTCCCCTTTAATAATACCAAATTGTATTGTGTTTTATATCATTGTTATCGTTGATTCGTCACCTTTGCAACGAGGTACAGCTTGTAAGCATCGGGCATTCGAGGCATGAGCTACACAGCCAAACGTGGGGGTAGCGCAGACCAGAATTTGCCAACATTTGGTCCATTATATTTCCCCTTTAATTATGCCAAATAGTATTGTGTTTGATATCATTGTTATCATTGATTTGTGACCTTTACAACAAGGTACAGCTTGTAAGGATCGGGCATTCGAGGCATGAGCTACACAGCCAAACGTGTGGGTAGCGCCCCTCTAAAAATGGTCAAAATGGCCTGGCAGGCCTGCAATACTGTTCTTTTGGTGTTCACCTTTGTTAGTTGGAGCATTGAATGACTGCACTCTCCCACAGTAATAAGGAAAGACAAAAACAACACATATTGGCCATTTTTACACTTTGTTAATGTTAAGCTCAGTGTCAGGGAAGCCCAAAACAAGAGTAAATGCCAGCAGAACAGTGTATTACAAGCCATTTTGGCAAAATTCTGGTCGGCGCTACCCACACGCTTGGCTGTGTAGCTCATGCCTCGAATGCCCGATGCTTACAAGCTGTAACTTGTTGTAAAGGTAACGAATCAACAATATAAATTATATAAAACACAATACAATCTGGTATTATTAACCCTTAAGTTCTGTTCAGATTCATTACACCTTCGTTCTGTTCGGGTCATTTTGACCCGGGGGATATTTGGTTTAAAAAAAACAACACTAATATAAATTTTAACTTAACAAATCATCATGATACATTGACTTTGACTCAATACCAAACAATTCATATGATATATATGGTAAATGTTTGCATTTCTGCTTTGCTATATCACATTAAACACTGAACGAGCTAGGCGTTTTTACTGATTTAGCTGGAATTCATGTAAAAAAACGACTTTATTTAATACTGGGCAATATTGCTAATGCTTATAGGAAAAAAAAAAAATCAGACAGGGGGGCTTCGGAAGGGGGGTGTTAGAAGGGGGGGGGCTGTGTGTCTGTGTTTTGGCACAATACTGTGTATTTCTGTGCATAATTATGTGCTTCCGGGTCAAAATGACCCGAACAGCACTTAAGGTTCAAAAAATATGAGGGGGGTGTAGCATGGGTGTAGTGCAAAAATATTTTTTTTACACGTTCATCTCAGAAGAATCTTTAAGGCCAGTGAGTTTCAGGTGGAAAAAATTTAAACTTCTACCTTTTTTTTTCAAATGAAAATGTAAAACGGGTCAAAATGACCCGAACAGAACTTAAGGGTTAAAGGGGATATATAATTAATTATTAATATGTTTCCTTTCTTTTTGTGCTGAGTTTATATCGTCAATGTGTACCTGGCCTCTGCAATAAGTCTGCTTACTGTACATTTTAGTTCATGTTTTGACTACTCGTGTAATAGGCCTACGTTGTTTTAGTCATTAAATGTCTTGTTGAATTGAATATAAAGGACCTCAATGGAAATGAGCCCTGGGGGTCATCCTTTAAGCATCCTTTTGTATAAATCTGTACCACTGCAACTGTTAATAAAGTATCATTTTAATCAATCAATGCAGTGTTGCTCTAAAAATGTTTTTTTTTAATTTTTTTTCGTATTATTATTATTATTATTATTACCCTTATTATTATTATTATTATTATTACCCTTATTAATCATTGGCACTGATGGGCAGTATCTAGCCACAGGTAGCTAGGCTACATAGCTTAACTACATCTAAGTAGCATAACGGAAATTTGCTAATTTTCTTTGGGGATAGTTTATAGTGTAGTTCAGCTATATTTAATCAGAGTAACTAGTAATGTAGCTTGCTACATTTTCCAAATAGCTTACCCATCACGGTTGGGAAAAATGAATAAATAAATAAACCAGTCAATTGCAATAGCGAGGGGACATTCAAGAGTCCCCAGATGATTAACTTAATGTGCAACATTGTTTTCTCACTCAACAGTAAACAAACCAACATAAAGTTTAAATGTATATGCAAATGATAAACATTGGTCAAATTGTCAAACATTAAAGGCAGAAATTGTGAACGTAGCCGATTTACATGCTCACAAGTCACAACGCCTCACGTTGCGAGGCGTTGTGAGCATGTAGATCTGCTATTTTCACAATAGACCCGTATTATACAAAATGTAATGCCTCATATATTAATGCTCGTCAGGGTGGGGGGTCCCCAGTTAAAATATGATTATTTTGGGATCGCAGCCTGAAAAGGTTGAGAACCACTGCTGATATAGGCCGCTGTTTCCCAAACAGTGGGTCGGGACCCATTTATACGGGTCACGACCCGAGTAAAAATCCCATTTTATTTTCCTACATAAAGATTTATATATATATATATATATATATATTTGGGGTAGGACGATATTGGTATCTCACGATACGATATCTATCACGGTATTAGGCTCTCGATAACAATAATATCACGGTATTCGATATATTGCGATATTCAATATATTGCAAGAAATGTCACCAACGATATATCACAATATATCTAACTGAAAATGAAAAATTACCAAAAAAGGCCAAACTCTGGAATTATACATTTATTCCATTAATTTTACAAGATTCATTTCTGAATTGGCTAATAAGTAGATGAATTTTGCCTCCTCAAACAACAAACACTGCAACTTTGTAACCTGCCCCCAATTTGTCTGTCCACAACAATGGGTATGCCTAACTAAAACATCCATAACTAAAAAGCATGTAGTGAAAATGTAATTGACAAGAAACATGAAATAATATTGACACGTAAAAAATGTACATGCATAGTGCCTGGAACCTTTAAAATAGCCTCTCTAAAACACACTATAGGATTGTGCCAATTACATGGAGGAAAATGATTTCTTAATAGTGACAGTGCTTTGCAAGTAAAACCTATTTGTTTCATGTTCTTATTGCTTTGATAATAATACAATGAAATGCAATTTAATTAAATCCATATCACTGGTGAGGATGTATGAATAAATACAAAAAAATGAGTGTGTCTGTATGACTTCCATTCATATTAACGTGGGTGTCTGTGTAATTGTGTGTGTTTGTATATTGTAATGGTGGCTGCATGTGTACAGTAGCCTATGTGTGTGTCCACTAAACACAGACAGCACTGTATGTGTTGCTCAAATTAACTTAACCTTGTTGTAAACTGAAGACAAGATGCAATATAATCCTCCTTTCCATTCCTCCTCTCACCCTCTCTCTCTGACCGTCAGACTCAGAGTGAGAGAACCACAGCGTAACGTTCTTCTCTCTTCCTCACTGTTGCATAATCCGGACGATATAATGTAATTTATCTCACTAGCGCCCCCACTACAAACAGTGCAGGCGGCTGAGGGTATTGCACCATAGTACTACACCATACAGTAGGTTAAATGGGAAATCCCTGGTGTTATGAAAACTCGATATTTGCCGGCAACATATCGATAATTATCGCGGGAGTGATACCGCGGTATATCGAAATATCGATATTTTGTCCCAGGCCTAATATATATATATATATATATATATATATATATATATATATATATATATATAATTAAAACAGTGAAAACTGAAAATAGACGATTTAAGAGGCAAACGTCTACTTTATCTTTTGGGTCTTGAGCTACAAAGTTTCAGAGAAACGGATGCGCTTCGGCCCGACGTCCTTCGAGTTTTGAAATGCTGAGGAAGGCGTTTTTTCATCCCAGTTACCCAGTGATTTCCGTGGCCAAATAATATAGGCCTACACATTCATTTTGGGGTCCTTGACGTGAATATGTTTGAGAACCACGGATCCTTAATATCACTAGGGGCCATTCTAAGATGAAAGATTGGAGGCATGTTTTGAAATATAGACGATATAATCAAATACAATTATTATTGTGTGTGTGTGTGTGTGTGTGTGTGTGTGCGTGCATGTGCGTGTTTGCGTGTTACATGGTCCTTGTATGGTTACACACATAAATGATGGTGATGATCCATTTGTCTTTATCCACATGTGCGGTGTCCGTATTCCTACACAGCTGTATCAAAGGAAATGAAACAGTTAATATTTTAAACAGGATACTGTGTCATTAAACATGCAGTATAAAACATAGTATAATTCCTTGAGTGTTGACTGTGAATAAATGTATTCACATGTAGCTCATTCAGTTTGTATATTCATTAAGTTCAGCTTTCATCTCAAAACATCCCAAGTATCTCTGGTCAGTTATAATTCTCTCAACAAACACTTGGGGCCCTATTTTTGACCATCCTAAACCCTAAATCCCTAAACTTCTTTACCATTTTGAAAAACATTTTTTAAATAGTTCAAATAGCTGATCTACAACTTGCTGATCTACCGTATAAACAAACAATCAGGATTTGGCGGTGCCTGAGTAGCAAGCGGCATGCACAGGAGAAGCGGACCAGAGCATGATCTACAAGCGCTCACAACATGTCGATGTAGATCGGCTATGTTGAGTATTCAAAACAATATAATCAAAATAGTAACAATGCAAAGAAGTTTAGGGGTTTAGGATTTAGCATGGACAAAAATGGGGCCCTTAGTCTCAAAATATAATTGATTGTGGACTCCGATGCAACTAATCAGTGTTACGATGTTTTTCTCCAATTTTACATTACATAATTTTGTTCATGTGAAGATTATAAAAAAATGACAAATCGTTTATATAGCTGTAGATCAGCTAGCTCAGCTTTTTGAACTATTTAAAAAATCTCAGGTGTAAACAGGATCATGTGGGGGTTTCAGGAGATAGCCATTGCCATTGCCATTCTCAGCTGGAAGGAATGAGTGAGTGAACGCAGTATGACGTCAGTCCCCGCCAGGCTGGGGGGGGGGGGGGGGGGGGGGGGGGGAATAGGGGATGTTTTTTTTGGGGGGGGGTTTTTTCACTCATAATAATGTACATTGTAATCTACATGTGAGCCTCTGGGCTACTTCTATTTGAAAATGTAATAAAAATATTTGAAAAGAAAGATTACCGGTATACTAAGATCCCAATGGCAGTTATTTTTGCCACTTCTAGTTTTTCCCCCTGAAATGGCACCTCTCTCTGGTTCTGATCGAATTTGCTTCTCAAAATAAATGGCAATTTAAAACTTGACTGAATTAAATAATTCATTGTTTCCTTTAATCAATTCAAAATTAATGTAAAAATATCAACAAAACATGTTGATATATACATTTTGAATGGATGCATTATTTCTGTTGATCTGTTACAGAGGATTACATTACTAAGCAGTTTTTTCTTTGAAATTATATTTTAAGTCTGTTTAAAAAGGATGTACTTTACCATTCACTTAGTCAGGGGACTTGATTACTTCATAGACATCTGTGTTGCCTAAAGGTAAATAAGCATTAACCCTTAAGTTCTGTTCAGATTCACTACACCTTCGTTCTGTTCGGGTCATTTTGACCCGGTGGATATTTGGTTTAAAAAAAACAACACTAATATAAATTTTAACTTAACAAATCATCATGATACATTGACTTTGACTCAATACCAAACAATTCATATGATATATTTGGTAAATGTTTGCATTTCTGCTTTGCTATATCACATTAAACACTGAAAGAGCTAGGCGTTTTTACTGATTTAGCTGAAATCCATGTAAAAAAACTACTTCATTTAATACTGGGCAATATTGCTCAATGCTTATAGGAAGGGGGGGAGGGTTCGGAATGGGGCTTCGGAAGGGGGGTGTTAGAAGTGGGGGTGACTGTGTGTCTGTGTTTTGGCATAATACTGTGTATTTCTGTGCTTCCGGGTCAAAATGACCCGAACAGCACTTAAGGTTCAAAAAATATGAGGGGGGTGTAGCATGGGTGTAGTGCAAAAATATATTTTTTACATGTTCATCTCAGAAGAATCTTTAAGGCCAGTGAGTTTCAGGTGGAAACATTTTTAACTTCTACCTTTTTTTTCCAAATGAAAATGTAAAACGGGTCAAAATGACCCGAACAGCACTTAAGGGTTAATTAGGTGCTTATAAATGTTATTTCAATTTAATTAATTCCATTAATTTATATTAAAAATATAATATAACCAATAATAAGTCAGAAATGTTCTTGTCCGATGTGATTGGTTTAAAGACAGACCATGCTGTAGTGGGCAGTACACATGATCAGTAACTCCACTTTGATTGGTCCTCTGGTCTGCAGCTGAGCCCTGATTGGTGTCCTCATACTCAATGGGCCTGTTATTAAAATGAAATAAACATTTATCAGAAATGGCGTAAACAAGATGTAATCTACTGCTGTCATGCATGTTGATGAATAGACAGAGTATTGTACAAAATTAAAAACAATACGTTATACATATTATTTGATATCAAATAAAAACATTTAATATAAGTTATTTGTCAGTATGTTTTCTTCATGTTAAAGTAATCGGACACTTTGGCAGAGGAATGTTTTGGTTGTTTAACTACCTTGTCATGGAGAAACTAGTCCAATTAGGGAGATTGCTGCATCACACAGGTGATTAGAAATGAACTAGCCTGGGAACGATGCAAATTGGGAGCGATGCAAATAAGGAATGCATGTCCTGCTGTTATATGCAATACTCGTTATACCCATTGGGTGGTTCTGGGAAGTCTTTGTGCAATCACAAACATCTGGGGGGTAGCTAGTCTTCATACCCAATCCAATGACACCTAGTACTTTCAAAAACGAATAAGAAATACATTTGAGCTGATCAGATTATTTTTCATTGACATCAGCAAAAATCTTGGGCTGCCAGCATTAACAGCCAATAGCCACTTTTCCTTGGTAAATTCTAGTCTGCAAGAGCTTATGATTTGTTGTCATATCTCGAGAACTGTGTGACCATTGGTCTTATAACTTGGTGTTCTGTGTTCAGATAACCGAGGCTGTTCCAATGGCACCATGAACTGTACCATAACAAAAAATAAAAATAAAATAAATAAAATTGTAGATCTGCTGCTTTTGTGGAAAAACAACCGGCCATATCTCGAGTTGAGAACGTAACTGTGCCTTGTATCTTTCATTGCTGGATTCAGCATTCAAATTGCCTTTCCAATTTGTATTTTAGCCTTTCATAGGAACAGGGGGGTTTGTTTTTCATTTGTGTGTGTGTGTGTGTGTGTGTGTGTGTGTGTGTGTGTGTGTGTGTGTGTGTGTGTGTGTGTGTGTGTGTGTGTGTGTGTGTGTGTGTGTGTGTGTGCGTGCGTGCGTGCGTGCGTGCGTGCGTGCGTGCGTGCGTGCGTGCGTGCGTGCGTGCGTGCGTGCGTGCGTGCGTGCGTGCGTGCGTGCGCTCGAAATCAGGGGCGGCCTTAAGAATTGGGAGGCCCGTTTCAAGATCTAATTTGGAGCAAGGCTCTGTGATGTATTCTAACTAATAACAACTTGTTTTGATAGTCCATCCAACAACTAAACCGCGCGCCTAGCTCGTATTACAAAGTGAAGCCGATCGGTGTGCAGCGTCACAGGCACAGCGGGATAGAATTGCACTGGAAGCATTTCTCTGCAAACCCAGAGCTCATCATGAACGTTGTAGGAGATGAAGGCATCGTAGCGCTCAGGAGACCCCCTCTTTCTTTCCATCGGAAGCCCATTGAGGGGGGCTTCCGATGGAGGGTCATTCGCATTGAGCGTCATTTATTTGGACTGAGATTTACCGGCAGTCGGAGTCCCGCCTGGCAACAGGACATAGGCAGAACTAGCACATTACAGAAAGGGGGCCCCAATGTGAGAGGGGGTTTCCGATGGACGATCATTCGCATTGACCGTCATTTGGACTTAGACTGACCGGCAGTCGGAGGCCCCCCTGACGGCCGAGGCCCGTTTCAATTGAAACTATTGAAACATAGTTAAGGCCGCCAGTGCTCGAAATACAAATATTAATATCAATAATTCAACGTTAAGACAAACCGGTTCGAGAGTGGTGTCTTCGGATCGGTCTCGGTGAGACGGACTACGTAGGACTAAGGGAACCAGAGAAAGGCAATGGGGAAGTTCTCAAAGAAATATACAGCAAATGTGCTGGGGAATTTGTTGGTTGAAAAACTGAAACTAAAATAATCATAAAAAAATCTAAATATGGGCCTAAAAATGAACTCACAGTTTCCTTGTACTCAGGGGAGTAAGGTGCACCCAGCTGTGCAGTGAATTTGAATGATAATATTGATGAATATTCAATATATTTATATATTAAAAATAAGATGTTTGTGAAAAAGTGAAACAATGTGAATAAGGGCGCTGCGACGTTGAGGAAGTGACGGCTAAGACGTCCTCGGAATTCCGAACGCAATGGTGCGCCATTCAAGGACGCCGGACGCACCATTCGGCCGGTATCGCACATTCCCCACTGAAAAAAATGAAAGATTAGCATTTATGCTGAATTTTTAATAACTTCCCGGAAAAAATCTTCCATACAAAAATGTTATTTGCATTACGATCGCGTTGTCGAAATACAACTCGTTTGATTCACTTCGGGAAGTTTGGGGCGTGATAACTGTTATGTTATGTTATGTTATTACTACTCATACATATGTTGTTTTGCATATTATTGTAAGCTATAGCCTATTGTCTTTTGTCATTGAAAGTCTCGATGAACTGAATACAAAGGAATGCAATGGAAATGAGCCCTGGCTTTTTAGTTTTTTCTTTTTTTTACAATGTCGTCAATTAAATGAAGTCCCCTCACATCTGTGGGCAAATTACATCCTGCACATAATTCCACATCAAACTCTGCTCTGAGTCTAATGATCATTACATCCTGATGTGAAAGAAAATGTGTCAAAAGAATAAAACATGACGGTTGTTATGCAGTTCTTTCTTTTTCTTTTTACCCCTTGTTCTCCACAATGTAGTAGTTATGCCAAATGATTCTTCCCCACACTCATTTCTGTCTTTTCACTGCTGTTGTATCCTACTGACTCACTAGTGCAGGGTTTTTCAAAGTGGGTGACGGGGCACCCTGGGGTGCCGCAACAGCAGTCCAGGGGTGCCGCGAGATCATTTACTGATATTTGGAATTTACTCCAATTATTACTTAATTACAATATATATTTAGTGTAATTTTAAACTTGAAGTACAGAGCAATTTTCAGTCAGTTCTAAGTCTTAACCAAAATGGCTATTAGGCCTATCTCACAACATAATCACTAAAATATGCTATAAACATAAGGTGCTGGGAGTGAAAATTATGAATATAATGTAGGGGTGCCTCGGATGAAAAGAATATTTATAGGGGTGCCCTGAGCCAAAAAAAGTTTGGGAATCCCTGCACTAGTGAATCAGTCTGTCAGTCATTCAGTGACAGTTACACATCTCCTCCACCAGGGGGCGAAAGGCATTAAAGCAACAGTGTCTGGATACATTATTGCGCATGCGCTAAACACGTTGATCCGGAAGCCGGATCTTCCGGAAGTAGAATGTTTCTGGCGTGGCGTTTCCACAACAAAGGAACCGTTGGTGTTTCATGGTGGTTTTGGGACGCGACCAACAAACCTAAGCATAAAGGTGGTTGCCGGGGGGCGAGGAGCTCCGCTGTGTTCACTTGGACCGCGCGGAGGTGCCGAAAGTCGGGGGTCGAAGATGTACTATTCTGTCCCTATCAGGACATAACTCGGACGGACTTTGCAACGCTCCACACGGAGACTCGCAAGCTTTAGCTCGGCGGCGGTGTCTCACGTGGATCAAGTCCGCTTGAGTGTTGGTGTTTAGTTTCATGGTGGTTGGGACACAGCGCGTGGTGAAAAGCTTCTCATATTAAAAGGAGTTAAAACGCTTCAAATGGAGTCTGTACGGCTGAAGATAAATGAACACATGACGTCGGTGGGAGAGGAGATATTGTGTGTTTTGGAAAAGCAACAAAGTGTTGATGTTTGTCGCGTGAAGCTCGATGTCAGAGTGTTTGTGTTGGAGCGCCTCCGTGCGGCCGCAGAGGTCATGTGCAACCTCTTCCAGAGAGAGATGGAGACACTACACAACACCCAACTACACACTGCAGGTATGTCTGTTACACACACAACACCACACTACACACTGCAGGTATGTCTGTTACACACCCATCACCCAACTACACACTGCAGTGTCTGTTACACTTAAACATACCTGTCTCGGAAGCTTAATTTCAAATATAAAGTGCTTATTCCATGGCCATAGATGTTGCAATTCTCTTCGGGTGGGTACAAGTAACCGTATCTTCAGTAGTGTTCAATAAAAATGCATTTTAATCTGAATGGTGGCCATTTTTGGCGTATTTCCTCCATATGTTTCAACTACAAAACCCAGTTGGGGGTTGTTTCGAGGTCCCAGTAGACAGAGGCTAACCTGCCGACGCGAGTGAATGCTAACCTGCTCATGCAGGTGAATGCTAACCCAAAGCCTAAACCCTAACATTAAGCTTAAACCTAACCCCTACCCGGGGTCGGTTCTCCATTCCGAAACCCCCCCATTTCGAAACACCCCGTTTTCGAAACCCCCCGTTTTCGAAACCCCCCCTTTTCGAATTTTAATTTTCGGAAAGGTGGGGTTTCGAAATTGCAATCGGGACCTCGCCATTCCGAAATTTTGAATTTGAGCAGATTATTCCACCAGCAGGGCTTAAGGTGAGCCAGAACGACCGGACCCCCGTCAACACTATAGGGCTTTGCACATAAAGAGTGCTGCTGCATTATATCCTATATTAATTATATTGACCTATAATTGCAACATGTCGATAATAAAGTGAATAATATGAATGCCATATAGGCCTATTAATTATATGGACGTATAATATGCATGGCGCACTGTGCGTCCTGTGCGTCTGGGAACACATTGCCAAAGGGCACCAAAAAATAAAAAAAGAAGAAGAAAAGGCCAAGCCGATCATCATCATAGATTCAGAGCCTAATAACTAATATGTAGGCCTACCGGTATTTGCTCCGCCTAAAAATAAACACGGAATGCATGCCAAAATATTGCGTGATGCCTGATCAATGGTTGTTGTGATAATCGATTTGGGTGCACGGTGGTCGCCCCAGTAAGTGCACCTGCAGGCTGGCTGTGCTGCTCCTGCATTCATTATCATTATTCATTACTGTCTGAAAAGTCATCCAATAAACTGAATAAAGACTGTGAATAACCCTTTACCTACTGTTGCTGCCGGCCTGCCGCTGTGATGTGATGTGATGTGATGTGATGCATTTTGAAGGTCCATGAAGAAGTAATCCGTTATTTGGGGTGACGACAACCAGAATGCAGAATAGACTATCATTAGTTGTCTGAGAATGTGCCACAATGGTTTAAATTATCTAATGTAACTTTGAGAAGCGCAGAGCTGGTCAGAGTCCATTCAGACCAGCTGTGGGACTGCTGCGCTAATTGGGTTGACTTGACTCGTTGACCCTATAGGCCTACTTGCGCTATTCGGTTTATTATTGAAAAATGGAAATGCAATGACAGTAGGCCTATTAATTCATTTATCTGTCAGTCAGTCAGTCAGTCAGTCAGTCAGACAGCCAGACAGCCAGACAGCCAGACAGACAGACAGATTGATAATTTTCCCATTGCACACGAGAACGTGAAGTCAGTCAGTTCAGCACCGCAGGCAGCCCCTCATCACAGACAGCGTGTTAAAAGTGGTTGCACTTACGTATATGAGACAGAAATGGGCCTCTAATATTTGACAATTTGGCCAATGTTTAATTTGTCATGTTAGAAATGTGCAGATACTGCTCTATAGACGTAGACTTTGTTGGTTTGTTTACTGTTAAAATGGTGCATATTATAAGTTAATCATCTGGGGACAAAATAATTTGGGTCCCAACCCACAGGTTGAGAACCACTGGTATAGCTCCCAGTTACCAATGGATCAATTAGCGCGGTCATTATTTGCTTTCAAGGAAAAACAAACAATAGATGTGTGAATTGCGCCGGTCATTAGCTCCTGCTGTGACATCAAACGAATATGGTCCACCAATTAAGGATCAAAGTGGTGATGTCTGGAGGTTTGTAGGTATGAGTGGAGTTTTTGGTGTGGGGATTCGACAAGAGATGACATCTGCTAATTAGACTACAGTCTCACAGCTGAAAAAGGGAACTGCCTGAACTTCATGACAACTAGGCCTATAACTACTTCCTAAACGTCAAGGATGTCCACAATTACAAGAGGGCGCTCCACTAATCACGTACAACCAATTTGACAGACACTAAAACGTCTCCAATTCGTTCTCCTGCACGCTACCACGAAAATGTGGAACTCCCCAGATCGTGCATAGTTTATTTTGTGAGGAGTTGCTCAGAGAGTCAGATAAAAGGAAAGTGCCACTGGAGTGAGGAGAAATATTGTATGTATCCTATAGGCTATGCCTAAAATAGAATATTGCAGGCCAAATCGTGGCAAATGGAGACGTTTTACGCGCGGCGAAAGCCTGGTGATGCGAGGTTACGCGCGGAGCGGGCTGCGAGGAGAGAGTGATAGAACAGAGAGGGAGGGCGAGAGGAGAGACAGGGAGAGAGGAGAGATAGAGAGAGACGTTGAATATACATTCATATCTTGCTAAACTAAGTATAAGCTCTATATGATCTGTCTGGTTTATCGCCGCTGGTTTTATTTTTTGATCGCCCGTTTCCGACCGAGATAAGCGCCGCAATTTTGCTGGGGTGCACTGTTGATTTGTATACATTTGAAAACTTGAATTGGGACATTGTGCATGAGTAGGCCTATACCGTTGTTATACTTACATTTTTATGTTAATAATCATTCATAATTCCATTGTTTTATTTGCTTTTTTTTGCCGTGGAGTAAATCTCATGTCTACTTTGAAATAAATATACAAGTTCAGCTGTGAAAGATCACATTTTAAGCCTGGGCTTTGTTTAATTTGGCTTCTAATTTAGTGTGTAGACAAAACAATAAGTTAAGATAATACAATGTATAAAAAGCATAAAGTAAAGTGTCCCGTCTCACAGCTGTGCGTGTTGAGCGCAGCTACAGCTCTGGGATGAAAGCTGCTGTTGGATGTTTTAAAAGGTGTGCGTTTAACTGTAAATTCTGCCTGGCATCATAACTTAGTTTCGAATACCGTTATGTGGTAGATGTGCGCACATTGTGTGTTGGGTCACAGGGGACGGGGACGGTGGGAGAGAATTAGAAATGAGTATAACAGACATTCATTGAGAATTATAGATCAGAAAAGGCCTTCTGAATGTTGATGGGTTTTTGGAGTGCTGTCCAAGAGCCCCAAATTACACATGAACGAGAAGTAAGCTGCGTTTCAGAGAGAGAGAGAGAGAGAGAAAGAGAGAGAGAGAGAGAGAGAGAGAGAGAGAGAGGCCGCCGCTGCAATCCATTGTGTGCCCGACTGCGCACTTTTTCTATGCACCACCCACATATCAAATTAATTAAACAGAGCAGGCATCACAACCATTGATCTGGCATCACGCATGCTTGCTTGCATGCATGCATGCAGTGATTATTTTTAGGCAGCGAAAATATGAGTTATTATGATGATCATGATTCTTTTTTCTTTTTCTCTCATTTTTTGGTGCACTTTGGCAGCGATGCCCGACGCACAGTGCGTGCGCGTAGAGAGAGAGAGAGAGAGAGAGAGAGAGAGAGAGAGAGAGAGAGAGAGAGAGAGAGAGAGAGAGAGAGAGAGAGAGAGAGAGAGAGAGAGAGAGAGTTATAGGCTATTCGGAATGGAGGGGTGCTATAGAAAAATAAATAACACCGCCATTTCGAACAATAAAGTCAATTTTCGAAAAGGCGGTGCTGTTTCCTTTCGGAATGGCGGGTCTTATATAACATTTGGACACACCGCCATTTCGAAGAATGGAATTCAATGGTCGGAATAGCGAGATTTCGGAAAGGCAACGTGCACCCCCCCTACCCTTACCCTAACCAGACTACTGGGACCTCGAAAGAATAGAAATAACATGATTCTGCCTTTGGTTGGGCAGGTGTACGGCACTCTGAAATGGCCACTCTTTATTGAAATATACGGAAGATAAGGGCGGCAGTGGCTCAGGGGTAGAGAAACAGTCATTAGAACACAGAGGGTTCCCGAAGGATTCCCAGTTTGATCCCGGACTCCCTCGGAGTTGGTGTTGAAGAGTCCTTGTGCAAGAACCCCAGGTTGCTCCCGATGAGCAGGTTGGTGCCTTGAATGGGTGAATGTAAATCGATGTAAAGCGCTTTGGATAAAGTCGCTATATAAATGCACCATTTACCATTTAAGGGTACTTCTGCGGGCCTGAAGAGAATTGTAGAAACAGTGGTCATCGAGTAAGCACTTTATATTTCATATATTTATTGCGACCGTAAGGTCGCAGTTTAGTATGAAAACCTCCACCGGCCGTCCGTCCGTCTGTCCGTCCGTCACACACGTCACACCTTTGCCCTGCTCAATGTATACGTGTAACGCCTGATACTGAGGTGATGTGTCACTGTGACATCACAGATACTGAGGTGATGTGTCACTGTGACATCACAGGTGAGATCGCAGTGATGTCAGATACTCAGAGCAGGGATCTCCATATTTAGGCATAAACAGGTGACATCACAGTGATGTCTGATACTCAGAGCAGGTATCTCCATATATGGGCATAAAATGGATTCTGTTAGGGATCTCCATACTGTATATGGGCATAAAAGGGATTAGTGATGTCAGATACTCAGAGCAGGGATCTCCATATATGGGCATAAAAGGGATTAGTGATGTCAGATACTCAGAGCAGGGATCTCCATATATGGGCATAAAAGGGATTCAGATGTTGATTCAACTTCAATGAGTAACAATGGCAAACTGTCAACTGCCCGTATGTCTTGATAATTGGTAAAACAAACTTTTGGCCTATTTGTGGCTTATCATCACATCCAACCATCTTAAGATACTCAGCTAGTGGGGAATGCTCTCTTCCCTGGTGAGAATTGCCCCTTTATATAGGGCTTGTTTGTGTATTGTATGACATCACGCCACATCATCAGCTGTGGACTCTGTGATGTCATCGTATCTCCATATATGGCCATCTCCGTATATGGAGATATAAGTCGTCCATGCCCAGGTATGGGCTGGTGAGGTCAGACTTTGTGTGATGGGTAGGTTATCTCCATATATGGAGATTCAACATTCCAGGTGTAACTATGGCTGCCCGTATGACGTGAGAGGTGGAGGCTGTGATATTTGTGGAATAGGGAGTCTTACTGGTATTTATAGATCAGGCTTTTGCTGTGGTAGCCTATATCCCTACTCTCTCTCTCATAATGTTCATAGGGCTCAATAGTGGGCACGTTTGTCCCACTACAACCAGACAGGTTAAAAGTATCAATTTCAGACATGTATTTCCAACAACCTATTGAAAAGAAATACTAATAATAATAATAAAAAAGCTGAAACTACCGAACGAAACCACTTTGCACAGTGAAATCGATGGTTAATTAATGGAAGGATAGTCGCTCAGTCGTAAGTTGTAACTCATGACATGAGTTTTGTTTGTAGTTGTCCCATACATACATCATTGTGTTCATGCTTAGCTGCACACTTCTCAAAATGAAAATCAAAACATATCGGGCGAGACTGATTCATCAACAAAAGAAGTCATGCCCATATGGGCTGTCCAGATATGGGCATGAAAGGGACAAGGACTGACAGATATGTATGGTCATATCAGTTGGATTGGTGGTGCGACAGAGGTGTGAGTGCTCCATTGTGGCCCAAACTCTTGACCTATAGCAGCGAAAATAGCTTACATCAGGATGGGGACAATTAATTTATCTCTTAGAACAAGTAGTGACTGATCCTTTCAACTGAACAAAACATACTAAACGTCTATAGTTTGATTTGATTACGTCATGGTATAATATACGGTTGCTGCATGGTAACCAAAAGTTCTTTCTACTGGTGATTTCCACAGAGCACCACAGGGAGAGGTCTACAGAGTCTAGAGAGATGGCCTCCCAAACATATTCAACGTTGTCAGAGGAACAGCGAGAGATGGACAAGGGACGTGGACTGTTGGATGCAACGATGCAACCTGTAGTGAAGTTGTACAGGATAGGTATGTACTGTTTTATTTAATGTGGTTTAATCCTGTAGTAATGATGCACAGGATAGGTTTGTAGTGTGTTAATGAATACAAGAATTCAAGCCCAAAACACGCTTGCCCCTTGTCAAATGCTGGCGATATTGCAACGTGCGGTACCAGGTATTCCTAAAAGCAACCTCTTATGTCTAAACTTATTCCTAGACTTAACCTTAGTAAAACTAGGTCTAAACCAAACCTTATTCTTAAACGTAACTTCAGTAAAACTATGCTTAAACCTAACCTTATTCCTAAACCTCTGAAAACTATTCCTTCTGTGGAAAAAAATGGGAGTGTGTTTTGGGTTGAGCTTTCCGGTTACCCTTAATTCTTATGACAATTATTATTATTATTATTATGAGAATGTACAAATGGAACCAAAGGGACCATTTGGAACCCCCCCAAGGAACCAGGGTCCCTGAACCACACCTTGAGGTCCACTGGTGTAGCAGAGTGTTTCCAGCCAGACAAGATGCACAATGTTTGATCAGAATGGAACTGAGCCTTCATTAGTATCATTAGCTACACCTGTGAAGAAAGTAGGCTAAGGCCCAATGTTTTCTATTATGGCTTGCATGGAGCCTAATGGGCTGGTGAGTGGTGCTAGTACCGCTATATTGTAAATAGTCAATGCATACTTGTCCTGTAACTAGGGCTGACGCCAAAAAATCGAATATTCGAAGCTTCGTTCGAAGGCACGGTATTCGAATTTGAAAAAGAAATTTGAATAATCGTCCGTTTGTCCTTTGGGGGGGAGCGTGCCTTAGCTTGCGCCTCGCTCCACTCTAGCGTGATAGCGGCACCCCCTTCTCATACACGTGTTAACATTAATAACAAGCCAACAACAACAAGAGCAAGCATGAAGCCATCAGAATGGTCGCCGATGAAGAAAAGAAAAGACAGCGCGCTGTCACATATAACCGTGTGCATGGGTGTTGCACCGACATTGGTTTGGCGGAGAAATGTGTGACACCA
Source organism: Nannobrachium achirus (assembly GCF_963921795.1). NCBI lineage: Eukaryota > Metazoa > Chordata > Actinopteri > Myctophiformes > Myctophidae > Nannobrachium > Nannobrachium achirus. The sequence goes on from NC_137813.1 coordinate 72,459,559, forward strand.
ATGTCTGAGTAACATCACCCAATGCAACTATGCGATGCAGTCGCGCGTTTCTGTGCCGGGCCAGTGTCGGTGTAACATGCATGCGGTTGCTGTCTTCCAAGTTCCACACGCACGCTCACAGACACACAAGCTTGTTCTTCAACAGGGAACAAACAGCGAAAATGGGATTTTACAAAACGGACAGCGTCAGCGTCGATCCCGTTTTAAAGAGGAAAAAAGAGCTTAAAACCAACTTGCTAGGGTTATGTTGTCGTGATGTTGATGAAGACAAGTTTATATTTGATCTGCGAGCTCAAAACTAGTCGCGCCCGCATAGTTGTCTGAGTTGAGTGGAACGTTAAATCAGACATACTGCAGTGCAATTATTTACTATAAAATCTACGATTACATTTGCGTGTACACTGTACATACAGTACACGTTGGGACTTGGGAGTTAATCTGTTATATAGGGCTTGTGATCGCGCTGCTGCTGTTGGCTGTTGCAGCCGCGATGTGTTACATTACAGACGTGATTTGATTATGTCAATCCTACTGTACTTTTCTTTAATATAGAAAACATTTGTATCATAGCCTATTCTTCTTCTTCTTCGTCGCTGTATTGTTGTTTTTGATGTAATGAAAATAGGGAGCTTTATTATGAGAAAAAAACTGGTGTGTTTTCCCTTTTAAAATTGGGTAATTTTTATACACATTTCCTTAACGGTCATCACTTATGTAACCGATAAACTGCCTCCCCCCCGGTCACCGTCGCCGAAGCTTCGAAGTTCGCCCGATTTTGGCGAACGAGCTTCGATTTTAAAAAATGCAATCGAAGGTCAGCCCTACCTGTAACGCACAACTTCCTCTCGATGCTGAACCCCTATCTGCTCCCAATGAGCAAGTTGGTGGCATGGTTTCCTCCCCCATCTGTGTGTGAATGGGTGAAAGCAAAACAATGCACAATCTATGTAAAGCGCCTTGGATAAAGGCGCTATATACATTTACCATACAACAGAAGCTTAACACACAAGGCCTTTATAAATAAATATAAGACAATGTTGCTCTCTACAAACTGTGAGAGATGGCCAACCCACCTTTTCATATAAATATGCAAGTCCTTACTTATGTCATATCAAATTCCATATCTTAATAAAGTCCTTATTATATTCCTTCATTGCAGACCAGTGTGCAGAGTCCAGCCTGAAGGTGAAGATGAGTTGGAGTGTTTCTGTTAAACAGGAACCTGAAAACCACCTGGACATCAGTACGTTTCATGCCTTCTCTTCTCTTCTCTTCTCTTCTCTTCTCTTCTCTTCTCTTCTCTTCTCTTCTCTTCTCTTGCTGTCTCTCTTAGAGAGAATGTTTGCAGGAAATGGCTTTTTTAATGCATGAGAATAGACTCATGATTTGGAACTACCAAAGCTGTAACACAGAGGAAACACTGCATAAAATAACAAAGTACAAACTAGAGATGTTACCGATCAATCGGCAATGGATCGGATCGGGCCGATCAAAGCGTGATCGGCGATAATCGGTGGTTTAGATCAAAAGGTAAATTCACCGATCGGATCGGTGCATCCGATCAACCAGCCGTTCAGTATGCCCACTTGAGGCCATTTTGGGGTATTGATTTCCACAGTGCTGAAGGAATAATTAGTTACTGCTATGATAATAAATTACATAGTAATGCTGGTAAATAACTATAAGGCAAATATATAAATGAATTCATGAGTGATTGAATGAATTAAAGTTAAAACATTAACATTTAGAAAATATAAATAATAACTTGATCGGATCGGTGATTGATCGGTATCGGGTGATCAAACTTTTGTGATCGGTGCTCGCTGATCGGTTCCAAAAAACCTGATCGGACCATCCCTAGTACAAACCTTTAATGTTTTTTCTCTCATTTTATCTTTTTATTCTTTCCTAGACTTTGTTTCCCTCCCTGTGTGTAAAGAGGAGCTTTTCCCTGAACATCAGGAGAGGAGTCCCAGTCTGGAGGAACCACAACCTCCACAGATTAAAGAGGAACTGGAGGAGCTTCTACAAGAGGAGGCTGATGGATCAACGTTGACATTACTAGCAGTGAAAAGTGAAGGTGATGATGAAAACAGAGAGACAGAGGCTGTAGCCAGCACCTCAACTGAACACATGAAAACACAAGCTGATGTAGAGGACTGTGGAACATCAAAACCAACTAGTGGTGACCAGCTCCTCTCTCCACACTGTTCTCAATCTGACGTCACTGAAGACAGTGATGAGTGGGAGGAGACCAGGGAAGGTCAGTCGGTTGTAAACACACTGGATTCACACAAGACACACAATGTGGAAGGACAAACATTGTCTTTAAGCCACAAGCTGTCCCAGGATCTGCCATTGTCAAAACAAACTCACTCCAAGAACAGCCACACAGAGAAGAAAAGTTTTAGTTGTACAGTGTGTGGCAAAATGTTTAATCGCAATGAACATCTGAAGAGGCACACTGTTGTTCATACAGGGGAAAAGCCCTTTACTTGTACTGTTTGTGGTAAAGGCTATGGTCAAAGTGTTTATTTAAAAACACACATGAGGACTCATACAGGAGAAAAACCCTTTACTTGTACAGTTTGTGGTAAAGCCTTTAGTGAAAGTGGTAGTGTAAAAGTACACATGAGGACTCACACAGGTGAAAAACAGTTTACTTGTACAGTTTGTGGTAAAGGCTTTGGTCAAAGTGTTAATTTAAAAACACACATGATGACTCATACAGGGGAAAAACCGTTTACTTGTACAGTTTGTGGTAAAGGCTGTGGTCATAGTGGTGAGTTAAAAGTACACATGAGGACTCATACAGGGGAAAAGCCTTTTACTTGCACAATATGTGGTAAAGGCTGTGGTCAAAGTGGTGAGTTAAAAGTACACATGAGGACTCATACAGGGGAAAAGCCCTTTACTTGTACAGTTTGTGGTAAAGGCTGCGTTACCAGTGGTCTTTTAAAAACACACATGAGGACTCATACAGGGGAAAAGCCTTTTACTTGCACAATATGTGGTAAAGGCTGTGGTCAAAGTGATCAGTTAAAAGTACACATGAGGACTCATACAGGAGAAAAACCGTTTACTTGTACAGTTTGTGGTAAAGGCTGTGGTCAAAGTGATCAGTTAAAAGTACACATGAGGACTCATACAGGGGAAAAACCCTTTACTTGCACAGTTTGTGGTAAAGCTTTTAGTCAATATAATAATCTAAAAGTACACTTGAAGACTCATACAGGTTAAAACTCCTTTACTTGTGCAGTTTGTGGTAAAGCTTTTAGTCTAAATAATAATCTAAAAGTACACTTGAGGACTCATACAGGTTAAAACACCTTTACTTGTGCAGTTTGTGGTACGCTCCATGGATTTATTTTGTCACTTGGCTTCTCAGTCTGGACAGTTTCCTTTCTCCAAGGGGAGGTGAGACATAGAATGCGAGTGGAATCCAAACGTGGCTTCTTATTGGTCTGTGGTGGGGGTGGGACAAATACACCAGTGTGTATTGGCTGGCTGATAACGTAGCTACCCTAATCTACTCTGATTTGTTGGAACAACATCCAATCAGCAACAACGTCGCCTCCGTCAAAACTGATATACGAGTCAACTGAATCATGGCCAGACTGAGAAGCGAAATGATAAAACTGATCCACGAAACGTAGTGTAGCACGTAGCAGGCTGGCACCCTGGCTTCATACAGGCAGGAAAACCCTTTAGCTGCGGTTTGTGGCAAATGCTTGGTCAAGATAAGGAGGATTCAAATAACTGTATTATGGATGTCTTAATTAACGCCAGGTCTTGTGGAGGTGTGACCAATGCCATTTTGCTATTGTGGGTGCGGAATTCTGCACACTGCATCAAAGCAGTTCACGGTAAAACGGCCCTGAATTAGTCATGGGTGTTGGGTGTTACTTTAATCAAACCAATCGGAGAGAGTATCAGCTGCCATTCCCTTTATGATCAGTGCAAGACATGCGTTAAGCGGCGAGACCAAAAGAGTATAGTTTATATTTTATATTTATATATTTCCAAATAGCTTACCCATCACGGTTGGGAAAAATGAATAAATAAATAAACCAGTCAATTGCAATAGTGAGGGGACATTCAAGACCCCCCTCCTCAGATGACAGCGAAGTGACAATTTAAGGACTTAAAGGGGTATTTCACTTTCAAAAAAACTTTTGGTAATTTTATCATCTAATCAGGCTTTTATGAACACCCTGAACAGTTTTTAATTAGCTTGATTGAATATTTAGATATTTGATGTAAATGTTACCAGGCCCTCCAGGCCCAGGGCCTCTCCCCACACACACCCATTGTAACTTCAAACTCCATTTTAACCATGATAGATTCATTAAAAACACACATTATTTTTTCTGGTGACTCATACTACCCTCCTAATATGTGAGCAGGCCGTGTTTTTCGATAACATTTTTCATTTATTTTTAATAATTATTTCTTTGTATTTCATTTTTTCCATTTTTCCAAATAATTATTAAAAATAAATGAAAAGAGTTATCGAAAGAACACGGCCTGCTCACATATTAGGAAGGTAAAATGAGTCTCCAGAAAAAATAATGGGTGTTTTCTATCTATCATGGTTAAAATGGAGTTTGAAGTTACAATGGGTGTGTATGTGGAGAGAAGCCCTACCACTGTTCCCTGTTGAAAGTGGAATATCCCTTTAAGACATTTTCATACAGAAAATAATTAAAAAAGTAGTGTCGATTTGGCTGGCTACTTTAGCCATGTAGCTTGTAGCTTAGGTAACTACATTTCTTTGGGGATAACTTTGCTGTAGCTTTAGCTATGTTTAATCGAGTGTAAATTGTAGCTTAGGTAACTACATTTTCCAAGTAGCTTGCCCATCACTGATCATTTCAGCTGAAAAGGCCTTAGGACACAAACAGAAAAAAACCTGCCATGACTCAATGGAGAGAATTTTTCAGTTAAAGCCTTTTTAATACACGTTTGAAGGACCTCGATAAAGACTTTTATGTTTGTAAGACCAGCATTTCATGAGACCTTTAAACACAAAAGCAATCAGCAGGAGTACAGTCATACACTTAGTCTCAAAGGATCACATAAAAAAGCCCAGTGAACTTGAGGGGGGGGGGGGGGGGGGGGATGATTAACTTAATGTGCAACATTGTTTTCTCACTCAAAAGTAAACAAACCAACATAAAGTTTAAAGGTATATGCAAATGATAAACATCGGTCAAATTGTCAAACATTAAAGGCAGAAATTGTGAACATAGCCGATTTACATGCTCACAACGCCTCATGTTGCGAGGCGTTGTGAGCATGTAGATCTGCTATTTTCACAATAGAACCTTATTATATAAAATGTAATGCCTCATCTATTAGTGCTCGTCAGGGTGGGGGGTCCCCAGTTAAAATATGATTATTTTGGGGTCGCGGCCTGAAAAGGTTGAGAACCACTGATATAGGCCGCTGTTTCCCAAACAGTGGGTCTGGACCCATTTGTGGGTCATGGACCAATTTATACGGGTCACGACTTCACGACGTAAAAATCCCATTTTATTTTCCCTACATAAAAAATTAATAAAAGAATTGCCGATTTAAGGGGCAAACGTCTACTTTGTCTTTTGGGTCTTGAGCTACAAAGTTTGGAACAGCTGTTATAGGCGATTATATTTATCAAAATAGCATAAAAATTACACCAAAATTGTCATGAAGATTCATTTCATATTATGCACAGCAGTATAGTCTCACCAGATAAACGGATGCGTTTCGGCCCGGCGGCCTTCGAGTTTTGAAACGCTGAGGAAGGCGTTTGGCCTACACATTAATTTGGGGGTCCTTGACGTTAATTATGTTTGAGAACATTATGTTTGCATACAAGGCACAAAATGGTCAACTCCCACCCTGCATTCAGCGGCTGTTTGAAGCCAAGGAGAGCCAGTATTGGTTGAGGGGAAAGAATATGCTAAAGGTAACAAAGTCCAGAACAAATATCAAAAAGCATTGTGTATCCGCTAAAGCAATCCATGAATGGAATAGCTGTGAAAATGAATTAAAAACATGTAGCTCCATATATAAATTCAAGAGAATCTACAAAAGTAATATGATACAAAAATACAGTAATATATAGAATAATAAACTGCACAAATGAATAATAAAATAAAAAAACAAAAAAGAATAAAATTTGATAATAGGGAGGAATCTCAGCGCCGCCCATTTTTCCTTAGCGCCGCCCCGCCGCCATCTTGTTGTTGGCAACCAGATGTTTACATTCCAAGCCTTCCATAGCAACGCAGTGTATTGAACGCGCCTGTTTTGGCTGCAGCTTAATCAATGGACCCGACAGGACATTTATCAACTGTAGAGAGAAAACGATACAAAGAAAATATCAGGGTCATTGGTGTTGATCCTTACAAGTTAAAAAACGAGTGAATTTAGAGGACTTTTATCTGTTGGTGTATCCTAAAGCAGGACTTAAGGACCTGCAAAAAACACTCTCCCGTTTTTCTCTATGGATGTTTTTTCTTCAGATGAAAGGCAACAGCAACAACGTTTAATTTAGAAAGGTACAGTAGACTAATAATGGCTTTGCAATCTTGGTTCTCTTGCTACTGTTTTCGGAAATGATTTAGTGGGACCATAGAGGAGCTAGCTGTGCTAACATTAGCTATTTTCCTGTGTAGGGATCAGTAGGCTACTCGTTTTATTTTGGTGGTAGTCAACAGACAGCAACTTTGCAATCTTTTACCTTGCTGGTGCTATCTGTCTTTTGCATTTTACAATAACAAGAACAATAACTAGATGTGGATAATGGAATCTAGCAATGCTAATATTGCTAACTTCTCTGTGTAGACTCCGTTTTAACCATGTAATTTTATCAATCTGTAAAATAACTAACTAGTCATTATATCAACCACTGTGTTTTATGCAACTCCTTTACTGCCTAATTAAGGATGTTATAGTCTGTTCCCTGCCATAAAGGTAGCTTAGCTTACCTTAGAAAATAGCCAGCCATTGTTTCTTGGGGCAAACAAGACAATGGTTGTTGAATGTTCATTTACATTTTTACTTGTGAACGATCCTAATGAAGCTTTGGATATGTGCCTAGATCACAGATGTGTCAGGTCTGGACCTTTCCCCACGTAATTAGTATTCAACAGAAACTGTATGTCCACCATTATGGAACATGCATTATAAACACAGCAGTGGTTTAAAATCTAGGTTTGATATAAATGGTTTGTTATAGATTGATATAAAGGACACATTTATGGGGACCAATCTAAGGAAATGGTTTAGGCTATATTAAGAGCAACAACACCCATTGTTATTTATTTTCTAACAGGTCACAACCGCTACATGGAACTGGAGCGGGCACACATCTCCTTGCTGTCTGTCTTCCATCATCTTGGCTCCTCTTGATGTAGGCTACTTGAAGAGTCCAGACCTCCATGCAACATCTCCCTTTGCATTTTTTTAAATGGTTATGGTTCCTCTAATGTAAATGTTTCACACGACAGGACAAAGTAATTGTGTAGTAAACACAACAGGATCATTACATATATACATATAGCCTACATTTAATTTTCAGCTGATCAAAATAAACATTAAGAGAAAATAAACATTTAAACCTTGTCAACCAATATATAAGGCTAGCATATTTACATATGTTTACAGTCCATCAGCAGGTATTCAAATAATCATTGTAAACAATGTATACAGGTTTGTAGGCCTACATCTACATGCTGAAGAGGAGTAGTGGAAAAGTGATGACTACTTTAGATATAACTGAGAAGATTAGCTTAAAACAAAACAGAATTATGTTTTGTAACTGACCCAACAGTTTTTATCTTTAGAAGACTGACTACTGTGTTGATGTTCTTTTCCTCTAATACTATGTGATATCACTGATATTATAAAAAATGTGTTCAATTATATATAAAAAAAAAACAATAAATGACACTAAAGCAAAGGGTTACGTGTCTCCATTCAGACATGTCTCCTTTCCGACATGTCTCCATTCAGACACTAACCCTATCTCTAACCCTAACCCTAAACCTTAGGCCCATGGGAGTGTCGCCACTCCGACAATAAGAAGTCACTGTCGGAGTGGAGATATGTCTGAATGGAGACACTTTAGAAAGTGGACATCATCTCTCTGTATTCCTATGAGAGGGACGAATGATTCCTATAATTGTTATTGTATTTATTTTATTGAGACCATACAAATATTGTCAATAAAGTTGTTGATGACAGCCAATGCATGTGGAACACCCTCTGTCAAACTGTCTATGATGCAGTCATCCGCCAGCTTCCATTTCCTAGAGGAGAAAGACAAGATATGCACTTGATTGTCATACGTTTTTGGTATGTTTGGTATGTTTTAAATATGTTTTAAATTGCTAAATAATTACATTTCATTAGTTGTATGGGTTAATTCATTTATTTCCATCTACAAAGAACGGCCCAATCACACCAAAAATAACAGACAATGGTCATTTAAATTGTAGTTGTAGCCTAGTTCTTGGTGTGAACGAAGCTGTGAATACATGCATTTAGATCACAGATGTGTCAGGACCTATTGCCCAATAAATTAGTATTCAACAGAAACTGAACGTCCACCATTATGCAAACAGTATAGTGGTTTAAAATTTAGGTTTGATATAAAGTAGCCCTGAAACATGACGGTCGTGAGTGACCATGTGTCAGGGCTAGATATAATGATATGTTACAGATATATTTAAGGACAAAAAGCATAAGTCACAGGCGATATTCCTGCCAGAATGACTATATGGAAATGGTTTAGATTAAGCCAAAGCTATGGTGAGTGTGCATTGACATAAACATGATATGATTATAGTTCCTTCCACAAAAATAAAACGTAGCCTACACAGGAAAATAGCTACCATGTTAGCACAGCTAGCTCAATTCCTACAGTCTGTCCCACTCTTCTTATAACTATTGAATAAAAGGTTTAGTTCTAGCTGGTTTAAAGGTGTTGCACTGCCATGGTTCACCGGTTAGAGTGATGAGAGGTGGAATCCCATTGTTATGGTTTTTATTTCTATATAACGACAAGAAAATACAATACATCATTATACAGTTAAATACAGACATTTCAGCAATACATACAAAGTTACACCACTCCAAGGACACCAATAGTCTCTAGGTTAACTCCAAGGACACCAAGTGCATTTGCATTACTATTTAGTTTCAGGCATACAGGATTACACATTTCACAACCACCAATAAAAAGGCAATATGCATCCAGGTACAAACCACTCAACATTATATTTAAACAGACACTAGGCATAGGGCCATCAAGACAAACAATAACCAATAAAACATACAAGGCACAAACTTACTCAAGTGACGCATAACTTCTATATGGGACTCAAGGCCAGGGCTCTGGTACTACCTGTCTCCATCTCTGCCAAACTACAACTGAGCAGAGCACAGACTCAGAGGCAGTATATATACCCGGTAACCAATTATCAGTGAGTGAGTTCAGGTGTGGGGATTGAAGCAGGTGAAGTGGGTGGAGCCAATCAGGGGGAAGGTTGGTGACTTTTATACAGCCGCCCCAAATACGGAGTATTTCAAACACTGAAAAGTCACTGAAGTTGGGAGGGGGTCTCGCCGCCCCGTGACGGGAGATTGGTTGAGGGGGGGGAGGGGGGGGGCTCAGGCGGTGGCAGCTGAGGGGGCCCAGGTGCTGGGGGAGGCTCAGGTGGTGGCTGTGGGGGCCCACATGCAGGGGGAGATGGAGACTGAGGAGCCCTGGTTGCAGGAGGAGGAGGAGCCCTGGGCGGCGCTGCAGGAGGAGGAGGAGGAGCCCTGGGCGGCGCTGCAGGAGGAGGAGCCCTGGGCGGTGCTGCAGGAGGAGGAGGAGGAGCCCTGGGCGGCGCTGCAGGAGGAGGAGGAGCCCTGGGCGGCGCTGCAGGAGGAGGAGGAGGAGCCCTGGGCGGTGCTGCAGGAGGAGGAGGAGGAGCCCTGGGCGGTGCTGCAGGAGGAGGAGGAGGAGCCCTGGGCGGCGCAGCAGGAGGAGCCCTGGGCGGCGCAGCAGGAGGAGGAGGACTGGGCGCGGGAAGCTTGGCTGCAGGAGGAGACTTGGGCACATCAAGCTTGGCTGCAGGAGGAGGAGACTTGGGCGCAGGAAGCTTGGCTGCAGGAGGAGGAGGAGACTTTGGCGCAGGAAGCTTGGCTGCAGGAGGAGGAGGAGACTTGGGCGCAGGAAGCTTGGCTGCAGGAGGAGGAGACTTGGGCGCAGGAAGCTTGGCTGCAGGAGGAGGAGACTTGGGCGCAGGAAGCTTGGCTGCAGGAGGAGGAGGAGACTTGGGCGCAGGAAGCTTGGCTGCAGGAGGAGGAGGAGACTTGGGCGCAGGAAGCTTGGCTGCAGGAGGAGGAGACTTGGGCGCAGGAAGCTTGGCTACAGGAGGAGGAGAAGACTTGGGAAGCGAGGCAGAAGGTGGCGCCCGGGGAACTGGAGGCGAGGCAGGAGTAGGCCTGGATGGTGGAGTAGAGGTCTTGGTGGGCCTGGTCTTGGATTCGTTTAAGATGAGTTCATAAATCCTGTTGCTCTCCTCAAACCACTCAGTCCACTCCTGGTCCGTTTTCGGGTTAGCCGGGTTGTTTAGGCGATAGGTGACGAGCTCATACAGGCTAGGCTCAGCCATGGCAATGCTCTATTCTCGGCGTCGAAGGACCATGAATAAAAGGTTTAGTTCTAGCTGGTTTAAAGGTGTTGCACTGCCATGGTTCACCGGTTAGAGTGATGAGAGGTGGAATCCCATTGTTATGGTTTTTATTTCTATATAACGACAAGAAAATACAATACATCATTATACAGTTAAATACAGACATTTCAGCAATACATACAAAGTTACACCACTCCAAGGACACCAATAGTCTCTAGGTTAACTCCAAGGACACCAAGTGCATTTGCATTACTATTTAGTTTCAGGCATACAGGATTACACATTTCACAACCACCAATAAAAAGGCAATATGCATCCAGGTACAAACCACTCAACATTATATTTAAACAGACACTAGGCATAGGGCCATCAAGACAAACAATAACCAATAAAACATACAAGGCACAAACTTACTCAAGTGACGCATAACTTCTATATGGGACTCAAGGCCAGGGCTCTGGTACTACCTGTCTCCATCTCTGCCAAACTACAACTGAGCAGAGCACAGACTCAGAGGCAGTATATATACCCGGTAACCAATTATCAGTGAGTGAGTTCAGGTGTGGGGATTGAAGCAGGTGAAGTGGGTGGAGCCAATCAGGGGGAAGGTTGGTGACTTTTATACAACTATGGTCCCACTAAATCATTCTCAAACCGAAAACAATAGCAAGAGAACCAAGATTGCAATGCCATTATTAGTCTACTGTACCTTTCGAAATTAAACGTTGCTGTTGCCTTTCATCTGAAGAAAAAAACGGGAAGCGCTCACTATCCCGACTATCCGCTGTTCCGACATGGTCGGCAGGTTAGTTACTTAGCGTCGGCAGGTTAGTTACTTAGCGTAAGGCAGGTTAGTTACTTAGCGTAAGGCAGGTTAGTTACTTAGCGTAAGGCAGGTTAGTTACTGAGGTAAGGTTTACTGAGGTTAGGTTTAGGGTTGGGGGTAGAGTTAGGGTTATAGTTTTAGTGTCGGAATACCGGACCGTCGGAACTCTGATGCGGACCCGAAAAAAACATCCATAGAGAAAAACGGGAGAGTGTTTTTTGCAGATCGTTAAGTCCTGCTTTAGGATACTAAACCAACAGATAAAAGTCCTAAATTCACTCGTTTTTTAACTTGTAAGGATCAACACCAATGACCCTGATATTTTCTTCATATCGTTTTCTCTCTACAGTTGATAAATGTCCTGTCGGGTCCATTGATTTGGCTGCAGCCAAAGCAGACGCGTTCAACACACAGCGTTGCTATGGAATGCTTGGAATGTAAACATCTTGTTGCCAACCGCAAGATGGCGGTGGGCGGACCAGAGTACAGCGGGGAGGGGCAGAAAGGCCACTATTACAGGCCACAACCTGAGATTGTTAATAATGTAATTATTTAAATGTCATATACATATTTTTTGCTTTGTTTATATTATTATATTATATTTTGCAATAGTTTTGTTAAATAATTAATTAGAAGGGTAGGCATTATAAGCTTTAGCTTCAGCCTTCTCCTTTTCGGTCCAGCAGTCGTGTGCTGCTTTGTTTTTCCTGTTTTGTTTTAACTGTTTCTGTTTTTATTATGTGAAATGTTTTGCTTTTCTGTTCTGTTTTTACAAATGGAATGTTGTTTTAAATGTAAACAATGACCGAAATAAACTTAAACTTAAACTTAAGAACCACGGATCCTTAATATCACCAGGGGCCATTCTAAGATGAAAGACTGGAGGTATGTTTTGAAATATAGATGATATAATCAAATACAATTATTATTGTGCGTGTTTGCGTGTTACATGGTCCTTGTATGGTTACACACATAAATGTTACCCCACATTCATTGGTGATGATCCATTTGCATGTATGTTACTCTATGTCGGTATAGATCCATTTGTCTTTATCCACATGTGCGGTGTGGGGTATTCCTACACAGCTGTATCAAAGGAAATGAAACAGAGTTACAGTTAATATTTAAAACAGGATACTGTGTCATTAAACATGCAGTATAAAACGTAGTATAATTCCTTGAGTGTTGACTGTGAATTCATGTATTCACATGTAGCTCATTCAGTTTGTTCAGCTTTCATCTCAAAACCTCCCAAGTATCTCTGGTCAGTTATAATTCTCTCAACAAACACTTGGGGCCCTGTTTTTGACCATCCTAAACCCTAAATCCCTAAACTTCTTTATCATTTTGAAACACATTTTTTAATTATAGTTCAAATAGCTGATCTACAACTTGCTGATCTACAGCTAGGTGATGTACAGCTACCGTATATAAACAAACTATCAGGATTTGACGGTGCATGAGCAGCAAGAGGCATGCGCAGGAGAAGCGGACCAGAGCATGATCTACAAGCGCTCACAACATGTCGATGTAGATCGGCTATTTTGAGCATTAAAAACAATATAATCAAAATATTATAAAAGGGGTATTTCACTTTCAAAAAATCTTTTGGTAATTTTATCATCTAATCAGGCTTTTATGAACACCCTGAACAGTTTTTAATTAGCTTGATTCAATATTTAGATATTTGATGTAAATGTTACCAGGCCCTCCAGGCCCAGGGCCTCTCCCCACACACATCCATTGTAACTTCAAACTTCATTTTAACCATGATAGATTCATTAAAAACACACATTATTTTTTCTGGTGACCCATACTACCCTCCTAATATGTGAGCAGGCCGTGTTTTTTCGATAACTTTTTTCATTTATTTTTAATAATTATTTTTTTGTATTTTATTTTTTCCATTTTTCCAAATAATTATTAAAAATAAATGAAAAAAGTTATCGAAAAAACACGGCCTGCTCACGTATTAGGAAGGTAAAATGAGTCTCCAGAAAACATAACTGGTGTTTTTAATGAATCTATCATGGTTAAAATTGAGTTTGAAGTTACAATGGGTTTGTATGTGGAGAGAAGCCCTACCACTGCTCCCTGTTGAAAGTGGAATATCCCTTTAACAATGGAAAGAAGTTTATGGGTTTAGGATTTAGCATGGACGAAAATGGGGCCCTTAGTCTCAAAATATAATTGATTGAGGACTCCGATGCAACTAATCAGTGTTATGATTTTTTTCTCCAATTTGACATTACATAATTTTGTTCATGTGAAGATTATATAAAAATGACAAATGACAAATGGTTTATATAGCTGTAGATCAGCTAGCTCAGCTTTTTGAACTATTTAAAAAACCTCCCTCCTATAGGTGTAAACAGGATCATGTGGGGGTTTCAGGGGATAGCCATTGCCATTCGCTGGAAGGAATGAGTGAGTGAACGCAGTATAGAGCATCGCAGTTGAAGCCCCACCCCGTCCTCACTCTGGTGTCGGAAGCGTTTTCCCCATTCATAACTTCCCTAGACATTTCATAAAGTATTTATTTAAACGTTTTTAAGCCTTGGACAAAGCCACCTCGGCTGGAGAGGAATCATGACAATATTCAAAAATCTTTTGAATGCAAAGATTAATTAGAAAGCTGAAAAAAAGGGCAGGGTACAAGACTGTGTACATCATTATATTTTAAATTGCGGAAACTACACTCCCAGAATGCATTGCAAATTACACTTGTTTCAGCCCTTAAATCACGCTCAGTTTAGTTATCCAGGCCAGCATATGACCTGAAATGTAGTGATTGTCATCTCTGTGGACACTCTTATCGTCATCCTTAACATATCATATTTGTAAAAGAAAGACGATCGCTCACGGAGTTCTGCTGAAGTGCAATAATCTGCCGGGCAGACAGGGGGCAGCAGCTACTTCCGCGGTAACCGCAAGATATGTGAAAGAAGAAGAAGCTAGACCAATCACAGACGTAGATTTCACGGGATGTCCATGTTTAGCAGTATGGGAAATGAAGTTCTTCTCCGTGCGATCTTGATTAAAACGTGTTTTTACTAAAACTAGAGTGATTGCATACATACTCTGGGGTTCTACAGGAGCATATAGAACCATTTTACAACCACCAGCCGAGTGGTAAGTGTACATTGAATTGCTACGACTTTGTGGCTGATAATGAAAAACCCTATGGTCAAAATGAATGGCGAGTTTGCTTCCGACACCTCATTGCGATGCTCTATGACGTCAGGCCCCGCCAGGCTAGGGGGGAGGGGGGATACGGGATAGGGGATGTTTATTTTATTATTTATTTATTTATTTTTTACTCATAATAATGTACATTGTAATCTACATGTGAGCCTCTGTGCTACTTCTATTTGAAAATGTAATACACATATTTGAAAAGAAAGATTATACTAAGATTTCCCCCTGTAATGACACCTCTCTCTGGTTCCGATTTAAACAATTTGAGAACGTAACTGTGCCTTGTATCTTGCATTGCTGGATTCAGCATTCAAATGCCTTTCCAATTAGCATTTTAGCCTTTCATAGGAACAGGGGGGTTTGTTTTTCATTTGTGTGTGTGTGTGTGTGAGTGTGTGCGTGCGTGCGTACGCAAATATTAATATCAATAATTCAACATTAAGACAACCCGGTTCGAGAGTGGTGTCTTCGGATCGGTCTCGGTGAGACGGACGCAATGGCACCTTCCTGGTTTAAGGGAACCAGAGAAAGGCAACGGGGAAGTTCTCAAAGAAATATACAGCAAATGTGCTGGGGAATTTGTTGGTTGAAAAACTGAAACTAAAATAATCATAAGAAATCCAAATATGGGCCTAAAAATTAACGGACAGTTTCCTTGTACTCAGGGGATTTGTGAATTTGAATGACAATATTGATGAATATATTTAATATATTAATATATTAAAATAAGACTTTTATGAAAAAGTGAAAAAATGTGAATAAGGGCGCTGCGACGTTGAGGAAGTGACGGCTAAGACGTCCTCGGAATTCCGAACGCAATGGTGCACCATTCAACGACGCCGGACGCACCATTCGGCCGGTATCGCACATTCCCCACCGGAAAAAATGAAAGAATAGCATATATGCTGAATTTTGAATAACTTCCCGGAAAAAATCTTCCATACAAAAATGTTATTTGCATTACGATCGCGTCGTCGAAATACATATGTGGCGGAGAGAGTCGCAGCCCCAGCCTGAAGCCTCAAAAGTCTAGTATCTGCTCTCATTCCATAGGGATATTCCTTTGGAGTAATGGTTAAGATATTGGACTTTCACACGGGAGACCCGGGTTCGAAGCCGGGTGGGGAGGTCCGGATCACCTCCGTTACATTGGTGCCGTGACCCTGATCCGGGCTTCCCCATAGGAGGAGGTCAAAGGGGGGTGAGTGTGGCGGAGAGTCGCAGCCCCAGCCTGAAGCCTCAAAAGTCTAGTATCTGCTCTCATTCCATAAGGATATCCCTTTGGAGTAATGGTTAAGATATTGGACTTTGACTTCGAAGCCGGGTGGGGAGGTTCGGATCACCTCCGTTACACATATAGGTCTAACTCGTTTTATTCACTTCGGGAAGTTTGGGGCGTGATAACTGTTATGTTATGTTATTGCTACTCATATGTTGTTTTGCATATTATTGTAGGCCTATTGTCTTTTGTCATTGAATGTCTCGATGAACTGAATACAAAGGAATGCAATGGAAATGAGCCCTGGCTTTTTAGTTTTTTCTTTTTTTTACAATGTCGTCAATTAAATGAAGTCCCCTCACATCTGTGGGCAAATTACATCCTGCACATAATTCCACATCAAACTCTGCTCTGAGTCTAATGATCATTACATCCTGATGTGAAAGAAAATGTGTCAAAAAATAAAACATGACGGTTGTTATGCAGTTCTTTCTTTTTCTTTTTACCCCTTGTTCTCCCCAATGTAGTAGTTATGCCAAAGGATTCTTCCCCACACTCATTTCTCTCTTTTCACTGCTGTTGTATCCTACTGACTCACTAGTGCAGGGGTTTTCAAAGTGGGTGACGGGGCACCCTGGGGTGCCGCGACAGCAGTCCAGGGGTGCAAGATCATTTGATGATATTTTTTTACTCCAATTATTACTTAATTAACAATATATATTTAGTATAATTTTAAACTTGAAGTAGGCCTACAGAGCAATTTTCAGTCAGTTCCAAGTCTTAACCAAAATGGGTATTAGGCCTATCTCACAAGTCACAACATAATCACTAAAATATCCCAGAAAACACTAGCCGTCATTTAGCCCAATGGTTATGTTTAGCCCTCATTTGAACCGTCTATCGTCAGTCTGTCTATAGACCGATTGTAGCTGATTACATTTAATCCATTATTCCATACTTGTTGATTAAAAAAACAGCTTTAATATCCACACCTGGTTTTCAAATGTTGGACTAAAGTAATTTTAAGAGCCAATTTCACTATAGTCTAGTTTAGTTGTAGCCGTCATCTGAACGCTTCCATTTAAACACCGTTTAGGACAAACGTGTGTTAGACCATCTTTTTTTTTAAATATATTTTTATCAAGTTGTTCATTATCGGATGCTAACAGTATCTCCCGGTTCTACCTTAATAGTTGATTGCATCCACTGAGCAGGTTTCTGGTCATTGCACATCTTATAGCCGAAGACGTGCTGGGCAATACCTTTGAAACATTCTAAAAGTGTAATAAATAATGGCATAATGCCGTGGTGCTGCTATGGCAGCATACTATTACTTCTCTGAGTTACATAATTCATTCTGACACCAACAGACACAAACACGTGTTGTGTACACAAGACTGCATGTCTCCCCACCCCCACCATACGATAATGATTAAATAAAATCGTTTGCTATACATCAATATAAAGTTAGTTTGTGTTGTCAAACAAATGCACCGACCTCAAACGAACAGCGGGAGGCGATGTCAACTACTAATAGCTGCTGGAATACACACAAGTAACAAGCTGTGCCGTGGTTTCGGTAGCGCACAGGTTTCATTAATATATGCTGCCATTTAACAATACCTTCGTACTCTTTAACTGCCATTCGTCTCCATAGACTTCCATGTAATTCATAGTGCACGGATCATGCACACCCATGCCTAGATAATGCACCACGTGTGTCCACATTGCTCACAGCTTTCAAACAAAAAAATCCGAATGGAAATCCGTTCAGGCATTCATGAGATAGCAGCCATTATGTTTTACACTGTTGTGAGCTTGGAGGTCTGCTACCTGAGTTGTATGGGGGTTGTATGGGGGTTAAACAAGCAATTTCGCGATCGCTATCATGCCTACTAACGTTTTTGGGGTCCCAAAAAATTTTTTGAAAAAAAAAAATTTTTGAATTTTTATTTTTATTTTTTTTCAAAATGGCGGAAATTCTCGGGTTCCTCGGGCGTGGCAGGGAGGGACATCGCGAAATTCTCGGGTTCCTCGGGTTTGGCAGGGTATGAGTTAACAGAAGGTCCGGAGTTCGAACTCCGTCGACTCCCAGTGTCAAATAATAACAGTGTAAGAAATCATTACAAATACGATCAGCTGCGGTAGTTCGAGTAGCATACGGCTCTCAGAACCAAAGAATAGTGATTTTAAACCCTGCTGGCTGATCATTTTCACTACATTTTCACTACTTTCGGCGGCCGCTAGCGGCCGCTAACGGCGTTTAAATGACGGTGATACAATGTCTTGGCTTGGTATAGCCGGTGAAAAAACTTTAAAATTTAAACTCGTCACAGACCGGATCTAGCTAGACGCCCGGTTACGGCGAAAACGCCATTTGAACGCGTTTCAACCACCAAATTGCTTAGTGGGATGCTATAAACATAAGGTGCTGGGAGTGAAAATTATGAATATAATGTAGGGGTGCCTCGGATGAAAAGAATATTTATAGGGGTGCCCTGAGCCAAAACAGTTTGGGAATCCCTGCACTAGTGAATCAGTCTGTCAGTCATTCAGTGACAGTTACACATCTCCTCCACCAGGGGGCGAAAGGCATTAAAGCAACAGTGCCTGGATCCATTATTGCGCATGCGCTAAACACGTTGATCCGGAAGCCGGATCTTCCGGAAGTAGAATGTTTCTGGCGTGGCGTTTCCACAACAAAGGAACTGTTGGTGTTTCATGGTGGTTTTGGGACGCGACCAACGAACCTAAGCATAAAGGTGGTTGCCGGGGGGCAAGGAGCTCCGCTGTGTTCACTTGGACCGCGCGGAGGTGCCGAAAGTCGGGGGGACACCCGGGACAGGACATAACTCGACTCGCTCGCTTTAGCTCGGCTGCGGTGTCTCACGTGGATCAAGTCCGCTTGAGTGTTGGTGTTTAGTTTCATGGTGGTTGGGACACAGCGCGTGGTGAAAAGCTTCTCATATTAAAAGGAGTTAAAACGCTTCAAATGGAGTCTGTACGGCTGAAGATAAATAAACACATGACGTCGGTGGGAGAGGAGATATTGTGTGTTTTAGAAAAGCAACAAAGTGTTGATGTTTGTCATGTGAAGCTCGATGTCAGAGTGTTTGTGTTGGAGCGCCTCCGTGCGGCCGCAGAGGTCATGTGCAACCTCTTCCAGAGAGAGATGGAGACACTACACAACACCCAACTACACACTGCAGGTATGTCTGTTACACACACAACACCACACTACACACTGCAGGTATGTCTGTTACACACACAACACCACACTACACACTGCAGGTATGTCTGTTACACACACAACACCACACTACACACAGCAGGTATGTCTGTTACACACACAACACCACACTACACACTGCAGGTATGTCTGTTACACACACAACACCACACTACACACTGCAGTGTCTGTTACACTTAAACGTACATGTCTCAGAAGCTTAATTTCAAATATATATGCTTATTCCATGGCCATAGATGTTGCAATTCTCTTCGGGTGGGTAAAGTAACCGTTTCTTCAGTAGTGTTCAATAAAAATGCATTTTAATCTGAATGGTGGCCATTTTCGGCATATTTCCTCCATATGTTTCAACTGATTGATTGATTGAAGACTTTATTAGAAGTTTGCATAGGAAAAGGTACAGTTTCATGACGGTACAGTTCACTGGTACAAGGTCTACTAAAAGGAGATCCTAGAAAAGACTGAGCTTATTTCGACAGGAAACCATTTAAGTATCTCATATAACACTGAATGACAGACGAACTACGCAACCCTATCGGTTGGGGTTGTTTCGAGGTCCCAGTAGACAGAGGCTAACCTGCCAACGCGAGTGAATGCTAACCTGCTCATGCAGGTGAATGCTAACCCAAAGCCTAAACCCTAACATTAAGCTTAAACCTAACCCCTACCCTTACCCTAACCAGACTACTGGGACCTCGAAACAATAGAAATAACAAGATTCTGCCTTTGGTTGGGCAGGTGTACGGCACTCTGAAATGGCCACTCTTTATTGAAAGATACGGAAGATAAGGGCGGCAGTGGCTCAGGGGTAGAGAAACCGTCATTAGAACACAGAGGGTTCCCGAAGGATTCCCAGTTTGATCCCGGACTCCCTCAGAGTTGGTGTTGAAGAGTCCTTGAGCAAGAACCCCTGGTTGCTCCCGATGAGCAGGTTGGTGCCTTGAATGGGTGAATGTAAATCTATGTAAATCGCTTTAAATAAAGTCGCTATATAAATGCACCATTTACCATTTAAGGGTACTTCTGCGGGCCTGAAGAGAATTGTAGAATCAGTGGTCATCGAGTAAGCACTTTATATTTCATATATTTATATTTATAGATCAGGCTTTTGCTGTGGTAGCCTATATCCCTATATCTCTCTCTCATAATGTTCATAGGGCTCAATAGTGGGCACGTTTGTCCCACTACAACCAGACAGGTTAAAAGTATCAATTTCAGACATATATTTCCAACAACCTATTGAAAAAGAAATAATAATAATAATAAAAAAGCTGAAACTACCGAACAAAACCACTTTGCACAGTGAAATCGATGGTTAGTTAATCGAAGGATAGTCGCTCAGTCGTAAGTTGTAACTCATGACATGAGTTTTGTTTGTAGTAGTCCCATACATACATCATTGTGTTCATGCTTAGCTGTACACTTCTCAAAATGAAAATCAAAACATATCGGGCGAGACTGATTCATCAACAAAAGAAGTCATGCCCATATGTGCTGTCCAGATATGGGCATGAAAGGGACAAGGACTGACAGATATGTATGGTCATATCAGTTGGATTGGCGGTGCGACAGAGGTGTGAGTGCTCCATTGTGGCCCAAACTCTTGACCTATAGCAGCGAAAATAGCTTACATCAGGATGGGGACAATTAATTTATCTCTTAGAACAAGTAGTGACTGATCCTTTCAACTGAACAAAACAAACTAAACGTCTATAGTTTGATTTGATTACGTCATGGTATAATATACGGTTGCTGCATGGTAACCAAAAGTTCTTTCTACTGGTGATTTCCACAGAGCACCACAGGGAGAGGTCTACAGAGTCTAGAGAGATGGCCTCCCAAACATATTCAACGTTGTCAGAGGAACAGCGAGAGATGGACAAGGGACGTGGACTGTTGGATGCAACGATGCAACCTGTTGTGAAGTTGTACAGGATAGGTATGTAGTGTTTTATTTACTTTACCTGTTGTAAAGTTGTACAGGATAGGTATGTACTGTTTTATTCAATATGGTTCAATCCTGTAGTAATGTTGTACAGGATAGGTTTGTAGTGTGTTAATGAATACAATAATTCAAGCCCAAAACACGCTTGCCCCGTGTCAAATGCTGGCGATATTGCAACGTGCGGCACCAGGTATTCCTAAAAGCAACCTCTATGTCTATGTCTAAACTTATTCCTAAACTTAACCTTAGTAAAACTAGGTCTAAACCAAACCTTATTATTAAACGTAACTTCAGTAAAACTTTGCTTAAACCTAACCTTCTTCATAAACCTCTGAAAACTATTCCTTCTGTGGAAAAAATGGGAGTGTGTTTTGGGTTGAGCTTTCCGGTTACCCTTAATTCTTATGACAATTATTATTATTATGAGAGTGTACAAATGGAACCAAATGGACCCTTACGGGTTGATCTGGTTCCATTTGTACACTCCCAGAGTTAAACACCCGTAAGGGACCATTTGGAACCCCCCCAAGGAACCAGGGTCCCTGAACCACACCTTGAGGTCCACTGGTGTAGCAGAGTGTTTACAGCGAGACAAGATGCACAATGTTTGATCAGAATGGAACTGAGCCTTCATTAGTATCATTAGCTACACCTGTGAAGAAAGTAAGGAAGAGGCCCAATATTTTCTATTATGGCTTGCATGGAGCCTAATGGGCTGGTGAGTGGTGCTAGTACCGCTATATTCTAAATAGTCAATGCATACTTGTCCTGTAACTAGGGCTGACCCCAAAAAATCGAATATTCGAAGCTTCGTTCGAAGGCACGGTATTCGAATTTAAAAAAGAAATTCGAATAATCGTCCGTTTGTCCTTTGGGGGGGCGCGTGCCTTAGCTTGCCCCTCGCTCCACTCTAGAGTGATAACGTCACCCCCTTCTCATACACGTGTTAACATTAATAACAAGCCAACAACAAGAGCAAGCATGAAGCCATCAGAATGGTCGCCGATGAAGAAAAGAAAAGACAGCGCGCTGTCACATATAACCGCGTGCATGGGTGTTGCACCGACATTGGTTTGTCGGAGAAATGTGTGACACCAATGTCTGAGTAACATCACCCAATGCAACTATGCGATGCAGTCGCCTGTGCCGGGCCAGTGTCGGTGTAACATGCATGCGGTTGCTGTCTTCCAAGTTCCACACGCACGCTGACAGACACACAAGCTTGTTCTTCAACAGGGAACAAACAGCGAAAATTGGATTTTACAAAACGGACCCCGTCAGCGTTGATCCCGTTTTAAAGACGAAAAAATAGCTTAAAACCAACTTGCTAGGGTTATGTTGTCGTGATGTTGATGAAGACAAGTTTATATCTGATCTGCGAGCTCAAAACTAGTCGCACCCGCATAGTTGTCTGAGTTGTATGAGTGGAACGTTAAATCAGACTTACTGCAGTGCAATTATTTACTATAAAATCTACTATTACATTTGCGTGTACATACTAGGGTTGTACGGTTTCCATTTTTTCTTAACCTCGGTTTAGGCCCCCCCCCCAAAACCCCGGTACACGGTTTTACACGGTTTTGCTTTAACTGGTCTGAGGAGTGAGGACAGCTGTTAAATTAATCCAACCTGAGACTGCTATTACAGTCTTTCACCAACAGATGGCTCCCTTCTTTGCCCATTTCACACTATTACAGATGAGTGCAAATCATTAATTATTCTTTAATGCAGAGTTGCTGACACATTAAAACAGCCAGACAACATTTTGACAAAATTACCATTTAGACTGGCTGCTAGCTATTGCTAAAGGGTAAATTAAAGCAGTTTCCTTTCAGTGTTTAAAGAAAGAAGTGACCACGACCAGATCATTATAGGGAGAAACAAACTGCACTTTATTTTAACAGACGCTGCTCAGGAGTCAGTGCTCATGCCTTAGTTGGCCACTTGGCCTATGACAGAAAATTGTAAACAAATATTTATATTGTCACATAATGGTATGGTAGGCATGTTTTCCATTCTCCAATAAAATAACACAAAAAAGCTTCTTTAACAATCATTGTAAACCGTTTCTCTGTAAAATCTGACTGAAAACAGTTAACTCTTATACCGCTTTGAACGTTCCTGTTCGCCCCAATTCTCAAGAGACCTCCGCGCCAATACGGCGCTCGTTCGCGTTCGTTCGTTCGTTCGTTTACCTTGTTGAAGCTGATGAGGGGTCGCGCCGCCGTGTACTGTAAACACATTTTCCGCGGTGATGGTGTAAAAAATCCATTATGCGTTAACATCAACGGAGACCAATTCACTTCCTTGTTGATTTCTCTGGCTGTGAGGCTCTGTGGCCAGTGACTGGTCTGAATCACATAACAGGCAAATTCACATTCATTCTCGCATGACGCCGCCCTCTGCTGCCTGGCAGACCAAAGTGCACTATTGCACAATCAAAAAAATAAATAAATAAATAAATAAATAAATGTCTGTCTATCTACTATAACGTCGCAAAGGTAAGCCGCTTTTTGATGGCACCAGACCCAATAAATAAATAAATAATCTGGCAGTAGGAGAGTTAATAAAGAATTTATAAAACAAATTCACATATTTTCAGAAGGTGCCATTTATTTAGCCTAACAAAAGGCAGCTTCAAGTTTAGTGCAAAATTAACTTACATCTTTGTAAACATTGCTGCTAGGCTCAGTAGGCTGTGGCCTATTATTTTCAAGTTATGTAAGTATAATTAGCCCAACAGGCTTTAAGTTTGACAATAACAAAGGTGACTTCAGTGTTCAGTACAAATAAAATAATAAAACAAATTAAACCAAATAAAATGCCATCATGGCAAGTATCAGTGCAAGTAGCTGCAGCAGCACACTCATAAAACATAAATTAAACTAAATAAAATGGCATTATGGCAAGTCTGTGCCCTTTCTAATTAAATAAACGTTGTGGGTCGCTATATTCTTTAGCCATTATTTAAACACAATAGCCCAGTAAGCCCACTATCACTGTCACAGTGAATCTACTCAAGATTCTTAGCCAAAAACACAAGCATGTCCACTTTTTCTGGTTTAAGGAGACTTTGTGAGGCGCAAACTACATTACCAGCTGTGCTGAAGACGCGCTCAGAAGCCGTACTGGTGGCACAAACACACAGGTATTTCCTGGCAACGATCGCCAATAATGGCAATCGATCTGCGTTGTTTTTCCACCAGACAAGGGGATCTTCATTCCCATCTAGGACGGGTTCTCTCAAGTAGGTAGCCAGCTCATCTTTTGCCTTTTGCTCTGGGGTTTCAGCTGGCCGGGCGGTTGCAAATGCAACACTTTTTTGGAGCATACTGGCCAGTGACATCTTCTTCTTTTTTTGTGGTGGCGCCGCAGCAGCGGCGCTCTCGCTCGCAGTTTCCTCTGTAGCCACGGGACCGTCGGGACGTACCCTCCCTGCCAATGCGACCATCTCGGCCTGTAGATCAGCTTTTATCTCATCCAAATCAACGGCACCGCCCTCGTCCACAAACTTATCCCGGTAGCGAGGGTCAAGCATGGTGCACTTGTGCAGCATCTTCTGAGCTGCGTCAGCTGAATAATAGTTATTCAGCTTGTTAACAATTCCCAACTTGATGTTCTGCGTTAGTGTGACATCATCTTCTTGGACACGCAGCGTGTCATCTCGGCACATCTTTAACAGCGGTAGGACACAGGAGCTTGTGACATACTGTTCTGCAGACAGCATGTCTGTGAACGCAGCAACCGGTTTGAGAGCCTGGTTTATGGCTGTCAGAACATCTGTGTCACTCCAGGTGAATGTGACCCTGTTGGCACCTCTGTCCACTGACAGTACTGCTCGAATGGCTGGTTCTTGTACCAGGATACGGTCGATCATTGCTTGTCGTGAACCCCAGCGGGTCACACACACCTGTCATAAAAAAATATGATAAAATAAATTAAAATAAATAAATAAAATAAATAATGTCACGGAAATAAGGCACACGTGACGTGTGTCGGTCGGTCTATGCTACTACTTATGCAAATAACAATTAATTGAATAGATTGTATGATAATATGCATGCCAAATTTATAAACAATTGTGGGGCTATCTTACTGTAATGAGACGGTTCTCCAGTAGTCCCATCTCCCGTTGTTTCTTGTGTAATTCCTGCTGTCTGCGCCAGCTGTGTGAGAAGGCAGTAGTGATGGAATGACAAACAGCAACGGCGCGGTCCACAGTCCTCTTGTGTTCTGCCACAGAGTTGGTCACGGCCAAGTTTAGGTTATGGCCGAAACAGTTCATCCATGGCCACTTAAGTTTTGCGACGGCCGCTTTTATGTTGCTGGCGTTGTCTGTTGTTATTGCCACGAGGTTTGTTGGATCTAAGCCCCAGTTTTCACCTGCAATTCCCAGTGCATCTGCAAGATTGTCGGCGGTGTGTTGGTCAGGGAAATAGCTAGTTTGGAGGCATCTGGCAAGCAGTATCCACTCCGGTGTAATGGCATGGTAGGTCAGCGACATATATGGGGCCATGTTACGAGCTGACCACATGTCAGTCGTCAGTGAATAAAATTCACAACTCGCGACCTCTTCCTTCACGTCATCTCTAACTTTGTGGTATAGGGCAGGTATCGCCGTCTGTGAAATATACCGTCTATCTGGCAGCTCATACTGGATCCAATTTAGTCACCATCTCTTTGAATTCCTTCTTCTCCACTGTGTTGAAAGGCAACATTCCCTTTGCTATATAGTTAGTTACAGCTGCAGTGCATGCCTTCCACCTTGTGCTGGTGCGGCTGTACTTTGTGCTTTTAGCAAAGGCATCTGCGATGCCTAGCTGTCCTCCAGGTGCAGGGCGCTTTGTGGCCGTGGGCTGACGGGGCTCTTGATTTTGGGTCGTCATCATGGAGTATGTTAGCGGGTGGTTCTTTTTTAGATGATTGTTTAAGTTGGACGTATTACCGTTCGCAGCCTTCACTCCGTGCATGCACAACTTGCATATAGGCTTGTCCAGGTCGCCTGGCTCTCCATTCTCGTCGGGTAGAAAGCCAAAATGTTCCCATATAGGGGCACTCGTATTTCTTTTGGAGACCAGGTCTCCAGCTGTTGTTTGGCTTGCAGCCATCATTGCTTCTCTGTGTTCCGCGGGGTTTCTTTGCTTCCGTATACGTTCTCACGTATGTGCACTGAGATGCGCGTAGCGGCGCACATGTCACATGACACGGTTCCGACGGTTTCGTTTTACAAGACCGTCAACATTTTACAACACCGTATCAAACCGGAAAACCGAAATACCGCACAACACTAGTACATACAGTACACATTGGGACTTGGGAGTTAATCTGTTATATAGGGCTCGTGATCGCGCTGCTGCTGTTGGCTGTTGCAGTCGCGATGTGTTACATTACAGACATGATTTGATTATGTCAATCCTACTGTACTGTACTGCAAAAAAAACACTTTTCTTTAATATAGAAAACATTTGTATCATAGCCTATTCTTCTTCTTCTTCGTCGCTGTATTGTTGTTTTTGATGTAATGAAAATAGGGAGCTTTATTATGAGGAAAAAACTGGTGTGTTTTCCCTTCTAAAATTGGGTAATTTTTATACACATTTCCTTAACGGTCATCACTTATGTAACCGATTTTTAATGATCAAGTTGGTGGCATGATTTCCTCCCCCATCTGTGTGTGAATGGGTGAAAGCAATGCACAATCTATGTAAAGCGCCTTGGATGAAGGCGCTATTTACATTTACCATACAACGGAAGCTTAACACACAAGGCCTTTATAAATAAATATAAGACAATGTTGCTCTCTACAAACTGCGAGAGATGGCCAACCCACTTTTTCATATAAATATGCAAGTCCTTACTCATGTCATATCAAATACCATATCTTAATAAAGTCCTTATTATATTCCTTCATTGCAGACCAGTGTGCAGAGTCCAGCCTGAAGGTGAAGATGAGTTGGAGTGTTTCTGTTAAACAGGAACCTGAAAACCACCTGGACATCAGTACGTTTCATGCCTTCTCTTCTCTTCTCTTCTCTTCTCTTCTCTTCTCTTCTCTTCTCTTCTCTTCTCTCGCTGTCTCTCTTAGAGAGAATGTTTGCAGGAAATGTCTTTTTTTTAATGCATGAGAATAGACTTATGATTTGAACTACCAAAGCTATAACACAGAGGAAACGCTGCATAAAATAACAAAGTACAAACCTTTAATGTTTTTTCTCTCATTTTATCTTTTTATTCTCCCCTAGACTTTCTTTCCCTCCCTGTGTGTGAAGAGGAGATTTTCCCTGAACATCAGGAGAGGAGTCCCAGTCTGGAGGAACCACAACCTCCACAGATTAAAGAGGAACAGGAGGAGCGACTACAAGAGGAGGCTGATGGATCAACGTTAACAGCAGTGAAAAGTGAAGGTGATGATGAAAACAGAGAGACAGAGGCTGTAGCCAGCACCTCAACTGAACACATGAAAACACAAGCTGATGTAGAGGACTGTGGAACATCACAACCAACTAGTGGTGACCAGCTCCTCTCTCCACACTGTTCTCAATCTGACGTCACTGAAGACAGTGATGAGTGGGAGGAGACCAGGGAAGGTCAGTCGGTTGTAAACACACTGGATTCACACAAGACACACAATGTGGAAGGACAAACATTGTCTTTAAGCCACAAGTTGTCCCAGGATCTGCCATTGTCAAAACAAACTCACTCCAAGAACAGCCACACAGGGAAGAAACGTTTTAGTTGTACGGTGTGTGGCAAAATGTTTAATCACAAGGTACATCTGAAGAGGCACACTGTTGTTCATACAGGGGAAAAGCCCTTTACTTGTACAGTTTGTGGTAAAGGCTGTGGTCGAAGTGGTGATTTAAAAGTACACATGAGGACTCATACAGGGGAAAAGCCCTTTACTTGTACAGTTTGTGGTAAAGGCTGTGGTCGAAGTGGTGATTTAAAAGTACACATGAGGACTCATACAGGGGAAAAGCCTTTTACTTGCACAATATGTGGTAAAGGCTGTGGTACCAGTAGTGA
The DNA here is from genome assembly GCF_963921795.1 of Nannobrachium achirus. NCBI lineage: Eukaryota > Metazoa > Chordata > Actinopteri > Myctophiformes > Myctophidae > Nannobrachium > Nannobrachium achirus. Next base: position 72,487,696 of record NC_137813.1, read on the forward strand.
TTTAAAAGTACACATGAGGACTCATACAGGGGAAAAGCCCTTTACTTGTACAGTTTGTGGTAAAGGCTGTGGTCGAAGTGGTGATTTAAAAGTACACATGAGAACTCATACAGGGGAAAAGCCCTTTACTTGTACTGTTTGTGGTAAAGGCTACGGTCGAAGTGATCATTTAAAAGTACACATGAGAACTCACACAGGGGAAAAGCCCTTTACTTGTACAGTTTGTGGTAAAGGCTGTGGTCATAGTGGTGAGTTAAAAGTACACATGAGGACTCATACAGGGGAGAAACCGTTTACTTGTACAGTTTGTGGTAAAGGCTGTGGTCATAGTGGCGAGTTAAAAGTACACATGAGGACTCATACAGGGGAAAAACCCTTAATTTGCACAGTTTGTGGTAAAGGCTGTGGTACCAGTAGTCATTTAAAAGAACACATGAGGACTCATACAGGGGAAAAGCCCTTTACTTGTACAGTTTGTGGTAAAGGCTGTGGTCGAAGTGGTGAGTTAAAAGTACACATGAGGACTCACACAGGGGAAAAAACGTTTACTTGTACAGTTTGTGGTAAAGGCTGTGGTACCAGTAGTGATTTAAAATCACACATGAGGACTCACACAGGGGAAAAGCCTTTTACTTGCACAATATGTGGTAAAGGCTTAAGTGGTACTTTAAAAGCACACATGAGAACTCATACAGGGGAAAAACCCTTTACTTGTACAGTTTGTGGTAAAGGCTGTGGTCAGAGTGGTAATTTAAAAGCACACATGAGGACTCACATAGGGGACAAGCATACAGGTTAAAACTCCTTTACTTGTGCAGTTTGTGGTACGCTCCATGGATTTATTTTGTCACTTGGCTTCTCAGTCTGGACAGCTTCCTTTCTCCAAGGGGAGGTGAGACATAGAATAGGAGTGGAATCCAGACGTGGCTTCTTATTGGTCTGTGGTGGGGTGGGACAAATACACCAGTGTGTATTGGCTGGCTGATAACGTAGCTACCCTAATCTACTCTGATTTGTTGGAACAACATCCAATCAGCAACAACGTCGCCTCCGTCAAAACTGATATACAAGTCAACTGAATCATGGCCAGACTGAGAAGCGAAATGATAAAACTGATCCACGAAACGTAGTGTAGCAGGCTGGCACCCTGGCTTCATACAGGCAGGAAAACCCTTTAGCTGCGGTTTGTGGCAAATGCTTGGTCAAGATAAGGAGGATTCAAATAACTGTATTATGGATGTAAGCAATTTACCCCGAGTGAGAGGACATTATGCTCTGATAATGTCCTGTGTGAGGGGGTGATCGGACGAGGCGAAGCCGAGTCCGATAACACCCTCACACAGGACATTATCAGAGCATAATGTCCGACCCCGAGTGGTAAATAGCTTTTCTACCACTTTTTTCCGTATACATGAAAGAAAACACATAGTTGTAACTTGCAAGGATATTAAGTTCCGGCCGTAAATAGAGGCTGTTCGCTTCCAGAAAGGCATAGGTTCAGAGAAAAGGGGCTTTAAAGTTGGCGGATTGCATTGGATCCAAATAAATCGGCGACGTCGTACGCACGTTAGTAAACATAGGACCGCTACGACCGTCATATGTTGGTTGGGGGAAAGGTGTTCCGACTACCTCCTGAAGTCCCCGGATGTACACTGAGGCGCATTGATCTCGTCCTCACACAACTGCGGCGGTTGTTCTGCCATAACCTCCGGAATTTTGCCAATCAGAATCCAGTATTTGAACATGTGACTAGAAAAAGTGGTAGAAGTCTTAATTAACGCCAGGTCTTGTGGAGGTGTGACCAATGCCATGCTGCTATTGTGGGCACAGATATAAAGAGCTAGATGCCTCGTTCGCTTCTGCTGTTAATTGGAGCGATGTGCAAAAGTTCTAGTCCGGACTTCCTTGAAAAACTAAGGGAACGCTATCAGTCAAAGTGACTACTGGCCAATCACAGCGTGTCTTTTCCGTGACTTATCAAAGGACAACAATTCAATTCAACAGAGCCAGTTCCGATGTTGCGCTGCTCAGCTGTTCTTAACAGGCTGCATACGTAAAGACCAGCCCCCACCTGCCTCTGATTGGCTTACCGACTTCCGTATGTGTGACGCACGCGGAAGCAATGAACACGGAAGCGACGAAGATTCCCTTAGTTGCTCAATGCATACGCCCCCTAGCCGAAGGAGGCGTCTACCTTTCTATGTCTATGATTGTGGGTGCGGAATTCTGCACACTGCATCAAAGCAGTTCACGGTAAAACGGCCCTGAATTAGTCATGGGTGTTACTTTAATCAAACCAATCGGAGAGAGCATCAGCTGCCATTCCCTTTAAGATCAGTGCAAGACATGCGTTAAGCGGCGAGACCAAAATAATAAGAAACGTCATATTGAAAGGAGAAATGTCCAAGTGAATGCATCGCCATAATCATATATGGTTGCAATCCCAATGCTTGCTTTATAAGCTGTAGCTTTAATTGCAGACAGTTGAATAAAACCATGTGTAAGTGGGTTATTATTAGTGATGCGCGGATAGGCTTTTGAAGTCATCCGAATCCATCCGTGCAAATTAATTATCCGCCCATTATCCAACCGCATTAATTATATCATCCAATTTATAAATCCGCATCCATCCTCATCCGCAACTTCAAAGGTTATTATTAGGCTAATATTATTTTCTGGTAGGCTATTCCCTGTTAGTTTTCTTAGTTGTGCGATCAAAGACATGCATTGATCTAGCCTACGGAATGTCTCCGTTCGTCTTTTTTCTTTCTTTTTTTTTTGAGTCGGTGCTGCATGCCTGCTTCGATGCAGACAGACATGCAGGCAGACAGAGTCAGACACACGAGAGAGAGAGAGAGAGCGAGGGTGAGAGCGAAAGAGAGAGGAACAAACACAACTTAGTGGGAAGTTTAACTTAGGCCTACCTACTGTACAGTACTTTACAATATGGACTATGGAGCTGAGAGATTCACTTTTTAGCGCAGCGCGACCAGAGGTAATGAGTGTGACGATGCATGCCGTGATGCCTGCCTTTCAGTGGACACAGCTGTTTAGTTTTATCGTGGACTGCACATTGCCTCATGAAAAATGTAGGTTACTTTACAAATTATACAAAATAACACACATTAACACAGACACAAGCATACCTAGATTTAGCTTTTTATTGATAGATATATTAGGCCATAATTTATTTCCTGCATTATTTCATCCGCGGATATCCGAAATTAATTAATAATTATATTTGATTGATCCAAATCCGACCATCTCTAGTTATTATCATCCACATGTTACTGATTCTAGAGAATGTCATGACATTCACAAACTATTAATTAGTGCTGCCGAGCAGTGTTAACTATTCAGCTGCACTTAGGTTCTCAAATCATTGTATGTATACAGACTAACATCTCAGCGGTAAACACAATTGACACAAGACATTGAAACTCACGTCTCCTCATTATAGTAAAATCTGAATCATAGAGATTTGTTGAGAATTAAGAGAGTGGGAGCCTCCCGACTCCAGACATTTCAGGACATTAGAGGGAGGAAGGGAATGCACAGTCACTCACTTCATTTGTTTTCTTTTAAGCTACGGAAAAACACCTCAACCATTTCTCTGATGATTTTCATTATTATTTCTGATTTGTTTGCTGTACATATGTTTGGTTTCTGATATCTGACTGTTTTGCATAGTATTGTCATCTAATGTTTCAATGAATTGAGTACAAAGGACCCCAATGGAAGCCAGCCATAGTGCTTTGTTGGGTTAAAATCCTTTACTTTCCTGTGCTTTTTTTTCTTCTTCTGTGAACTACTAATAGAATATATAAAAAAAGGTTTTCACTGCTACAAATGTTTTATTTTTGTTATATATCACACCAGAAATGTTCAATATGATAATATGATTTTCTATACTTTCAATCTTTCTTTATATTTTGAGATGTTTTGGCTTTTTCTATCTTATTCCTAAACCTCGGAAACCTATTCCTCCTGTGGAAAGAATCCGCCCGAGTTTGTTTTGGGTCGAACGTTCAGTTTACCCTTAATTCTCATGAGAATTATTATTATCACAGATAGAAATTGTGAAAATGCAGATTTCTTTCATCAGCTTACCAGTTTTTATAGCGTAGTTTGTTGACTGCATTTGATGCAGTATTAACAGACTTTTTTTCTTTTCTTTCCTTTAAAAAAACGTTACTGTCCTGACCCACAGAACAGAATTCAGTGCAGAAGAGGAAGTAAGCTCTGTATTGGCACCTTGCCTCTAAATTAACACAAGAGATAATTAATTCCATCATTATTCTGCTTTATGTGTTTACAGCAGAGAAGATTTAAAACGCCCATAATCCAGTCAATCATGGTGATGATTAATGGAAAGAAGTTAAATCTATTATTGTATCCTGGGGCGCCCGCTGACCTAGCGGTCCAGGTGCATATACCACATAGGCTCTGATGCATGAGAGCGTGTCACAGGTTTGAAAAAGAGCTCTAAAAGAGCACCTAAATAAACTCAGCACAAAAAGAAAGGAAACATACATAATTAATTATATCTCTTAATTATACCACAAGAAAGGAAACAAACATAATCAATTATATCTCCCCTTTAATAATACCAAATTGTATTGTGTTTTATATCATTGTTATCGTTGATTCGTCACCTTTGCAACGAGGTACAGCTTGTAAGGATCGGGCATTCGAGGCATGAGCTACACAGCCAAACGTGTGGGTAGCGCCAACCCAAAATTAGCCAACATTCGGTCCATTATCTCTCCCCTTTAATTTTGCCAAATGGTATTGTGTTTGATATCATTGTTATCATTGATTTGTCACCTTTACAACGAGGTACAGCTTGTAAGCATATATCGGGCATTCGTGGAATGAGCAACACAGCCAAACGTGTGGGTAGCGCCCCTCTAAAAATGGTCAAAATGGCCTGGCAGGCCTGCAATACTGTTCTTTTGGTGTTCACCTTTGTTAGTTGGAGCATTGAATGACTGCACTCTCCCACAGTAATAAGGAAAGAAAAAAACAACACATATTGGCCATTTTTACACTGTAGAGCATCAAGAGAAAGATCACTAAATTAACAATTTAGCCATTTTTTTACCAAGGTTCTGCAGAAATAATGGGGACTGCCCATAAGTCCTACATCTCATTAGTCTAAATTTGGTTAGGGTTAGGTTTAAGCATAGTTTTACTGAGGTTAGGTTTTGTATTTTCACCAGGTTAACATTCAGATGCTGAATAATGGGATGTAGGAACAATGAAATGTCGGACCAATGCCATGGCACCGAAATAAATAAATGTAACATAATACTTTGACTTACTGGTTTGCACTTGGGCGGTGGATCGTCAAACATGTCCAGGGACGTCTCATCCGAGTCGTAGTAGTTGCCTTGGGTCGGCGTGGGTGCACCCCTCTTACTCAGGGCAACAGACATTTGAGAAAAATACATTTAAAAATAAACACTTCTAAAAGGTGAACAGATGATCATGTAGCTAAAGACAAAATTAACCCACACAATGAATCATTCCTGTTAGCATTAACAAGTTCGTGCATGCTGGGGGGGTTACTGAATTTCCCCCTTGGGATAATAAAGGTATCCATCTATCTAATAGGATTATATCAAGCTTTCAAATACAATATTGCAGCACCAATTATCCAGAATATCCACTGATGTACGTGTATGAAAGCGTACCAATGCAACCAGTGTGTGGAGGGCAAAAAACGATTTGACAGTTTACAGTTAAACTTACATTCTGTCCAGTATGTCCCACCACCGCCATCTGTGATCCAGGCTGAAATTTAACGCAGGTTTTTAGAATGAGAGTTTTTGTGGGGGGAAGAGATACAGATTTTAAATCTAAATGTTAGTTATATTTAACTTACTTATTCTGGCCAATCCATCTTTCACTTACAGTTTTTGAGGTCGCTGCCATCTCTTTTCCACGCTGAAAACACAAAACGTTTTTCGAATTAGTATTTGAAAAAATAAATCAACTTTTAAAAGTTACATTCTTGAAGGCTATCTTAATTCCTGTTAGCATTAACAAGTGTGTGCATGATGGGGGGAAATAGGATTATATCAAGCTTTCAAATACAATATTGCAGCACCAATTATCCAGAGTATCCACTGATGTACTCGTATGAAAGCGTACCAGTGCAGTGTTTGGAGGGCAACAAACTATTTGACAGTTTACAGTTAAACTTATATTCTGTCCAGTATGTCCCACCACCACCGCCATCTGTGATCCAGGCTGAAATTTAACACAGGTTTTTAGAATGAGGGGGGGACGACGACATTAAATCAAAATGTTACAGTTATATTTAACTTACATTGTTTTTGAGTTTGCTGCCATGTCTTTTCCACGCTGAAAACACAAAGTTTTGCAAATTAGTATGTGAAAAAATAAATCAGCTTTTAAAACCTAGACTTAGTGGACTGGACCTAGGTTGGCTATTGGACCGGTAACAAAAATAGCCAATCTGTGCATTTAGAACTGATATTTTTGGCTTTGTTTCCCCTCCAGAATATGGCAGCTAGTATTCAAATGGTGATACAAATTTAAACCACATCGCTTACATCTTTATATGTTCATATACAATACATTCTGTCTTTACGTGGCATGATTTTCTTCTGTGTGATTGTAGAAATGTGAATGCTTGCATATACATGCACACATTGCACACGGTGATACAAAAATATCACAAAGCTTACATTTACCTGCAACTCGTAACTCTGGCGTGTGGTGGTTGAAGTGAGTAGGGGTCTGCTCAACTGTTTTTTGAGATGTTCCCCCGCCATCGCAGCAGCATGAAAACCAAAGTGACAACATACATGTTTTTGGAGAGTAGAGGTAAATGACAAAAACATGCATCACAAAATATCAGTGATCTTAAATCCATCCAAATGCATTTACCATTCCTTTCTTGGGCTCCCTGATGACACTGGTTTGGGAGTGGGAACGACTGGCCCCAACCTCTCTGTTTCTGGCTGTTTGGGACCTCACAGCCCAGATGTCCTCCCCCCTTTTAAAAGCATCCCTTTTGAGGGCCACGCTTTGGAAGACGTCTGAAAAACACAAGAGAACGTTTTAACAACAATGTTAAACATTACATTTCAGATAGTCAGGTTCGATAAAATAAACTGCTTCACTAGTTTAAAATAGATAATCAGAAAGGAAAATGATTTGGATAGAATGTAATTACACAGTGAGTGCGCTATGAGAAAACATGCTCATCAACATTCTCAGATGCACACATCTTATTAATATGATTGCTTCATTATGGCCATCTGCATTTGAATCCCATGAATAATATTCATGGGTTTCTAGCCTGGATGGTCTTCTAGATCAGGGGTTTCCAAACTTTTGTCTCAAATATCTTTTGAATCCAAGCCACCCCTACATTATAATTTTCACTCCAAGCACCTTATAGCATATCGTCGTTGTCAGGTAGAAAACTTGTATGTAGATCGGCTGTTTTCACTAGTTTTGTGCAACAGTATGATGATGAAGCAGGGCTTTACTTTACCAAAAGATGCACACATTTGAAACTTGGAGATACAAGGTTTCTGCCCGACACTGATATTTTAGTGATTATGTTGCGAAGAAAACGTTTAGATAATAGCCATTTTGGTTCAAACTGACTGAAAATAACTTTGTACTTCAAGTTTAAAATGAGAGTTTAAATTTTCAAGTGTCCAAATAAATTCCAAATTTTATCAAATTATCTCGCGGCACCCCTGGACTGCCGTCGCGGGACCCCAGGGTGCCCCGTCACCCACTTTGAAAACCCCTGTTCTATATCAGTGGTTCTCAACCTTTTCACTTGGAATGATGATGCACATTAAGCAAATTATCTGGGGACTCCCCAGAATAATTTGAGGACCCCTTGGGGGTCCCGACCCACAGGTTGAGAACCACTGTTCTAGATCATACAAGGGCAAATGGCGACCACATACAGCCCCCAGCTTCACGTAATGTGACACAAAGGTTAATATCAAATTAGTCATTATTGATTTCAGCTATTACAATTCGAAACAGGCAAACATGACCCACTTTAATTACTTCAGTCTATATTAGTAGCTTAATGACTAAACATGTAATTATTACATTTTAAATTGAATAAAGAGTTTCATGTAACATGTAATTATGTCCAATGTAGTTTAAGTTCATAAAGTTAACATAGGTATAATTAAATACATTTTAAATTGAATAAAGAGTTTCAATTAGGTATAACTACATGCATTTTAAATAGAATAAATTCCAATTAAAAAATAACAAATAGCCATAACAAATAGCCAATTTACAAGCTCAAAACACTGTAGATCGGCTGTTAGTTAGTTGTGTCTGACACAATGATGAAGCTTTCATTTACCAAACAAAGTTAATGGAGATCGGAAATTTGAGGTTTCTCCCGAACATTAGGCCTATATACATTGAGGCCCTCTGGAGTGAGTGTGGGAATATAGTTGCCCACATAATTGATATATATATATATATATATATATATATATATTCAATAGAAGACCATACAGGCTAACAATCTTATTTCGTTGTTTCATATCCAATATTGCAGGGGCTACCACGCATTAAACATGTTTTTCCCCCGTTGTACAAAAGTCATCACAAGGCCTTCTGCAGCAGATAGCAAACCTACAAGCTCAATGTGTCCTGACTTGCGGATGCAACGTGGTTTCATCTTGTAGTCTGATCACTCCATATTATGTCTACATAAGTGCTCCTTTTTTATAAAAGTGCTTATATAAGTACCATATAAGCCATCATAAGTACCTGAATCTTCTGTATAATTTAATCAAACGCATTTTAATCCTTTCGGTCACCATTTTATATGCTTTCCCCTCCGCTTTTAACTATGTGATCCTATCGGTTGGGAGGTGTATTGCACTGACTGATACATTATAATTGTTTGAGAAAAAAGCCACCGATCGGACTCAAATCATATTTATTAAACAATGCTTAAGATACGGGTAACTCTAACCCTAACCCTAACCCGTAATACATTCTAACATACGTGGCCGGGGGATAAGCACTTTGTTTGAAATAGTAACCCTTTATGTAGACGTAAGGGGACATATGAAGGAAGCGATCCGAGTTTGAACCTAGGTTCCAAGTAGCCCTAGAATGTCTCCAATGTTCGGTCGATTGACACTCTGTGTAATCCCTCAAATCTGGAGCCATAGAACGCTCCCATTGCGCGGCGGTTAGCAGCGAATCTGCGCGGCACTAAAGTGCTGCGCGCTACTTGTGTACTCACCCAATAATTAATTCCTCAGCCTGGGAGAACGATATTGTCCTATAGTAGAGGTCTTCGGACCTGCCCGAGATCCGAAATTACCCGCGATCCGACCCGCCCCGAGTCGGTTAACAGGGCCGTTTTCGAGCTTTTACCGCGGGGCGGGCCGGGGCCGGGGCCGTCTGCACCGGTTCCCCGGGTATCTGATAGTGAAGGCGCCGGTTCCTGTTACCCGAGTGGAGCCGAGTCAGGCCGATATTGAATGAAAGAGAACGCAACAACTGCACCAAATAGGTAACGCCACACGATGGCACTAAAGATGCAGCATGTAGGCTTAATCTGATGCATTGGTTGTGAGAAGTTTACAACTCACTCACAGTCACAACAACACTGTATCAGTTGGATTGTTATTATTATCAAATATATTAACGTAACGTTTTGGTTAACGGTTTACAATGGAGTTGTCACTGCGTGTTGTCATGCTCTGCAGAGCAAAATGGACACTCAAAGCAGAAAGATATAATGAACAACTCATGCGACAGAAAACGATAGCATTAGCATTGGCTAGCCAAAGAAGAAGGAATACATAAAACATGGATTTATTGCGACCGTAGGTCGCATTTACTACCAAAACCTCCACCGGCTGTCTGTCTGTCAGTGAGTGAGTGAGTCCGTCACACTTTTGCCCTGCTCATATCTCCACAACCGTTGCCCCCATCCATGCCAGATTTTACACACACACTCCTTGCCTGCCAAACTACAACCTCCAAGGACCCCCGGAGCCCCAGGGACCCCCAGGTCCCCGGGGGACCCCCAGATGTAAAAAATGACCAAATGTGCAAAAATGACCAAATGAACACCCCAACGGGGCTGCTCACGGGGAATTCCCGGGGACCACCGACTCCTGGTGCTCCAGAACGGATGCAAAAGTGGTGGCGCCCCCAGTGGAGGACCCCCTGCCACTGCAGCGCACATAAAATGCCGTAACTCGGGCTAGGAGCGTCCGGGAGAGCCGGGGCCGGTACCTATTCGTCCGCCAAGGCAACGCGGAGACCCCACCCCTCATTTCTCACATGGCCCTATTCTAGCGCCACCTTCAGGCCGATTTTTAAAACACATTTTTGGACACTGCTCCTACAGTTTTTGCCCTAAAATCACGAATATCACTACACAGCATGTCTACACTCATGTCATCAACATGGATCAGGAAGATTTTGGAAAAACAAATTTTAGCCCTATTTGTGGAGATAAGCCACCTACGGTCGCTTATCTCCCGATTAGGGAGTCTTACTGGTTTGTATTTACAAACTGTCCGCATTGACTTACTGGTCTGGGAAAAGATCATTTTTTGACGAGAGGCAGCGCCGCTGACAGCAACAGCAGCACCATGGCGACGTTAGGTAAGAAATATGTCTGATACAACTCTTAATATAATAACGTTGGCATTCTTTCATTTCGGGGCCACAGGTTCGGGTCTCGGACCTCTAGTTCTGCTCGGGTATCGGATCTAATTTTTCTAATAACAGGCGGGGCCGTTCGGATCGGATCCATCACGTCTCGGGGCTGCTCGGGTAACGGATCTCAAATTCCAAATGATAAACGGGGCCATATGGGTCCGGGTCCATTTCCCCCGGGTCCTTTTGGGTTCGGGTAGTTCAAATTGGACCCGTGAAGACCTCTATCCTATAGTGTCATATCCATTTGAAAGTTCTGGCTGAAAACATGTACTTTGTAAAATATCACCACTTATCACGAGCCAACACGGACGACTTACACGACCGGGCGAGGGGCTCGGAATGACTGCTGGACTGAATATATCATAACTTCCTTTGGGAAGCACAAAACGTACGGGGCACACAATTGACAGGTGCTTGTGATTGACGTGGGGTGACTAATCACACCACCTGCGTGATTGTGTGCCCCGTACGTTTTGTGCTTCCAAAAGAAAGTTTTGATATATTCAGTCCAGCAGTCATTCCGGGCCCCTCGCTCGGTCGTGTCAGTCGTCCGTGTTGGCTCGTGATAAGTGGTGATATTTTACAAAGTACATGTTTTCAGCCAGAACTTTCAAATGGATATGACACTATAGGACAATGTCTTTCTCCCAGGCTGAGGAATTAATTATTGGGTGAGTACACAAGTAACACTCTGCACTTTAGTGCTGCGCAGATTCGCTGCTAACCGCCGCGCAATGGGAGCGTTCTATGGCTCCAGATTTGAGGGATTACACGGAGTGTCAATCGACCGAACATTGGAGACATTCTAGGGCTAGGTTCCAAGCAGACATGTAGGCCACTGGTTTGTAGGCATAATCATTAAATGAATGAACGCAGACTAAAGCAACAACTTTTAAATTGAGTCAGGCTACATTATATTGTACTTATTTCGGGATAAATAAATAACACAAATGTTTAAGAACTTACCTGCTAAATAAAGTACTTTAGCCGCCATTGGAACGCTGGCTTGGGCCCGTCTTTTTGGTGGACAAATCACCTCAATCCACCCCTGGTCAGACTCGAGGTCTTCTCTGCAATTTACGGTCACACGGATGTTATTTTTAATATAAAAACGCTGCGGAGCAGCTCTGCACACAGTCTGTCTGCTGTACCAGGCTGGAGAGAAAGACACAGGCGTTCATCATCAGGTTGATTAGGTAAAGCGCAGTCTGCATGCACGGCCCACAGGGTGCGTTCGTAAATGCGCCCCGTTTGGGGTTAGGGATAAGGGTTATGGTTAGGTTTAGGCATAGTTTTACTGAGGCTAAGGTTAGGGTTAGGGTTAGGGTTAGGCATAGTTTTACTGAGGTTAGGGTTAGGATTAGGGTTAGGTTTAAGCACTCACTACACTGAGCACACACCCGGTGCACATTTTCGAACGCACCCTTTGATGACTGAAACACCAGAGGAAAACACCATCCCGGCCCACAGTACCTAGTCCACTGATAGTCTCACAATTTAAACTGGAGAACCAATCATATCGCCACAAATTGATCAGTTAGTAATTTGAATGTTCCTTTGATGTTACAGTACATTCTCGCGGTTAAAATGTCACAACCTCGTCTTTCGTTTCCACCCCGGAAGAAAACAATACCAACTATTTATTTGTAATGGTAAAATAGTCTTGAGGAGAAGAAGCCAGGTGAGGGCCAGTTGTCACAGTCCATGAAAGAAGTGTATACAGCGTTATTATCATAAAGGTACAATTATAATTTGGGTGATTTTGTAGTTTCACAATAATGCTATGCCTACATTTTAAAGTGATCCCTGGCTAATAAGACAAATATGCCTTAATACATTATAATTGTCCTCTATAACTACAAAGTAAAATTAAAAACACCTTAAATATTTTATTTCTTCTAGAAATAGCTAATCTTTCACTCAACAGGGGAAATGCCCGTCGCAAGTTGATGATGTCATAAATGTCATGTGTGATCTATCCCTATGGAATTTATGGCATGCATATGAAAATAAAAACGAACTTAATATTTCCTATGGTTAATATGAGCATCAAATCAATATTTCAAATGTGTTTTTTGCACATGCATGCCGTAAATTCCATAGGGATAGATCACACATAACATTTATGACATCATCAACTTGCGACAGGCATTTCCCCTATTGAGTGAAAGATTCGTTATTTCTAGGAGAAATAAAATATTTAAGGTGTTTTTAATTTTACATTGTAGTTATAGAGGACTATTATAATGTATTAAGGCATATTTGTTGTAGCCAGGGATCACTTTAAATTGTAATAATATCAGCTATGGCTATAGTTTAATTTGTCTTGGGTTAGGCCTATATCTCAGCCAGTTAATAACTGTTTATATATATATATATATATATATATATATTTATTTATTTTTTTAATTTTTTTCATTTAAGCTTTTGAGAGAGAACCGCAGTGACACTATGCCACCTGTACAGAGGTCCAAGTATAAATCGTACTTAACTGACATCACTAACACAATACCAAGACAAACGGAATACAGACGCAGGAAGGTATAATGAGCTGCTATGATTGTCTCACATTAAATGTATGTATTTATTAATTTGTTATTTTATTTTGATATAGGCTAGGCCTATATATTAAAAATGCCTTTTTATATCTATGCTGGGCATTGGGACTATATACAAAGCATAAACTAGCTAAATGTTGTATCAATGTGTTATATAATAAACATTCTGTCTTGTTCTTTTTTTAGACTAAAGTCACAGACAAACGTTTCAAGGAAACCCTTTACAGCAAAACTTTTAAAGACCCTAACAAAAGGCCATCAAAACAAAAAAGCAAAGTAAGTATAGTTATAGATGTATTGCTTGCTAAGTTAGTACATTACTGAATAGACTAATGCAATTCACAAAAAATTTACATTGACTAGTGAATAGTGTGTGTGTGTGTGCGTGCGTGCGTGCGTGCGTGTGTGTGCGCGTGTGAGCGTCTGTGTGCGCGTGTGTGTCACATCTATCACCCATTGTAATTAGGTTTCTGTAATTATTAGAATTGTGTGATATTGTGTTATATGCTTCAGATTAAGCGACTAACTTGATAAACATTCTACCAACAGCCAGGTTATGATGCTATGCCAGAAGAACAACTGACTACAGATGGACAGAGGGCAGAAAAACCTAAACCAAATCTACAACATGTAAGATTATAATGATTCTGTCAGGTGTTATCAGTGGATATTAATTTTACTTGTCAGTGCTTTAAATACGCTCTTACACTGTCTTGTTCTTTGCGACTGTAGGTCGCAGTTTACTATCAGAACCATCACAGCTTTTCCGTATATATGTCTGTCTGTCTGGACGTGTACAGTTTTGAAAGGTCTATGGGTTTGCCGCTCTGACATCATGCTCTGACGTCACTGTGATGTCAGGGGAACCACACTAGAATCCCTTTTCTGCCCATAATGGAGTTCCCTGGTCACTGGCCAGATGGCTTGTCGAAGTTGTCGACCCGAGGCGTCAGAAGTTAGACTATGAATGATGTTTGTAATGGATAATATAGTTGCTGAAGCAAGTAACTGACTCATTGTTAAACTGAGCATCAGACCGGGCCAGGCGATGTAGATGATGCTATGGCAGAAGGACAGCTCACTATACATGGACATTAGAGCTGGGATCGGGCCCATTTTTTCTGTCCGTTCCGAACCTGTGTCCGACAGTTTTATGTCCGACCCGAATCGACGTCCGAGCATTAATCATGAAAAAGCGTCCGACCCCAGCCGAGGCCCGAACCTTATGTTTCCAACGCTTTTTCACCTCCTTTCTTTTTCTTTGAGGAAGCCACTGATTTACACTCACTAGCAAACTTGTTCTAATATGCAGTGTGCCTGCTTGTTACCCTTAATGTGAATATTAAGCCACACTGTAGCTTGTGAAAGTGTTTAAATAGTAGGATATGTCGCGTTTACCTCAGCGTGGGACTTTTCTCCGTGGTCAGAGTTGTCTCCGTAGGTAGGCAGAGCAGAGGCTATATCAAAAATATGTCCGACCCGAATCGACGTCCGACAATTAATTATGAATATGCGTCCGCCCCGGGCCCGAGCCCGTCGGGCTTGTCGGGTCCCGTCGGATTTCGGTCGGGTATCCCAGCTCTAATGGACGGGTCAGAGAACCCAAACCCTATTCTATCACAGGTGAGATGACAACAATGACTCACCTGTCAGCAGTGTTGGGCGCGTTACTGAAAAATAGTAACTCGTTACCGTTACTAGTTACTTCATTGAAAAAGTAATTATGTTACTTTACTGATTACTCACACCAAAAGGTAATGCCTTACTGTGAAAAGTAACTTTTTCGTTATTTTTTTATTTTTTAGTATAGTAATTTTTAGTAATGACCTTAAACTTTATAGCTTGTAATCCAAAAGAGAAATTAGACATTTGCCCGTGACCCAAACTAGTGAAAACAGCAGATCTACAAGCTCACAATGCATTGCTTTGCGATGCGTTGTGAGCTTGTAGATCAGCTATTTTCACTATTTCTTAAATATTTGTGTTCTAATTTATGGAATTTCTTTGATTTTATTTATAATGTATTCATAGAATTACTTACAAAATAACGTTGACATTTATGTTTTAATTTGCAAGTAATGTAGTCTACAAAAAATCAGTAAATAATTTTCCATTTATGAAATACAATGCCTTACAAGCAAAAGACTTAAGGCAAAATTAATTACCTTAAGACCACAGGAAGTTTTCTTTCTGTGGGACTGTGGCTTTCTTTCTACAACAAAATCACGGTTTGATGAGCCTGACAACAGATTTGACCGGGAGTAGGGAGTCTAGGGACGACTAGATTCCTATAATTATAATACTGTAGGTCGACGGGACACATGCATGGATTTACAAGACTTTGTCAATCATCTCATCAATAACTCACAGCTGTGCACTGCACGCAGTGGACGGGAAAGGTCATCTACTGTAAGTGATTGCATTCTAGCCGCAAATTGCAACACTAGATTTTTTTTTATAATCGGATGAATCTAGGGTTGCAATACCTCCCATAGGCAGCCAATGCATCAAAACGTTATTTTGCTATCTGATTGTATTAAACAACGTCAAACTCACCAATATTGCGGCTCTATGGAAAGCTTAGAATTTACTCTTGCTATCTGCAAAGTGTTTGTTTCTGAAAAATCCACCGTATAATTGTTATGATTTATTTTCTGTCAAGAAATCCGAGCAGACATGGTTTATTTTCTAAGTGTTGAACTTCGGAAGCGCTTGTCTTCTATAACGCCATGTCCCGCTGCCTCCTGCATAATGTGACATTTAGAACCAGGTGGTCACAGGACCGTTGAGGGATTTTCCACGAGCGCTTCCAAACTCCAGGACTTAGAAAAAATTATCACCTGAACCAAATTTCTTGGATAGAAAGTAACTCATAACATGTCTACTGTGGATTTTTCTGAAACAAACACTTTGCAGATAGAAAGAGTACATTCCAAGCTTTCCATAGAGCCGCAATATTGCAGCAAGAGCCGCTGATACAAACGACCTACGGCCTGGTCGCGACTTAGGCCACGACTTGGAGGTCGTAGGTCCCGGTTCTGGAGGTTTTGCGCGATCTCGGTCGTAATTCAGCGACCTGGGAAGTCCGCGATCGAAACTCTACGCTTGCTAAGGGAAGGGACGCGAGTTTAGAAACTCTACGCTTGCTAAGGGAAGGAGCGCCGCGATCGAAACTCTACGCTTGCTAAGGGAAGGGACGCGAGTTTAGAAACTCTACGCTTGCTAAGGGAAGGAGCGCTCGTTTTCAACAGCGTCGGCAGGTTAGCTACTCAGTGTCGGCAGGTTAGGGTTAGGGTTAGGGTTAGGGTTAGGGTTAGGGTTAGGGTTAGAGTTGGGGTTAGGGTTAAGGTTAGGGTTAGAGTTAGAGTTGGGGTTAGGGTTAAGGATAGGTTTTGGTGCACCTCGCGCGGTCCAAGTGACTACAATGGAGCGCTTCCTACCTCCGGTTCAGCCAATCACAAGCTTCAAAAGGTTGAATAGCGCTGCTGCTCTAGAATATTCTGCAAAAAGACCTTTTAAATACGACCGCGGACTTCCCAGGTCGCTGAACAACGGCCCGATCGCGCAACAACGGCCCGGGGACGACCGAGGTGGCGCAACCACGGCCGGGGGTCGCGAAACTAGACCGGCCGCGACCTAACAAGTATGTACCGCGAACTACGACCTCCAGAACCGGGACCTACGACCTCCAGGTCGTGGCCTAGGTCGCGACCAGGCCGTAGGTCGTTCGTATCAGCGGCTGTCTCTCCAATATTGGTGAGTTTGAAGTCGTTTAATACAATCAGATAGCAAAAAACTGTTTTGATGCATTGGATCCCTATGGGAGGTATTGCAACCCTAGATTCATCCGATTATAAAAAAAATCTAGTGTTGCAATTTGCGGCTAATTGCATTCTATCATATTCTACCCCTATCTTTAGTCATGTTTGCAGTCTGTATGTCTGCACTAGTCTGTTGGTAAGCAAACATGCCCAGTGCGCGTCTTGGCTCTGTCTGGCATTTTGTGTCGGTGTCTCCCCCCTCCTCTCTGCCTTGTGAGACAGCGTGGCTCACTCGACCAGTGGTGGGTGGGTGTCGGGTGTCTGCTCTGCACTCTGCAGCAGGAAAATTCAGTAGCCTACAACACTGTCTGCAGGCTGCAGCTCATTTTGTCTGCATAAAAAAAAGACCAAGTAACGCTAAAAGAACGAAAGAACGCAGCTGTAGTAACGGTAACTGAGTTACAGAATTGAAAAAAAGAACGCGTTAGCGTACTCGTTACTGAAAAAAAGAACGCCGTTACAGTAACGGATTACTTTGTAATGCGTTAGTCCCAACACTGCCTGTCAGGTGTCAACAGTGTATATGAATTTATTTCCTGTAATATTGTACAAGATTTGGATTAAGTAACTCACTTGATAAATATTTTATACCAACATCAGACTGGGCCCAGCAATGGAGATGCTATGGAAGGACACCATGGAGGTGATAGAGATGATGCTATGGAAGGACACCATGGAACAGGTGATAGAGATGATGCTATGGGAGGACACCATGGAACAGGTGATAGAGATGATGCTATGGGAGGACACCAAGGCACAGATGATGTAGACGATGCTATGGCAGGACATCGGATAGGTGATGGAAATTATGCTACAGAGGAAGGACAACAGACCATAGAGGGACAGGGGGCAGAAAGACTTGAACCAAATCAGTCCCAGGTGAGATAAACCTTACTGTTATACGGTAACAGAAGTACTGTATTAACACGTAGAATGGTGACAAGAAACATATTATTCTAACTGAACTATTGATAACATTTTTCCCATTCTCCCATTATCTTTAGGATGGAAATGAACTTTTGTACCCTGGAGCACCTATCACCAAAGCCCAAAGCCTGCTCCTTCTGATGGCTTATGTCCTGAGGCATAACCTGACTGGGGTTGCTCTGGATCATCTGCTTCAGATCTTCAATGAACATTTTCCCAGCTTGATGCCAACCTCCTCATATCTTTTCCATAAAGCTTATGGCCAATATGGAGATTATGAGCCACATTTTTACTGCCATCATTGTTCTAACTACATTGGAAGTAAGGAATGTGGATTGACACATTGTGCTCTTTGTCAATCAGCCTTTGATGTGGACAGTGCATTAAAAATAGGTTCATATTTCTTGGTGGTGAGTCTATCCTCACAACTGAGAGCTATTCTGGAAACTCTTGCCATCACCAAACATTCATCAACTCCAGGTTTAATAGGTGACATCCAATGTGGGGGTGAGTACAGACGGCTGAAAGACAGCGGAGAAATTGGAGATGATGACATCAGTCTGCTCTGGAACTGTGATGGCATTCCTGTATTTAACTCTCCCCACGCTTTGAACGTTCACGTTCGCCCCAATTCGCAAGACCTCTCCGCCAATACGGCGCTCGTTCGGTTCGTTCGTCTGATGACTGTAAGCTGATGAGGGGTCGCGCGGCCGTCTACTGTAAACACATTTTCCGCGGTGATGGTGTAAAAAATCCATTATGCGTTAACATCAACGGAGAACAATTCACTTCCTTGTTGATTTCTCTGGCTCTGAGGCGCTGTGGCCAGTGACTGGTCTTCTTCTTCTTCAACACATAACAGGCAAATTCACATTCATTCTCGCATGACGCCGCCCTCTGCTGCCTGGCAGACCAAAGTGCACTATTGCACAACCCAAAAAAAAAAAAAAATAATAAATAAATGTCTGTCTGTCTATCTACTATAACGTCGCAAAGGTAAGCCGCTTTTTGATGGCACCAGACCCAATAAATAAATAATCTGGCAGTAGGAGAGTTAAGAGTAACAATTGCCAAATATGGCCTATTCAGTGCCAAATAATTGAGCTAAATCCTGCTGAACGGAAAAACAACATCTGTGTTCCATGCCTGTGGTTTGGAGAGAGCAAGCCCAACATTCAGGCTCTCCTCAGACCATTTGTGAAAGAACTTGAGGACCTTCAGACCAATGGCATCACCTGGGGAAATGGTACCACGACTAAAGTGCATGCCCTTATATGTAGCTCTGATTCCATTGCTAGGCCACTTCTCAGAAACACAAAACAGTTTATGGGATTTATGGGTGTGACTTTTGTTATCAAAGAGGTGGGGGTCCTTATCCTTATGCTAGTCCTGAGCCCTGTCTCCGGACTGAAGATGAGCATTTTGAGAATGCTATGAATGCAACCTCAGCAGCCAGTCATGGGAGTTAAAGGCCCATGTGAATTAATGAAATTGGATACATTTCAAATGATCAAAGGCTTTGTTCCGGAATACCAGCACAGTGTATGTCTCAGGGTTATTAGACAGCTGGCTACTCTGTGGCTGGATTCCACAAATCATCAACATGGGTGGTACATAGGCACCAAAAATGAGCAGATAGACAAGGAGCTTAAAGCAATCATGCCACCTACCGAGATAACCAGAGTTCCACGGTCCATCAAGGAGAGAAAATTCTGGAAAGCTTCTGAGTGGAGGTCGTTTCTATTGTTTTATACATTGCCTGTTCTGAATGGAATCCTCCCCAGGAAATCCATTGTAAAAAAAAAAGATCCCACATGTACAGTCTTTATAAGTAAATAAACATTATATTTAGCGGGATGAAAATGATTAATATGTCTATGCCGATATCACTTTTAACATATTTGAGTGAGCATTATCGTACCACTTTATTTATAAAAAAACACATAAAACAACAGTGTTGAACCAAAGTGCTCACTCAGTAAACAAATATATACAAAACAAAAAATCTAAAAGTAAAACAATATACAGTACAGGGGAAAACCCCACAGCAACACATTGCCTAATGGATAAAGCAATTCTCAGTCAATCATTGATTACCTACAGTAGCACTAGCACCAGTAGCACTAGCACTAACTTCATTATCATCGCACTCTGCAGTGTGGGGCCTTATGGGGAGCAAATGCTAATTTCGAGCAAATTTGATGTAGCCCAGGGCATGTTCTAATGATTTGTTTTGCACAAAAACCATTTGAAGCCCAAGGAATGTTGTTTGTGCAAAACAAATGCTTGCAATGGATTCAGCATCATGACAAACCCCTAGTTAGACCTCTCATATCCTACTTAAATACCCAGAAAAGAAAAAAAAGTTCTTCCTCTATTGAAAGTCGATGGGAGCCCAATTTGATTTGGCCGCTGTGGCGACCCCGAAGGCCGCTTCTGGCATTTATCAGAAATGGCTTAAACAAGATGTAATCTACTGATGTCATTCATGTTGATGAATAGACAAAGTATTGTACTTACGTGATATAATCTGGATCTGTAAATTAAAAACAATACGTTATTTGATATCAAATAAAAACACAAGTTATTTGTCAGTATGTTTTCTTCATGTTAAAGCAATCGGACACTTAGGCAGAGGTTTGTTTTGGTTGTTTAACTACCTTGTCATGGATAAACTAGTCCAATTAGGGAGATTGCTGCATCACACAGGTGATTAGAAATTAACTAGCCTGGGAACGATCCAAATTGGGAGCGATGCAAATAAGGAATGCATGTCCTGCTGTTATATGCAATACCCGTTATACCCATTGGGTGGTTCTGGGAAGTCATTGGCCGGACTCACACATATGGGTGAAACATCTTCTCCATATCGTCTGAGAATGAGGGGGGGAGGGGGGAGTCCAATGCATTGTCAATGGAGGGTTGTTTGGTTTTTTATCGTTGCCGTGTCTCTTGGCCAAAAGACAGCCTTCGGTTGAGCAAGAGACACGGCAACGACAAAAAAACAAACAACCTTCCATTGACAATGCATTGGACTCTCCCCCCCCCCCTCATTCTCAGACGATACGGAGAAGATGTTTCACGCATATGTGTGAGTCCGGCCTTTGTGCAACCATAAACATCTGTGGGGAATGTCTGCAGTGTGCAAACTGACTGTGGAAAGTGGACTGACTAAGTGATCTAATGGCAGGTGTGGGGAATTCAGCAGGTGTGGGGGTTTTGCCAAATCAAGTTCAGGCTGGGAAATCAATTCACCCTTTGTCAAGTCCCACCCCATGTCGCTCTGTTACTTGGTGGGACAAAAAGCCAGGGAAGACTTTTTTTTTCATTCACTTCCATTATAAAAAACAAGATTTTTCATAGCCTCATTTATTGCTATTTAATGTACCAAAAGAAAAACATCTACGTGATATTAATAAAAAAGGAACAAAAAAGGTACAGTAGTTACATTGAAAAACAGGGGGTTTCCCCCGAAAATACACATTTTAATTAGTTTAACCCTCTGAAACAGGCAGAGGGCAGAGAGAGAGAGAGAGAGAGAGAGAGAGAGAGAGAGAGAGAGAGAGAGAGAGAAAGAGAGAGAGAGAGAGAGAAAGAGAGACAGAGAGAGAGAGAGAGAGAAAGAGAGAGAGAGAGAGAGAGAGAGGAGAGAGAGAGAGAGAGAGAGAGAGAGAGAGAGAGAGAGAGAGAGAGAGAGAGAGAGAGAGACAGAGAGAGAAAGAGAGAGAGAGAGAGAGAGAGAGAGAAGTGAATCTTGGGTGACCTGCACTGACCAGGAAGTTGTGGAACTATAGCCTCACTCTCAACATAAAATGTATTTTAATTGTAATTCTGCCCATTTAAGATATATGTACCCAATCGAATATCTTAGTTACATCGATATTGTTCATGTGAACTAATTTGTTGAAGCTTATCATTATAATTATCAAAATCGCTATGACCGCACAGTGGCGTACTGCGTCGCGGCCAGTTGCATTTCTGCATTCAGCTCTTCATACCCAATCTAATGACACCTAGTACTTTCAAAAACGAATAAGAAATACATTTGAGCTGATCAGATTATTTTTCTATTGAGAAGCTAGCTATGCCTTGTAACTTGCATTTCTGGATTCTGCATTCAAATGCCTTTCCAATGACACCAAGCATGGGCAAGGAAAGTGTTTCCAGAAGATTCTAGCCCAATAAATGCTTATTTATAAGACAACAATAATAGCCAAAAAACGGGAGCCTGTGTCGTGACTGGAATGGCTGTACTTAATGATTTTTTTGTTTTATTTTCAGGTGCATAAGGCCTGTCTATTACCACCATGATTGGGCAAAACATAACATTTTTGAAAAAATATAGAAGTTGAAAATGTGGGATTTTCTGCAGATATGCTGAATTATCCCAACATTCACTGTCATGTGAATTAAAATTTCTTGACAACCAGTTGACCAATCTCCATGTGAGTTGCATTTCTGCATTCAGCTCTTCCTACCCAATCTAATGACACCTAGTACTTTCAAAAACGAATAAGAAATACATTTGAGCTGATCAGATTATTTTTCATTGACATC